>NC_091165.1:16793340-16880840 GCF_040958095.1 Procambarus clarkii
TTAAAAAAAGTTGAAGTAGGTTACCTGGCATTCTGTCCATGGAGGTTTCTTGAGACCAACACCTGACAGGATCGAACTCTCTTGCCATGAGATCGTGAAAGACCTTCAATGTAAACAAAGTCATATAGATCCATTGTTGATCAAACAATATTAATTATATTCAGCTGCGTCTGACAGTGAAATGGCAACATTTCATAATTATAATTAATAATAAATTAATGAGAAATAACACTCTTGCTCCTTAAGGGAAGAATCTACTGAATACTTAAAGACAGCAGTTTCTCCGTTGCCGGAAACAATCTGCTTAATTACTCCAGCCGAGACAGGATGTAGTTACTCAGGTGTAGTTACCCAAGTAATAAGTAATAAAGTACCTGACGACGGAGGTACCGGACGCCAACCCGCGCAGACTACTTCCTTCTAGTTAGGAAGGAAGTAGAGGTAGAATCTTGCGTTAAGGAGCAACAAGGTGGCGGCGGCTCTGGCATCACGCACTATATTAAATACATTCCAGAATAACATTTAATTCAGAATCACGGTGCTGAAATGAATCTTTTTTAAAAAGGTAAATACGAGGTCTTACCAATAGCAATATCATCCGTTTTTTCACATGGAGAGAGTTTTATTTTATCAGCAGTAGCCGAGACTTCACTCTTGAGCGCGGCCGTTGCCTCTCTCATGGCCACGTCGTCATCCAGGCAGAACGTCTCACAACCGACCTGATGAAACCAGAGTTTATGAACAAATGATTATTTGAAATTATAAATGAACTTAGAGTTTATGATTATTTTGTCTGTTTACTAGGGGAAGGGGGTGGGGGTAATTTCAATAAGAGATTGTTATCCTCTTCCGTCATTCTGCCACATGTCGTGGACGATTTGTATGTATAGCAAATTGTCAGCTTATGGGACAAATAAACAGGTTAGGGGTGATGAACAAGGCGCGTTCTGCCGTGGAAGCGGTGACTGCGCTGCTCACATTTGACTCGAGACAGTTAATGGAGATGATATGTTTACACAATTATGAGATGAATATGACATTCATGGAGTTTAAGAGTACATGACATTGAAAAGATGGAGGTCTCAAAGAAATATATTGTTTAGTTTCAACTGTTAAAAGAAAGGTCACAGTGTGCCCCTGGAGGAAGGGGTGTTGGAGAGGGTTAATATGTTCACCATTCCTGCACGATGAGTGGGGGGGGGGGGCGAAATGTTTTAGGACAAACATGACGACGACGTCCTAAGAATGTATTACATATATATACTAACGAACCATTAAGAATATGATTAACGAATTCAGAGCGTTTGTACCCAGGGCTTCTGGGTGCAACTACAATAATTTAAACCTAAGTATTTATTCCAGGTAACATTTAACTGAATTACAAATTAAATGAAGCATATTATTTAGTGCCACTAGAAATACTAAACGACAAGGGGGACGACACCTGTCTAATGTAAGGAAAGCTGCGTGTTCTGTAGTGTCACACTGTAACTATGACTCTCCCACGGTATCTGCATTCTGACGCTCCTCGCTTCCGACTGTATATACTTGAGAGTACGTAGTGCACAGTTATCGCTCGCGGTAGCTGTGTGAAGTCCCTAGCTGGCCTCCTCGTGGCACTCCTGGTAACGCTAACAGCTAGGACGTCCCCCCCTACTGCTGCTCTAAGGGGACCTTCCGTCTACCTGCAGTAGGGGCCATTTGTCAGTGACACTTGGTTTGGGTGACCATACATGACGATCCGGCTATAAATGACCGGTCGCCAGACTGTCCAAACTGTGGCAGATCCTTTCGAGACTAGAGAGCTATGCGCCTCCATCTAAGTCGCATGCACAAGGTTCAATACCACCAGGAACTTGAAGAGGCCGCGAGTAGAGCGGGTAGTCCCAAAGCAAGGTGGACCGATAAGGAGAAACGCCTCCTGGCAATGGAGGAGGTAAGGCTGGAAGGCAGACCCCAGGCAGGCCGGGAAGGTATGAACCAGCGGCTGCAACAGCGCTTTCCTTCACGAACGTTAGAGTCCATTAAGAGTCAAAGGAAAAGGAACGAGTACAAAGAATTGGTGGTGGAATACAGGAATCTAGCGGAGGGCGAGGGCTCGGAGTCTTCACTGTCTAATTCAGACAGGGAGGACGAACAGCCTAGTCCATTAAGGAACCATGGATGGAGAGGCAATATTAGGGCGGTGGTGGGCGCCCCCGATGGCGCTGATCCTGACATGCCCCCCACCCCCTGACGGGACCCCCAGGAAGCTACTTGGAAGGAAACCATGGTGGAATTCCTTGCAGCTATTGCACACAGGGACCAGGAAACCGGATGGGGGGGGGGGGGAGAACTCCTTGATGAGGCAACCACTGACCTGGTCAGTGGTAACGGCCATAACGCGGATAGGATTCTTGAGCGCCATGTTCGAATGGTTACTTCTGCCAAAAGATCTGGTGACCACACGCTGCGCCCGCGCCCTGTGCGCCGACAGAGACCGCCACCAACAAATCGTGCCGATCCAACCCAACCTCCAACCAGACGAAAGAGGGAGCGAAGGGCACAGTATGTCCTGTGTCAGAGCCTGTACGAGAAGGATCGTTCAAAAGCCGCTGCGCGCGTCATTTCCAGAGACTGGAAAGGAATCCCCACTGAGGTGGAGCCAGCTCGTCTCTTTCCCATTCTGGGAGGCATTATTCTCTAGACCCACATCACCGGACCGCCGAACAATTCGTAACCGTGATCCAGTTAATCAGCAACTAGGGAACCCAATAACACCAGAGGAAATCCTTGTTACTCTCAAGGCAAGTAGCAATGCTGCTCCCGGCCCAGACGGTATCACTATACGTCTACTTAAAGCTATACCAATCAGGGTGTTTGCAAAACTGTTTAATCTGTGGTTGGTAAACGAATCCCTGCCACAACCCTTTCGTAAGATTAAGAGTGCTGTTACCTAAGAAACTTAACCCAGACTCTCCTTCCCACTATCGCCCCATAACCATGTCATCTACGTTAGTAAGGCTGTTCCATAAGATTCTGAGCAGCAGACTCCCCGAGGCAGTCAGGATCGACAGGCGGCAGAAGGATTTCGTCCCCGTGGACGGATGCCCTGGAAACCTGGTGATCCTGGATGCCCTCCTTGCTAAGGCTTGTGCGCTCAAGCACAACACACACCTGGCGTTTCTGGATATGGAGAAGCCTTTCGATAACGTCTCCCATCCGGCCATCCATCGGGCCATGAAACGTAGAGGCATTCCAAAGCCTTTAAGGACATATATAATGTCGGGCTATGATCGATCCTCAACCGTAATAACCAGTCAAGGGGAGAAGTCAAAGGACAACCTGATCACTAGAGGGGTGAAACAGGGTGACCCCCTGTCTCCATTTCTCTTCAACCTAATAATTGATGAGGCAATTACTAAGGCTAAGGACTTGGGGCTAGGGGTTGGTCTGGGAGGCGAAAAGATATCAGCACTGGCATTCGCTGACGATCTGGTTGTGGCAGCAGAAACGGCTGCCGGATTACAGACACTCATAACAAGTATTTGCCACACACTGTGTGGCTCTGATCTTAAAGTAAATGCTGCGAAATGCCGTACGCTAAGCATAGCGATCGATGCTCATTGCAAGACGTGGCATGTCCCCACCAGGAAGGCATACTACGTCGGGGACGATGCAATCGGTACTATGAGTGTGGCGGACGAGTATAAGTACTTAGGGATACTCATCGGGGCCGGGGGCAGACGCTTATCCTATGGTTCCCTGTTTGAGGACGGCCTGACCAACATCACTAAGGCGCCACTCAAACCCCAACAGAGGCTATACCTACTAAAGCACCACCTGATTCCAAAGATGAACCACCGCCTTGTTCTCGGACGCGTGTGTAAGACTGAGTTAGCGAGGCTTGACCGGCGGCTGCGACATGCCACCCGTGGCTGGCTGCGGCTGCCTCGTGATACTCCTAATGCCTTTATTCATGCCGACGTGAAGGACGGTGGACTAGGAATACCCGACTTTGCCACATCAATCCGCCTACAAAAGAACAAGCGGCTCAGGGCGTTAGTAGAGTCGGAGGATCCGGTGGTAGTGGCAGCGGCTCTCCTACCCGCATTCCAAGCGCGAATGCGTCGATGGGTAGACCCGACCACGGCCGCCGGAACCCCCTTCTAACAGAACGACTGAGCGCTCTAGGAAGTGGAAAGCAAAACTGTACAGCATGGTCGACGGTGCCCGCCTCGCGTCCTCTTGCGAGGTTCCATCTTGCCACAAGTGGGTCGCATCCGGTACCTGTTTGCTAAGCGGAGGAGATTTTGCTCACGCCATTCAGATTAGGGCAAACGCTGTAGCCACGCCGTCTAGAGCAGCTAGGGGTAGACCCGAGGCTTCTGGTCTCTGCGATGCTTGTCGGAAGCCAGGAATCCTGGGCCAAATATCCCAGGCATGCCACAAGACACACGGGGCTCGGGTGAAACGTCATCCGGTTCGTAGCTGGCCACCTGCGGCAGAGGTTTTTAGGTGGAACGCGAAGTTCGTATACCGGATGGAGGGACCTTCTGTAAGCCCGACATCATAGCTTGCAAAGGTAATGAAGCCTTTATATTAGACACCCAGATCTCGGCTGATAACTTCCCACTCTTCCGTCCACAGAGCAAGTGCGACAAGTACGGCACCCCAGAGATCCTTCAAAAGGTCAGGGAATATAACAGGAAGCACACAGCATCCGCCTCTTCAATAACCCTTAATTGGAGGGGAGGATGGTGCAAGGAGGGTGCGCATGGTTTACTGGACATGGGTCTCACCAAGAGCGACCTTGAGATTTGATCTGTGAAGGCCCTGACCTGGACATATTCCATTTACAGAATATGGTCCAAGACCACATCTAGGGGCAGACCACCTTAGTCCCAGGATCACCGTGCACAGGGTGCATAAGGGTCAATATAGTCTCGCTTTGGTGAACCGCAGCCAGGATAGCTGGTAGCCAACTAAGCAGAGTCGTCATCTGGAGTACCACTTCTCCTAATGGTGTCTCACAAGAGGGTGGATGACCTGGCCGGAGCCCACGAGTGGGTAAGGCGGGGGCCGGAGGGACCCCCATGCGCATACATGATATCCCTCCCGCTCCGGGGCCTTATTAGGAGCTTCCACTATGTCTAGTTTTCCATGTATGCCGACGTCAAGTCATCAATCCTGCCGCTTAGGCAGCTTGCTGTTTTGGCCTTCAGCGTTAGTTCTTTTTTAATGATATACTGTTCACCCCTACCTGTGTGGGCTGTATCCCATATAAGAAAAAACCAAATACAAAAGAATTTTCCATTTAATGTTTGTTTATTTTTCAGGTTATTAGTATTGTGTGTTATTAGTATCATCTTAACTCTTGTGGGTTGTGATGAGATCTGCCATTTGTGTGTATTTTAGTTTGTGTTTTCATAGGGTATTAGGTATGCTTAGGGGTGCCTTCTCGCCATGCCCTGTGGCTGGGGGAAATGGTGCCCTGAAGCTACATAAACACCCTATACCCCCGCCCCCCCCCCCCCCCCCGAAGTGGCAAGGGAAGTTAGGGGACAACAATAACAGTTTGACACAACAAGACAATGAAAGTAATAATTGGGGGAAATATAGGCAACCCCAAGGCGCATCTGGGATCATCCCGGACATAGGTTTGAACCCTCATCATGGCCCTTGTGGATTTCTGTATTTGATGCATCACGCTATTGTGATTTGTGTGTATAGGCAACCCCAAATTGAACAGAACTGAATGGCGGAATACGTTGTCTGGAATATATTACTATTAATATTATTATTATTATTATTATTATTATTATTATAAGTAACAAATTTGAGTCAAACTGGACAAATGAAACAGTCCGAGGCAGAAGACTTAAATTGGTGGAAGACTCTTTTCACAAACAATACATTACGGCGGCAACATGCGAGAACAAGGTGAACACTAAACCAATATTTGTTCACTATTAATACTAATAGTGTTCACTATTAATACTAATAGTGTTCACTATTAATACTAATAGTGTTCACTATTAATATTGTTCACAATTAACATTAAGTGAACACTAATTAAATATTGAAATGGGGAAGCACGTTAACAAATGACAGAGGGGGGGGGGGGAGGGGTTTAACATTGCAGAATTAGTTAGATTAAGGAGTGGGCAACCCTAAACACTGAGGGAAGTGTTCTTGAAAGGTGGCGTCACAAACAACAAGTGACCTGACCTTCGATGATAATGTTGATGAACACTACAACTCTTTAAGGACACTATAATAGTCCACGACGAACCGCAAGGTTGTAAATGCTTTTATTTTAAAGAGTTGTGGGTTAGGTGTCTAATTTTCAGACTGTCACTTCTTGTCTGCTGCAGGAGAATTCTAATTAAATGCCCAGGATCCATTAAGTATTTACGCAACTGTTGTGTAACGGTCCGGGGTCTTCAGCCTATCTATCCGGCTCTTTGTCGGTCTTGTTCTTCCAGAATTTGTTGTTTTCAACATTTACTAAGTTTCCAAAATGTTGTTCCTAGGTCCTCAAGAGATCTCTAATGCACAGAACTTTATTACAATTTATTTATTTAACAAAAATAGAGCCAATGTATTTAATATTCTTCTATAACAAATGTTAAAAAAAACTTTCTACGATGATATTAGATGATTGACGTGTAGTTGATTGTATTTCAGACGACCATCAATTGTTGATTGCAGATAATCCTGGGGCCAGATTCACGAAGTAGTTACGCAAGTACTTACGAACGTGTACACCTTTCCTCAATCTTTAATACATGTAACCATAGGAGTCAAACAGTTTACAAGAATGAAAATTTCCCAATCAACTGTTATTGTTATAAACAGCCTCCCGATGCTTCGGAGCTCATTAACTGTTTAATAATTGTAAACAAAGCTGCCAAAGACTGAGAAAAAACGTACAGGTTCATAAGTGCTTGCGCAACTGCTTCGTGAATCTGGCCCCTGGTCCTCTTGTACTCCAATCTGACTACCCAACCGGACAGAACCAGGAAATTGAGTGCTGAGTGGCAAGTAACAGCTTGTGATTGGCTGCCGCCTGACAACTGCTCATTACTCAACTCTTAATTCGCAAAACAGTCGTCATTGGGGAAAGCTGATAACTGCTGAACCACAGTAAGGCGGGGCTTAGAAGTGCAACGGTGAGAAGGACGTTGCGGTGGCTGGCGTACTTGCACACCAGGTTAGGTCCGACTTCAGTCTCCATGGTTCACGTAATCCCAGGCGTTTCTTGATATCACAAAACTACGAGGCCGTAAACACCATTTGTGTATACCCTCATACAGTTGACCTTGGACCGAAAGGGTAAATTTTGCACCCTTCTATGGCGAGTCAACTGTACCATATAGGGAGACCGTGCCGTTGGCCCTGTTACAGCCATCGTTCCGCTTCCGTTACTCCAGACAACGGAACCACAGAACCTTGAAGGGAGACTTGAGTCCTGCTACTGGCTGGCTCCCTTTCCGAGCTCTCTTCCTCGATTCCGCTCTGCCTCAGTCTTGACGACTCACGTGGTGGGAGGTGGTGACATCGAGACAGCTACCCACGAGGGTGTTACTCCTTGACTTTCTAATTTATTAAACACTCCTAGTTAGAAATTAATAAATGCACACCCCCTAACAAATTATTCCTAACTGAGGCAATGAGGCTATCTGAACTATTCGTACTTAAACTTCGCCGTCGACAGCAGATCGACATCAGGCAGTCTAACAAATAGTAGTTCAGTTACAGACGCTCTAGAGATGTACCTCATCTTCTTCACCATCTACATTCACCAGAAAATGTAACGTTCGTCGAATCTAGTTCCTACTCAAGACGCTTCAGCCTCGCTACGAAGTAGTCAGCCACATTCTGGCCGTATCCAAGCTTCCAGCTGTCGTCCCGCATCAAACTCTTCGAACCAAACCTATATCATTAATTAAATATACATCATAAACCACTAAACTGTCTTGTCACTCCAAACTCGTATATGTAAACAAACGTTACAATTACCTTTATCAATTCACAGTATCTGCACATCCTATAATTATAATTATAGTCTGGTAGTTCTTCCATTTATTTCTTCCATTGTTGGTTCCAATTTTCTTGCACCATCCATGTTCTCCATATTGTCATGGCTTTTATAATTAGTCAAGATACAATTTTTTTCCCTTGTGAATAGATTTATTCGAGGTTTATCTTTGTTTACCTTACCACCCCCGTGCTTTCAAATTTATTTTCCCAAATGATACTTGTAGAAAACGTAACTTTTCATTAGCGCTTAAGCCGTTACTTTACAAAAATGTTTTTTAGTAATCATCTTGCTAGTGGTGTTTTAATTTCTTGAATTAGAGTCTATCTCTGAACCTCTTAGCTCCCTTCGTCTCACCGAGCGTCAAAAGAGTGGTCTGCTCTGGTATGTAGAGGTAGGTCTAAAAAAAAACCTAGCGTATTCGCCAGAGACTTGGCAAGACATGGGTGCGCTTAGCTCAGGCATCAACCGAAGTGACGCCAAACACGGCAGTTTTATTACATTACGCTTGATATTTCGTTAGTGTTAACGGTGCGACCGGAAATAAACGTAATCTTCTTTAGAGAGACTATTTTTTTAGTCCCCTGTAGTAACTTCAGTGCCGCTCAAATCAACCAAACCACATAGCAGGGAAGCTGGGATCACAGAAAATGGGAGAGGAGCTGGCGGGAGACAACCGGTCAGCTTGGTCCCGAGGAGCATGTAAATATTTGATAGTTGGCACGTGCTTTCTCCCTATTTGGGTTTTACCTGATCGGCCACTGGTATGGCCGTCGAGGCCACACTAGTGGCCTCGACGAGGACAGGAAGCCGGCGAGTTGTCAAAGGTCCCTTTATTTGTCCAGAGCCTCCAACCAGCGGTAGGAGGTTCCATGCGTTTGATGACCAAATCACACACCAAAAGATAAGGAGGCGACGACGTTTCGGTCCATCCTGGACCATTATCGAGTCGAATGTGATGGGACGAGTAGTTTCGATTCAGCTACTCGGAACAAAAAGTTCCAATTAGCACGGGCTATGGTGAGCCCGTAGTGAACTTACCTAACACAGGAATGGGGCTGTAACTGTGGTACTCTGGTATGCCTTCAAAACAAAATATCTTGCACCTTTTTGGGAGCGAGAGAGGCACGGGCGTAAGTATGACAAGAATGAGGTGAGGAGCAGGAGAGGTGGTAATTCCTCTCCTAGTTCTCCTAACTTGGTTAAGATAACTGCTACAACTTTCATGTTTTATATTTTCAATATTTTATGATTGGATACTTACATTAAATACATCAGCGGCCCACTTGTTGAAGGCTTGCTCCTGGCCGGCCAGTTCGTCTCCACAGGTGAGTCCTATCAACCTCTCTCCTCCGAGCTCTGACAGCAGGTTGTCTACATATTTGCCAAATGCACAAAAATTTGGGTAGGCGCTGGATCCAAGAGCAAACACTGCAAATCTATTTTAAAAGTTCTAATTAAAACTCGGAATACTTCAGAAGTATATTAAGAATTAATACTGTTGTCTATTATTATCAAGACATTAAAGCAAAACACAGCTTTTTGTAAGAGCTTAGAAAACCATGAATATTGAAGCTGTAAACAATGAAAAAAATGTCAACATCCTTAGACAAGAGGCAGTGACTAAACACAATGGACGGTAGTGGGGGAGGGATTTGGGGGTGGGGATTTTTTTTTTTTGGGGGGGGGGGGATTGGGGGGGGGGGATTTGGGGGGGGGGATTGGGGGGTAGTGAGGGGGGGGGTAGTGGGTGGTAGTGAGGGGGGGGGTAGTGGGTGGTAGTGAGGGGGGGGGGTAGTGGGTGGTAGTGAGGGGGGGGTAGTGGGTGGTAGTGGGGGGGGATAGTGGGTGGTAGTGGGGGGGGTTGTGGGTGGTAGTGGGTGGTAGGGGGGGTAGTGGGGGGGTAGTGGGTGGTAGTGGGTGGTAGTGGGGGGGGGTAGTGGGTGGTAGTGGGGGGGGGGGTAGTGGGTGGTAGTGAGGGGGTGGTAGTGGGGGGTAGTGGGTGGTAGTGGGGGGGGTAGTGGGTGGTAGTGGGGGGGGGGTAGTGGGTGGTAGTGGGGGGGGGGTAGTGGGTGGTAGTGGGGGGGTAGTGGGTGGTAGTGGGGGGGGTAGTGGGTGGTAGTGGGGGGGGGTAGTGGGGGGGGTAGTGGGGGGGTAGTGGGGGGGGTAGTGGAAGGGGTAGTGGGGGGGGTAGTGGGGGGGGTAGTGGGGGGGGTAGTGGGGGGGGTAGTGGGGGGGGTAGTGGGGGGGGGGTAGTGGGGGGGTAGTGGGGGGGGTAGTGGGGAGGGGTAGTGGGGGGGGGTAGTGGGGGGGGTAGTGGGGGGGTAGTAGGGGGGGGTAGTGGGGGGGTAGTAGGGGGGGGGGTAGTAGGGGGGGGGTAGTGGGGGGGGTAGTGGGGGGGGTAGTGGGGGGGGTAGTGGGGGGGGTAGTGGGACGGGGGGTAGTGGAGGGGGTAGTAGGGGGGGTATTGGGGGGTAGTGGGTGGTAGTGGGGGGGGGTAGTGGGGGTGGTTTAAGTTGTACCTGACGTTGCTGAGTGGTCCAAAGTTGTCTTCAGACATGATTTCAGAGGTAATAGAGCCACGAACATTGGAGTTAGCGACACCGTTCTCCTGGGTGGTGGTGGTTGTGGTGGTGGTGGTGGCTCCGGCTCCCTCCGTCAGGCTGTTCATCCTCATGAACGACAGACTTCGATGCATGCTGAAGAGACCCGGATAATGCTCAGCAGTGTACACGGGTATTGGTCACATCTTTATATAAGCCAGCTGCGGCGAGTACTATCACAGTTATACACATTATACTGCTGCTGAAGTACATCAGTACGAGGAAGGGTAAATTATGTGCAGGGGAGATGTGGAGGTAGACCCGAGTACCTCCGGGTATGTCATCTAGCATATTTGCGGAAGGTGGGAGTGCTGGTGGGAGTAGGGGGGGGGGGTTGAAGAGTTAAGCCTGTGGGGGAGGGGGGGAGGAATGGGGAGAAGGTGAGGGGGGGAGGTGAGGGGTGAGGTGTGAGGAGATCTGAGCATCTGAATAAACATTTCAACAGTTAATAAAAAGTATTACACATTGTATGAATTTAACAAATGAAAAAAACTTGTACATTTGCTGATGAAGCATATGGCCTTAAACGGAAGCAGACGACATACAAAACAGTGTAAATAATTATATTGTGCTGAACATGTGCACGTGAGAATGAACAGTAAGCGAGGTGTGTGGGAACAACACTACGCCTCGCACTCATTAGGGAAGACAATATGTGAACACGTGTCGGTTTTACCGACACGTTTTACACGTGTCGGTAAAACGTTCTCTAACAATGGAATTGCCAGTACGGACTTGCACGGGGCCATGGTTCACTAGTACAAATTGGACAATTGGTAACTTAAGTGCTTATGACCTGTTCATAATTGATGTCAGAAACATGCGATAACGGCATGCAGTGCAAACCACCAAATGCAGTTTACAGTTCAAAACAATTCTCTTCCACAACCACAACTTAAAGTCACACAATCCACAACCCGGCCTGTTGCCTAATGCGCCTCACTTTGCCCCATATGGTCCCCCAACGTACAAAATAAGGGGCACTATGACAAAATAGCGGCTCACAAATATCCACGTGTTCTTGCATAGGTTGTGGTGAGGTTAGGTGGGGTAGCTTAGGTTCGTCCGTTGCAGAACCCCTTATGTTGCACGCTGTGGCAAATTAAGAGAACGGGCTGGACGGGCAACCCGTCACCTGGTGGTTAGAACACGTGTCAACATCACCAACCACCTTACAAGTGCTCGCAGGTTACAGAACAGTGTCAGAAATGCAATATGGCTTGTTGCAAGCATGCACGCAACTCTGAAAAGTAAATATTAGACAGGAAGCCGTGGTCACGTGCAGCTGCTGAAGACCAAAATGTTCAACATTAAAAGGAAAAGTGTCATGCACATGCAAAAATTATGAAACGGCCTCACGACCCACAATTGTGTATAATATTATATATATATATATATATATATATATATATATATATATATATATATATATATATATATATATATAACGAGAACCTTTTATATGAACGAGAGCATCTCAAGCAGTACTTGGCTCTTTATGAAAATTATGAGACTCCCGGCACTGTACATAAAAATAATTTCGGACAATTTGAAATCTGTATTCCCGAATGTCGAAATTACACTCGTGTGCAATTTGAACACGAGTGTTCATGTGCATGATGGTGACCAACTACGCAGGAGAACGTTATTTTTCAAGAGTACGAAAATATCTGCTTCGTAGCACAATGGAGCAGTTGACCAAACCACACACTAGAAAGTGAAAGGACAACGACGACGATGTTTCGGTCCGTCCTGGACCATTCTCAAGTCGACTGTGACTGCCACAATCGACTTGATAATGGTCCATGACGGACCGAAACGTCGTCGTCCCTTCACTTTCTAGTGTGTGGTTTGGTCAACATTTTCCAGCCACGTTACTGTGACTCCTTGCCTGCATAATAGGGCAGCATCGTTTGAAATATGTTTCACTCATGGAAAATGACATCCTGAAGACCATTGACTTCATACTAGCCCACATAGTCTTCATTGGTATTATGGTCTTCGTATTAGATCACAGACTTATTTATTATGCACCCCATACCCATCTTCTGGGCGGTAGTGGAAAGGGTTACAGAGGCACATAATGTAACCCTTTCCACTACCGCCCACACGATGGGTATAGGGTGCATAATAAATAAGTCTAATGTGATCTAATACGAAGACTATCTGAAGTCAATGGTCTTCATTAGACTTCAAGCCAATAATACAGCAATTCTTTGGTAAGAATGCAGCAAATGCTTGTTATATTAAATAGTTCGTAGTATTTTCATACTGTGTCATCTAATGTGTTGCTTACCGAGTATTACTGTGTTTTACAAGCCTTGTTTATTGTTCAAATGTTTATCATGTTGATTAGTTGCTGCTCTACACCATGTTGTTAATGTTTTAACACCTGTCTTGTTGAAGAGCCAATACCATAAATATGTTTATTATTATCGACCAATTACTTTTTATTCCTGTGAGTGGTTGTCATATGTCCCCCAGCACCCTAGTTTGCCCAGGGGACCCCCCCAGCACCCTAGTTTGCCCAGGGGACCCCCCCAGCACACTGGTTTGCCCAGGGGACCCCCCCAGCAAAATGGTTTGCCCAGGGGACCCCCCCAGCAAAATGGTTTGCCCAGGGGACCCCCCCAGCACACTGGTTTGCCCAGGGGACCCCCCCAGCACACTGGTTTGCCCAGGGGACCCCCCCAGCACACTGGTTTGCCCAGGGGACCCCCCCAGCACACTGGGGACCCCCCCAGCACACTGGTTTGCCCAGGGGACCCCCCCAGCACACTGGTTTGCCCAGGGGACCCCCCCAGCACACTGGGGACCCCCCCAGCACACTGGTTTGCCCAGGGGGCCCCCCAGCACACTGGGGACCCCCCTGGCTCTTATTAATCATGCTAGTTTTTGTCTCTAATTTGTTGTTTTCATTAACTGCATTATCCTTCACATACAAGAGGTTTTTCCGGCCTGAATGAAGGTTCCTAAATTATTTAAGGCCAACTATACATTATAATCCCTTTAGCGTGATTTCTGTGCCGTTCAGAAGAGATTTCCAGAAGAGCGAGTTCTGGAACCATTTGGGTTCTGTCGAGTATCCCCCGTGTTATGTGGGTGTAACCATGCGTTTCTTGACCGCGTGCGTCCCCCCTCTCCCCTCTTAAGCAGCTACAAACAGGAGTGGCCTTCCGACTCACCTTTTGCGTGCAGAGTAGTCCTGCCAATATGATGCACTAACAGGAGATAAGCAAAAAAACAAAAAAGCACAATGAATTCTACTGCAAGAAATGTAAGCATAGAGTACTGAGGCCTAAGAGTTAGTATAATGCCAACCCTTTCCTCACAATAATCTAAAGTATAACATGCCATATTTTATATATATATATATATATATATATATATATATATATATATATATATATATATATATATATATATATATATATATATATATATATATATAATTAGTTAATTGATGTTCTCATTCAAGCTAATATTCAAATTATACATATAAAATGCATTTAGTATTCAAGTCACGGGCGAAGTAAACCTAGGTAATTAAACTATCTTCTATTATGTAAAAATATGTCGAGCGTAAGTTAGATATCCTGAACCCACTTTAAATAGTTTCAGGGACCTGAAACTTTCGACCTTTTTGTAACAAAATTCCCAGAATACAAGCCACTCTTTAGTCTGAAATGCCATGTATCACATCTAAAAGTAAGTAACCAAGATGTTCATTCAATTTAAATTATGCAAACTCAAATGTGTTAGTATTAGATAAAGAAAAGCTACGAATCTTTACGGCCAAGCAAAACGTTATGGAAACTGTGTATAGGAGCTGCATCAGAAGTTATAATGTTAAACTCAGTTCTGTTTGTATTCCATATCAAATTGATCATAATTATGAATATTACTCCAAGTTAGGATGTTTTGGGTTGATTTTTGTCTGTCATTACGAGTGGTGGAGTACAAGAGGCGCGCGCGCACACCACTTCAACACTTGTGAAATTATTAACAGCTGAAATAACAAAAATTAAAATAATTCGTAATAAAGCTGGTAATAAACCCCCGAGCTTAACAAAGGCTTCTATAATGCAGATCTGTTATACACAAAAATATACTTAACCTGCTAAGCTTAAACTATTAACTTTAAATAGACACGAAAACACTTATATTGCACAAATCAAATTATTTGAAATATTTATAATGCAAACAATATAGCATAAAATCCAGCAGATGCACCGCACAAAATAATGATAGCAATTTGTTTATTTAAAAAAAATAGGGGGCCAATTTATAAAATGTTCCTAATGCAAAGGTACTTAATTAACATGTTACTAAATTTATGCAAATATATATCAAAACCAGGCAGTTGTTTTTCGAGTATGTGAGGACAAATTTGATTACTATATATATTGAATCCATTTTTGACGAAAATACATAATACTGTACATGTCTTGCCTCTGTTACCTTTCACACACACGTTATGAAACTAAAGTTAAAAATAACGAAACTGTTTTCTAATGGTCCCAAATAACTGAGCTCTTGTTACTAGTAACTCTTGTTTCCAGCAAGCCTTTGCCGATCACACCAGGCCTGTGATAGCCATCCGTCGACAGCCAGGACCAGAGCCTGAAAGAAGAGGCGTCTCAGGTCACCCGAGGTCTCATGGAAGCTGCCCTCCTCCCTCGAGAGCTGCCCGTGCCAATCTCCTCAACAACACGGGAAGGAGGGAACAGAGGACCTGGGATGTGAGAATGAGGGGGTGATGAGTGTACATAACACTCTGCACAGCCACCACAAGACAGCGCCCAGAACGCACAAAAACACCTGGAGGGAAAGATGGACACATTCCCTTCCAAAGGAAAAATCAAAACCCTGAATTGAAAAGACACCAACGGGAATCGACACAAATTTCATTTTTTTGTTTTTAATTATTATTTTTACCATAAACATGGCCAAATATTTACAATGCTAACCAGCATGTATACATTTTCTTCTGCCCTCCATGGACAGGATTAGAGTTCTATTAAACTATATTCTATATATCGCTGGATTATTGTTAACATTGCCTCTTCTCCAGCTACACTTTAAGTGACATGTGTAACCTTGGTTTTGGTCAACTATTTATTATTCGAGCCGGTCCGTTACCCCCCGAAAAAACGGGAGTACCGGACCGGCTCTAAGCTGGAACACGACTGCCGAAACGCGGGATGATGTCGCCAAACATATCCGCCCTCAATAAAACCGCGAAACCCCACATCTGAGGAGCGGAAAGAGCGTGGTAATGAGCAGGAGGATGAGGGAGAAATGCAAAGGAGAGAATTCCGCATCAACGATGCAAACAACTGAGATTGGTAACCACGACCTCACAAGCAGTAAAATTCGAAGACCAGAAGAGCCCACAAAAGTTACAAATCTGATAACTTGCCCGGATAGGACGTCCTGCACCGCGCCAGAATGGAGAACCTCCGTCAATCGGGTGCCAACAAC
Organism: Procambarus clarkii; assembly: GCF_040958095.1. Lineage (NCBI taxonomy): Eukaryota > Metazoa > Arthropoda > Malacostraca > Decapoda > Cambaridae > Procambarus > Procambarus clarkii. The sequence continues at coordinate 16,809,451 of NC_091165.1, forward strand.
GCCGAAGGCAACTGGCGCACTGGAGTATGGAGCTACCAAGCCCTGCCCCTTGAGGCAGGGCAAGAGCAAATAGTAAATTGTCAGTCACGTAGACATTTTCCATGAAAAAAAAGAGGCTCTTAAAGGCGAGACAACTTCTGCCAGGCAAGCACTTAGATGGAAAAATAACTTTTCTGCTAGGCAGGACGCAACCAAAACTTCATACCACAGGCAGGAAGCTAAAGACGACCCAAACCACTGATTCAGTCGAGACGCATAATCACATCTCTAAAGGGGGAAATGAAGTAAGTTCTTTTGAGACAAACTCTGAAATACTAAAGGGCATAACTCTGTATTATGGAGTTATTTCGTGGAGAATTCGCCACCTCCAACTCCGGAGGTGGTGAATTCTAGCCACGAAACAGACAACGGGTTGGATTATTTTACATTTTTATCCAAGTCTCTTAATTATCCTCAGAAAATTGTAAGGCTCTTAACATCGACGCCGGTGGCTGCTAGGCGTTGCGCTAGCGTGTAATGCAAGGCATGCTCATGCAACTAGGCTGGAATACGATAGCCCACAAGCCAAAAGGGCGGTTCGACAACATTGATCCAACGCCAATAAACGCACACAAGGGTGTGAAAGAACTTATCTCGCAGGCGGAATGAAGGCGGCAACAGGGAAAACCATCGAGGTTCAAACACATCTCAACCCGTTAAGATGACAACAACAGAGACAGACTTTGAATAGGAAAGCAGGTTGGGTAAATCGGCAGACGTCTCTGGCACAACAGAAATATCGTTGGCAAATCGCATATCTAACCGACCAACGGTCTACGAGGAGAGGGGTACGAAGCCACAGACATGGAACAACCGCTTTTCGCTACCCAGGTGGGTAACGAAAATTTGTACCCCACCAATAAACACTTAAAATAAACATGGCTGATGGCCAGGCGCAACACACTAGAACTCTCAACGTCATCAATTTCCTCATCAAAAGGGGCCGACTCTGAGGAGCAACTAACCCTTCAGCGACGATAATCTTTGGTGGAGAAAATACAACAAGCCAGCCACCATAGTAGTAAACCCTGGCCCAAGGCGGGACCAAAATATAGGACAGGCAACATGTAATGTGGAGGTTTATTAATAACAAGCTTAAAACTTGACTGAGGAGGAGAGGGGGGGGAGGCACAACACAAAGCCCGGGAAAAACCAGCACTACTTAGCATCGCCAGGGCCCCCAGAAGCAGCACCAGTGCCCCCCCCCCCCACAGCAGCGCCAGGCCCCCCCCCCACAGCAGCGCCAGGCCCCCCCCCCACAGCAGCGCCATGGGCCCCCCCCCGATAGCAGCGCCAGGGCCCCCCCCAGCAGCAGCAGCGCCAGGGCCCCCCCCCCAGCAGCAGCGCCAGGGCCCTCCCCCCCAGCAGCAGCACCAGGGCCCTCCCCCCCAGCAGCGCCAGGGCCGCCCCCCCCCAGCAGCGCCAGGGCCGCCCCCCAGCAGCGCCAGGCCGCCCCCCAGCAGCGCCTGGCCCCCAGCAGCGCCAGGGCCCCAACTGTGAGGTGGACGCTGACATCAGTTCGGGCTCTCCCCCACCGGGAACAGCCTGTTTCCTTTTTTCCTTTAATGTTAATTTCGTTCTATAAAGTAGTTTCTGTCGATTCGCGTATTTTCAGTTTCGTTTTCTCAGCTTATGGAAAATAGCAGATGTCAGTATGGTGATGCAGTGTCTTCACTGTACCACTTGTTCATTCAGGCTGGATCTTTACATTTTAAAACAATGCTAAGAATGAGACCTGAAATGAACAACATTGCTATACGCATTTTTTATTTATTTAAAGTTGCTCAATAATTCATCCTCTGCAAACAAGTTGTTAGGTCTTGTATTTTAATTCAAAATATTAAATTATACGCAATGCCCTTCACAGTGCTCCGCTGGCAGAAGACAAACCACTACGTCGAATGACTGTTATATATTAATGTGAAATAACTCTTAACTCACGTCTATGTTTAATGCATCAATGCCTAAGAGCTTACTTGAGAATCAGTATAATGCAACTGTAGTGAAAATCTTCTAAATGTACGGAAAATGAAGAACATCTGCCAGCAGAACTAGTAGTGATAGTGTTGTAGACGAGGCAGACTCAGCAGCACTGATCACAAGTACTTACCTGCTGGTAACATCATCGATGTCTGCCGCCGTGCCGCTCACCTTCATGGCGTACAGGTTCTTTGCGAAGTCCTGCAAGACAATGATTATAACAATATCACGGTGGTTCAAAGTATTAAAGTAAAAACTATATTAAACATTAAACTGCATCAGCACACTGCAAAGAGCAAAGCTTGCGGTAAGTTGAATACTTCAAACAACAGCAACACTGAACCGAGCAGATTTCCCACGTAAATTTATGCCTTATGTACAAGGCATAAAGAGCCCGTATGCCTTGCCTTATACTCTGGCCTCTTTAATACGACCAGTGACAATTTTGTCATCTGGTGAGTAACGCAAATATTCCAATAATCGGGTTTACAATATCAACAAATATTCACAATAAATCTAGCACATTTGTTATATTTGGCAAGTGGCGGATCTAGTGGGGCTAACTTTTCAAAAGTTCCTACAATTTATGAACTTTTCAATCAGTACAATAAGTAAGTGACCCGCTGTAAAGGTATACCTGACCATATACAGGACATGAATTTTGTAAAACGTATTTTCATATGAACAACGAGCAATGATGTGAAATGTCAACAATAATGAACTGGAAAAGAAAAATGAAAATCAAGAGCCGAAACATGTATTGATAAAAAAAATGCGACAGCTGTAAGGATTGCATGCATCTTACCTCCACAAACACATGACTGCATGCAACAAAGCAAATATCACAGGTTAAGGAAAATCACGTGACAATCTTACCAGATTCGATAACTCTGCTAGAATGGAACTTGTGCATACATATTCTTGCAAATGAGTTAACAAAATTGCAATATTAAAAACTAAACTCTAAAGCTACCACATCAAATAATAATTGCAAGAGGTTCTGTTGCTCCCCCTGGGATGATATAGCTCTAAGCTCCAGAGGTTCTGTTGCTCCCCCTGGGATGATATAGCTCTAAGCTCCAGAGGTTCTGGAGCCACGGGTCGTCTCCCCCCCCCCCCCCACTCGCCAATAAATGATAATACACAAACTTAAATTAACTTTTACCTTTTTATTCTTGTACTTGTACTTGAAGAACAGTTTCGTGGAGAACCCCTAGAGGGAGAGGGTAAACAAGGCATCAACAACAATCGTGCACTACTCATACTATTAAACTAGAAAATAAAAAAATACATATTAAAATAAATTTTGCATCATGCTGAAATTAGGAACAAGTTACACTTGTATGAGAAACTTCACAATTTATGAATGTGGTTTTCATGTCCACCACCTAACAAAGATTTCCTACTATGACGACTTGGTCGACAATTCAGAGAGTGAATTTCAAAATCACCGTGGTCGAGAGAACGTAACAATTTGTATGTTAAACAATTTGTGCACAAAACTACAAAACTCCTGGAACAAATCAATTTAATTATGAATCTAAAAATTTAACAAGTTAATATTTTTCAAAGATTTCAAATGGAGAGCTCTGGTTGTTAATTAGGCACTTTGTTCACATTTTATAACATTGTTCAAACAATAATGTTCCATGATAAAGATTAAATTACATTGAACATTCATCCATCAACCAATAAATGGTTTAATTTCCCCTTTACATGTCTTAATAACCTAACTTTATATACATTTGTTTGATCTTTACTTCTTGGATCATATTAACAGCTTAAATTATGGAGCCAATAGCTTCCTGACCACCGGAATGGTATACTAGTTTATGGCCAGGAATGTTCTCTCGTGGAATCATCTATGCAATTTGCATGTCCGCACAGTCAGAGAGATCTGACAACAAAGAAGTTCTGACATTCAATCCGCTACTACAATCACCATGGCTGTCTTGCATTCAATCCTCTTGGAGTTTCATTCACATCAGAACAATTCCATTACCTTCTCTCAACATACTGAACACGAACACACACACAATTATATCTCGGCAACATTTATGAAAGTTAATGGCACTGACGTTTAGTTCTATTCCATAAGTAATAGTATTAGGTCTAAGAACCTAATTATTAGGTTCCCTGAAGAGAACCTGAGAACAATCATGCGAGTAGTAGACTCGTTGGGACAATAAATGTCCTGCCTACCAGATCCTTTCTATTTGGGATCGACTGTTTGTTAGGCATGATCGCCTTTAGGTTTACCACCACCACGTTACCCGCTCGAGTGATAGGGACGCATCAACCAGGAGGAAACACCAGTACTGGTTATCTTGAGGTTATCTTGAGATGATTTCGGGGCTTTTTAGTGTCCCCGCAGCCCAGTCCTCGACCAGGCCTCTACCCCCAGGAAGCAGCCCGTGACAGCTGACTAACACCCAGGTACCTATTTTACTGCTAGGTAACAGGGGCATAGGGTGAAAGAAACTCTGCCCAATGTTTCTCGCCGGCGCCTGGGATCGAACCCAGGACCACAGGATCACAAGTCCAGCGTGCTGTCCGCTCGGCCGACCGGCTCCCTCTGGGACAGAAGTAAAAAGCCATTTTACACACACAAAAATGAAACCCTTCCATTCACCATGTGTTACACGCAACATTTTCCACGAGACTCGCCAGCACGCGCGGCCCTCCGCCACACCCACCATCTTGTGTGACGGGGCACAGTGCGCCTCGTCCACCACTCCTGCTCCCACCACCACCTACTGACTAACAAGCACAACCAGCAACTGCGCGCACCTAGGTCCTTGCCCAACACTAAGCGGTGTTCATGCTCTCTACACACCTCCTCATGACTCAATGTCTGCCCCCATCTTCTCATCCTCCTCATTTTCTTTTCCTTAAATTCATTCTAATACTCATCAGTTTACCATTCATCCTTTTTAACACAGTTCAGTGACTTTTGCATTCTATAGTTTCCACGAAGGTAGCCGCACCACTCCATGCTTTCCTGTCGTGGTGTCTGGCTTGTTTGGGGGGAAAAGTAATTATCAACAGAAGGCACCAGGCCGGGAAGACACTGTGGATGTAAGGTGGGGGAAGGGGGGATGAAGGGTGTGAAGGGGGGGCGGGGGGAGAAGGGGGTGTGAACGGGGGGGGGGAGAAGGGGGTGTGAAGGGAGGAAGGGGTGAAGAGGGGGAGGGGGGTGAAGAGGGGGAGGGGGGTGAAGAGGGGGAGGGGGGTGAAGAGGGGGAGGGGGGTGAAGAGGGGGAGGGGGGTGAAGAGGGGGAGGGGGGTGAAGAGGGGGAGGGGGGTGAAGAGGGGGAGGGGGGTGAAGAGGGGGAGGGGGGTGAAGAGGGGGAGGGGGGTGAAGAGGGGGAGGGGGGTGAAGAGGGGGAGGGGGGTGAAGAGGGGGAGGGGGGGAGAGAAGTTGCCTGACATTACACAAGTTGATGGGCGCCACCTGTGTCACACCAGAGCTTAGCTACAGAGTCAAGTTTCTTTAAATTATTACGTTCCATCTCCAGCCAGTTTTTACATAGAACACAAAACTTAATACATCCATGTAAGTTGTCATTCACACTTTCGTGGAAATAAACATTCCATTTACCTGGGCTCTAGGAGACTCGAACCCTGGACCCCACGCGTGTGAGAGGCCGTAGCTCTATCGAGTCTCTTAGAGCCCAGATGAACGGAATTAACAGATCTATTTTAACTTCAAATCTATTTAGTATGCAGACCAAGTCTTGAGTAATGTAGTCTTGCTGAGGCAACAACTAAAAAGGTCGACAGTGCAAGAGCCTATCATACTACTTAATCGTGTTGCAAGTATGGGCTCAACACACAAGTATTATTGACATTCAACAACATTATCATGCATAATCAAGCACAGAAATGTAAAACTACGACCATACTTACAATGTGCGGGTCTTGGAGAAATACCGACTCTCATTGTAATGATTCCCATTGTTGGGGTCAAGAGGCCTGTATGTGGCTTATCAAGGCCTCTCTAAGGCCTACGTTAGCCAATGACTGACTGACCTTCCGGATGCAACCTACCACAGTTGACGACCCACTCCCGAGCACATATTTACTACTTAGGGAATCGAACGCGGATCCTTTAGTGTGAACCGAGACGACTACTGCGCTAACGGACCCCAATGAACCAAACTGAATTCAAGTTACTTACAATCATGTACACCTTCTAAAAGTCAAGTTCAATGCAAGATGCTACACGGCAAACAACAGTACCCTTGCTCCAACTTATCAACGGAAGATAACCTCCTTTTCCATACACCTTTCACCTCAAGATATTTCGTGCATACACATCCATAACTAGACACCTACGTCATTAGTAATAATTATTTCTTAGCTTTTATTTTGTCTTGTATGGATCACCAATAGCACAGGTAAACTATTGTAGGCACTGCACTAACAGAAGATTGTGAACCTTTTAGAATCAATGTTTTCTCCAAACAAATATTAGATATTCAAGAGTTTGGGAAAACTAGCAACACACCGAGCTAGTTTAGTGACTTCTTGCCGCCTCCGACCCCGATGAAGGTCCAGTGAAGGTTGACCACACTGGACCATTCAAGGTCATTCAGTCAATGATGCACAGTTCTCAACTAGGCATACAATATATGGACATACAATGCTTTACTGGCATATAAACGATAAAAGTACCAACCGTTTGAAGAAATGTTTGAGTAATTTTAAGAGAAACATGTGCAGGCATCACAATCTATAAACTGATTTAAAAACAAAGTTTATTAAAAAAATATTTAATGTAATGTTTATTATTATACAAACAAGAAAATGTGTTTCTTAACTTGTTATATTCGATAAACTACTACCACCATAAACGCCAACCCCACACTACCTAGGTTACTTGCCGGTTGAGGCGAAGAACAGTCTGGCCCTCACATTATTCTCCTGTCAAACTTAATACCACTCATTAACTAGTGCAACTAATCCAGACTTGGTGTTTGGGCTAATCAACATCCCCCCCCCCCCACAGCCAGACGAGACCCAGACACACTTCAAGATGTTACACGACCGAAGACCACATTCACTCCAAACATCTACCACCTACAGGCTATTCATGCCCGCGCCACCTCTTGTGGTGGCGTAATCTTCATCAACAACAACAATAGCCAACCTCGCCATTCTCTGGGGGATCGCCATTGCCGAATGTGGACGTCACCACAAGAACCAACGCCTCGTGTTCAATGTTGATTAAATCGTAGTCTGCCATGCAGTAAACCTGTGCATAAAGAAAATAAGTAAGTTCACAAGTTTAAATGAACAAATCCACAAAGGCCGTGACGAGGGTTTGAACCTTATGGATTTGTTTATTTGACGCATACGCTATTGTGATTTCTGGGTGTAGTGTAATGTTCACAAGTTTGTTTACTGCTTGAGAGTAAACTATTAAACCTGCTTTAATTATGTTTTGCTCTGCTACATATGCCCGACGGCTATTGCCTATATTATATAACAGACCAACCTAAAATTATTTTGCTCAAGCACCCTTTCGTCTACGGTAAAGCCTTAAACTTCAGAATGGAAAGAAGGCATGGAAAGCCAAACAAAGAAGAGGTCTTACACACAGACTTACACACAGACTTACACACAGACTTACACACAGACTTACACACAGACTTACACACAGACTTACACACAGACTTACACACAGACTTACACACAGACTTACACACAGACTTACACACAGACTTACACACAGACTTACACACAGACTTACACACAGACTTACACACAGACTTACACACAGACTTACACACAGTTTTAGTACTGACCTGAGCATTGAAGGTGTGACCAAAGATCTCCCCGAGTTTCTTGGCGTACATCTCAGACTTGCCGGTCTCCGTCGCATAGAGGATAGTGGCCTTGATCCTCTTGGATAACGCTTTCCCGAATAATTTGCTGGTGAACTTGACGGCTCTGTGGAACCATAATGTACAAGATGAGACAATATGTTAACCTATATATTGATACTAGAGCCTAGTATATGTTGAAAAGAGCCTAGATAAACACTAATTCTTCCCGGAACCCTCCGCATGATTAGTAGATACAAAGTATTTTAAACAATGTAAACATCTTAATATACAAGTATAGTTTATAGGGATACACTATTTAATATCATTATTATTAAAACAAACAACGAGTTAAGTAGCATTGATACTGGCGGCATAACAGCACCGAAACACACTGGTTTGATGTTGGGCTTAAAACCTACTGTGTTAACCCTTGGGGGGAAGGGGTTACTCTAAGCTTCTGTAACAGCTTACCCACCATCCAGCAGCTCAGTATATACGCAGTATACGCAGCTCACCACGGAACTCAACTCAGCGTAAATTCACCAAGAAGTGGTGTTATGATTAGCTTATATATAAAAAACATCTCGCATATCAATACAAAGTAATATGTATTTATTTTTATATATTATAATAGTATTATTATTATTTAATTTAGCTATAAGGGTACATTCATTTCCCTCCGGAGCTCCGTCTGTCAAGCCATTTATCTTAGTTTCACCCAGAGCAGGAAATTTATAGCTCATCTTAAATCCTGATCCCTTCCAAGTGTTATATAGTTGTAATGGCTTGGCGCTATCCCCTGATACTTCCCTTCACCTTACGCAATATGTAATATACATGTAATCGTGTTGAGCTGGTGTGCACAGCACATGCAGCACCGCTCCTGTGCCAGGTAAGTTACGGACTCGCCATAGCCTGTGCTACTTGGAACTGGTTCCGAGTAGCTGAATCTATAAAAAACAACAACAACAGCTGGTGTGGTTCTGCCAAAATGTCACAGAAAAGTCACTACTTCACAATCTCCTGGAATGTGAAGCAACCAACGACCTTAGAAGAGCTTTCAGAGTCCCTGAATCTTGCAGTAACCACCCTGAAGCCATCAACACTGCCACTCTTCTGGTCAAAACAGGTGTCCAGCAGCTGGACACCCTCATAAATACTGTCAAGCAGTATCCTCCCCAGCGGCAGCAGCCTGCCGATTAAGTGCGACCTCAGAACACTGAATATATTTACTGAACAAAACATTGTACTACTTACGGGCGATTCATGCCCATACCACCTCTTGGGTGGCTTAATCTTTATCAATTATCAGGCCAGGATGATGGACTGCGCGCCATCATCCTGGTGTGGCGCGCAGGCCTTCATGCTCGGCTTTCACCCTCTGGCATTAAAGGAACACACTGGCAAACATACTGGCCCAGATCAAGCCAGTTTGCCTAGTCTAGGTAGATCTTACTGAAATGCAACTATATAATTGTCACGCATCTATCCTATTTTTAAGACTTACGAAATTGGTATCGTCATTAATGTCAGCTTACACACTTTGTTAATGGTCCGGCGACGCCGTGTCTCCTGGCATCCCTTGGCCTCATCCCTCGTACTGTCTCCACTTTCATCTTAATATCATCCATTTTCCCTCTCCAAATATATCTTAAGCTTTTGTTATTGTTGTTTTAATTTTGGACTTTTACATCCCCCGAAACGGGGGGGATATACCAGATATACTACATTTAGGGCGGAACCACACTCTCCCTAAAGTGCGCATTTTTCCCCTCTTGTAAAGTCTTACCTTCCATACCTCTGCTTCGTCACTGTCTACCTCTTAGCCTTCAGAGCTCAAGTCTCACCTTGCTATCTCTTTGAAACGGAACTTGCGTTTCGTTTTTCGAACGGAGTTTCTGTTGACATCTTTGCTCTTCTTCCAGACATGGACCTTCCAAGCCGGGTTCTGGTACTCGTAGGAGGGTTTGAGGTAGTAGAGGCACATCTCCTGGTGGAACACCGGGGTGATGGAGCCAGACAGGGGCGGCACGATCCACACCCAGTCTGAAGGGCAGCCGCCCCTCAACTTCTGCTCGTTTTCGAAGTGTTTCATGAAGGATTCCGCTGCCGAGTGGTGATCCATGATGGTCACGTTCATCCTCTGGAAGGAGGCCACATTTCAGTAAAGTGAAATTACGCAAGCACTGTACAAAACAATCATACAATTGTTTTATCGTGCACACACGTCAAGCGTCCAGGCAAGTGAAGGCCTTCATCCATTTTTTTTTTTTTTGCGTGACTAACCTCCAGTAACTAATATTAAAGAATTAATGCTTTAACATTAAAATATCGTTTAATAAAACAAACGAAACAAAAAGTTATGCTGAAAGTCTTAGTCTTTAAGCCAAGCTTTAATACACGCCACAAACGCAGGCACTTGCAGCTGAAGTCTGCCACAGATCACAGTCATGGACCACCGGTAAAGAACTTCTGTAGTATTATATAGAGCCCAGAAAAAAGCTGAAAACTTAAAATATACCTTAAAGGGGGGAGGAGAGAGGGAAAAGGTGGGAGGAAAGGGATGAGGGGCAAGGGGGTGAGGGAGGGGAAATGGGGGGCAAGAGGGTGGAAGGGGGGGGGGGAGGACAGGTAAATGTCAGTGGATGTCTCACCACCAAACAACAGGTCCATCAACAGCGTGGTAATAGAAGATTACTCATGACAGAACATGATCTATTTGCTGACCACATTACGTCTATACAAATTCGTATATTTATAATGTTTTAAAATGTGGCAAACGTTTCGTGTGACATTTGAATGCTTCAAAGTAAAGGTTATTACAAATGATAAAGTTTAGGAATTCAAACAACAACAACAACATTAAATACAAATTAGACTTTGTCAATAGAAAGATTATGGTGGTGTGAACAATGCAAGCTGCAGAGTTGAAGAGAAGCAATTGTCAACTCTTGTTTTGATTGTAAACTATATTCCACTGAACTGTGTAATTTGATACGCACAGGTTTACTAATCGATTAGATAAAAAGTATTTTGGTTAGTTTGGCCGAAACTTTTGCCTTTAAATTTAAAGCCACTGTTTCTGGCGCTGTTAAAATTCAGCGTAGAAAATGCAAAACTATAGTATTCTCGTCCTTTAAACAAGACGCAATGGAGATTTAATGACTTTAAAATCTAAGAGAGACTTTCCTGAATCACCACTTATTCTTACACTTTCAAGACAGTAAATTTAATCTTTGCAAACGGGCTTTGTACAATTTATTTTGTTTAAGTATTGTTATCTTTGCTGCCCGATGGAGAACACCTTATTTAGCAAAAGCCTTTCTGTAGCGTAACTGTAGCAAGTAACGCAATACTACGGGTCACCACCTAATATCAAGTCTCATTTTGACGTACACTATCGTACTAGAAACTTCCGTACCAAGAAACAATCGTACTAGAAAATCGTAGCGGTTTGCGAAATTAACTATGATCTGTTTTCTGTTTGTGGGTACTCTGGTAGGTTAGCATAAGGCACTTTAGTGCCACAGTTTCAATTATACAAACTATTGGGAAAATACTGGTTATGCAACACTGATAAACAAAAATGAGTTCCCAGCTACAGAAACGAATAGGCACACCTCTGAACTTACTCATGACACCAGTAACCCCACTCATGTTAGTGGCGGTTTCCCACCATATTAAGCTTTACTTCGTAACATAATATATTCTGCTGTATTCTCTATTTTGCATTAATCGTCAAAGATTTAACCATTTTTATTACATTCCACTTGGGCTTGAAGGATATTTTCCAATCGCCTGTTTCGCACTGGCACAAACCAAACAATAGATTACTCAAACACGAGATACAATACAAGTAGTCAACACGTCACATGCCTGGGATGTAATGTGACACGTCACATGCCTGGGATGTAATGTGACACGTCACATGCCTGGGATGTAATGTGACACGTCACATGCCTGGGATGTAATGTGACACTTCACATGCCTGGGATGTAATGTGACACGTCACCACTGACCTGGAATGAGTGGAGAACGGCGATGTTGACCTCCACCAGGGCCTTGTCCTTCCACAGGTTGGTGGGGCTGCGTGTGTCCAGGCCCATCTGGCGACCCACCCGCTGTTAAGGCACAGGAAACACTTTCACACAAGAATATCTAAAATGTTGAGTTGAATTTACAGCGTCACCTCTTTGCCTCAAAATAAATTATTTCATCGATATGTCATGCATTCTGACATACATAAACACACACACACACACACACGCACATTTATATATATAATATATATACATATACATACATATATACATACACATACATACATACACAAAATCAGTTGATTGACAGTTGAGAGGCACGCCCAGAGAGCCTGAGCTCAACCTCCGCAAAGCACAACTAGGCGAGAACACACACACACACACACACACACACACACACACACACACACACACACACACACACACACACACACACACACACACACACACACACACAAGCGGATAACATCAGCGGCATATGCCAGGCTGGCCAACATACGAACGGCATTCAGAAACTTGTGTAAAGAATCATTCAGAACTTTGTATACCACATATGTCAGGCCAATCCTGGAGTATGCAGCCCCAGCATGGAGTCCATATCTAGTCAAGGATAAGACTAAACTGGAAAAGGTTCAAAGGTTTGCCACCAGACTAGTACCCGAGCTGAGAGGTATGAGCTACGAGGAGAGACTACGGGAATTAAACCTCACTTCGCTGGAAGACAGAAGAGTTAGGGGGGACATGATCACCACATTCAAGATTCTGAAGGGGATTGATAGGGTAGATAAAGACAGTCTATTTAACACAAGGGGCACACGTACTAGGGGACACAGGTGGAAACTGAGTGCCCAAATGAGCCACAGAGATATTAGAAAGAACTTTTTTAGTGTCAGAGTGGTTGACAAATGGAATGCATTAGGAAGTGATGTGGTGGAGGCTGACTCCATACACAGTTTCAAGTGTAGATATGACAGAGCCCGATAGGCTCAGGAATCTGTACACCTGTTGATTGACGGTTGAGAGGCGGGACCAAAGAGCCAGAGCTCAACCCCCGCAAACACAACTAGGTGAGTACACCCCCATACCCATCTGACAATCTCACCTTGGATATTATAAGGAGCAGCAGAGGCACTAAGTGTGCCCCACCCTATGGTGTGTAACAGATCACTGGAAACAGGAGACCTACCGGAAAGCTTGAAGACAGCTAATGTAGTCCCGATATACAAAAAGGGTGACAGGTGCACAAGATGCACTGAACTATGGGCCAGTTTCCCTAACGTGTATACCATGCAAGGTGATGGAGAAGATCGTGAGGAACAGGCTCGTAGAGCATCTGGAGGGAAATAGTTTTGTAACACGCCACCAGCATGGGTTCAGAGATGGTAAATCGTGCCTCACAGGTTTAATAGAATTCTATGACCAAGCAACACAAATTAGGCAAGAAAGAGGATGGGCAGACTGCATTTTCTTGGACTGTCAGAAAGCGTTTGCCACAGTACCTCACAAAAGGCTGTTACAAAAGTTGGAGCAACAGGCAGGAGTAAAAGGTAAGGTGCTCCAGTGGATCAGGGAGTATCTAAGCAACAGGAAACAGCGAATAACTGAGAAGGGGAGACATCAGAGTGGCGAGACGTCACCAGCGGAGCCCCACAGGGCTCTGTACTTGGACCCATCCTGTTTTTAATATATATGTAAACGACCTTCCAGAAAGCATAGACTCATTCATTTCAATGTTTGCTGATGATGCAAAAATTATGAGAAGAATCAAGACAGATGAAGATAGACAGAGACTACAGGACGGCCAGGACTAATTAGTGGAATGACCTAGAAAATGGCTACTAAAGTTAAACTCAGGAAAGTGTAAAGTAATGAAATTAGGCGAAGGGAGCAGAAGGCTGAACATAATGTACCATCTGGGAGGTGATATCCCGCAAGAGTCAAGTACAGAAAGATCTGGGGTTAATATCACACCGAACCTGTCCCCAGAGGCCCACATCAAAAGGATATCAGCCGCCGCATTTGCTAGTTTCGGCAACATAAGAACTGCCTTTAGAAACTTGTGTAAGGAACCGTTCAGGACCTTGTATACCACTTATGTCAGACTAATCCTGGAGTATGTAGCTTCAGCCTGCAGTCCATACCTAGTTAAAGACAAGACAAAGTTAGAGAAGATTCAACGGTATGCCACCAGACTAGTCCCAGAACTGAGAGGTATGAGCTACAAGGAAAAGCAAAGGGAGCTGAACCTCACATTCCTTGAAAACAGAGTAAGGGGAGACATGATAACCACTTACGAAATTCTCTGGAGAATTGACAGGGTGGACAAAAACTCTTTAGCACGGGTGGAACACGTACAAGGGGGGAGGGGCAGATGGAAATTTAGTACCCAAATGAGCCACAGAGACGTTAGAAAGAATTTGTTCAGTGTCAAAGTAGTTAGTAAATGGAATGCACTAGGAAGTGATGTGGTGGAGGCTGACTCCATACACAGTTACAAATGTAGATATTATAGAGCCCAGTAGGCTCAGGAATCTGTACACCAGTTGATTGACAGTTGAGAAGCGGGACCAAAGAGCCAAAGCTCAACCCCCGCAAGCACAACTAGGCGAGTACACAATCACACAACGAGATATTTCACACGCGTTAAAATACAATGATACAATATATTTTAGTCTCAAGAACATACCGCAAGCATGATCTGGGCTACACGTATAATGGTAGCATTGGTCCAGGTTACCCTATGTACAACACGTCTAACGAGAATAATTATGTATGCCACTACAGATGTGTGTTGTGTATACAATGTGGTATGACGGCAACACATGTGGCATAGCTTCATTATACATAATTAACTACAGCACTGACAATGTTAAATTACCTCGAGGATATTGAAGCGTTGAGGGTCGCAGAGGTCGCGGGTGCCTATCTCGGAGACCATGTACCAGCCGTTGAAGGGCGCAGCGGGGAACTCCAGGCCGCCACAGTCGAACATGAGGGACGCCACCGCCGGCAGGGCGTACCACTGCAGCTCCAGCTCTGAGAACCACTTGTACCTGTCCACGAAAGTAAATATTTTTATTTTACATCTCTCAATCTCCGGTGTGTTGTGGAATATTTTTTTTTATTACGTCTAAGATCAATTAAGACTACTTTCCCTATTTGATCTCCCTATGTTGCAACATCGCGTACGTCATCCTGCACCGGGCATCCTGGGAAAACTTGCACATTAACCAAAACAAGTTATAAACATTTATTAACACGCCAAATTTTGGATATATCTATACTGTATGAGAACGCGTTTGACTGTTTTGAATGTCCGTCAAAAGTTAAGAGGCCAGACGCTTGGGGCTAGCCTCACTCAAATTTGTTGGGGGTAAACGGGGTACGGAATGGGTGTGATTAAATGATTCAAGAAATATTAGTAATTATTAACCCCCCTCCCCCACGTCCTGTTGGATTCTCATGGATTCAATTCTGGTCAGATGTGAAATATGGGTTGAGATGACCGAAGAGTTTTCACAAGAACAACTATTGCCTTAGTTGACCAGAGTGTCAGTGCAGACTCCTGATCACATGCCTCTGTATGACTTGCCATCCTGTGTGATGGGGATTTGTTAGCACCACGTATCTAGCTTTATGACACACTGTACTCCCCTTCATATAGTCTAGGGCAGCTGCACATATGCAGCTGCATCTAAATGTGTTAATAACAATAACAAAAAAACAAACACATTCAGTAGTGTCATTCCCCCTAATATTATATTTTATAAAGGGGAATAGAGGCTAAGACGGGTGTGAGTGTAGAGGTTGATGTTGGAGGATGTTGAAGGATGAGGGGACGAGGGGAGGGGGCACTCTGGCACCTACAGTTATCTCTCCTGGAACTTATATCAAATTGTCAATCCCACTATCGTGAAAATAAACATGTAATTCACCTGGGAACTTGGAGAGACTAACCACCGACCCTATGAAGCGTGAGGCAGATTTTGCTAAGAGCAGTCTTAGTAAGGAAAGATTACAGATGCACCAACCTCCGCACAGCTGTAATTTTCGACTTTTCCTGATTACTGCTAAAGCTCTGAAAAATTAGTGATCCACGGCGACGTCACAAAAATTATAAACCACACGTGGTATACATATGGTGGGCGAGGATCACTAATTCATCTGAGCTTAAGTAGTAGTTGGGAAAAGTCGAAACTTCCTGCTGGGCAGCAGTTAGTTGCTCCTGGAATCTTTCCTTACTAAGACTGGTCACAGCAAAGTCGGTAGAGCCGCTGCCTCACGCTCGTAGGGTCGGCATTTCGTCTCTCCCAGTCCTCAGGTGAAACGACCTGAACTCGCTCGAACTTCCTGTCCATCACATTGGAAACAATAGACAGAATGCGAGGCGCATGTTCAAAACATGTTACACACAGGTAACAGTCCACATCTTTGTACTCCCGAAAACGCTTTCCATGGAAGCGGAAATAAAAAATACCAATATCAAGCCTAAAGCCATTCATAGGCATACTATCCTAAATCTAGGATATATATGAACTAGGATAGGTTAGGTTGATTCATTATTAACGTCAAATTTTACAAGCATTTCCTCGAGTACAAAATGTGGACTTAACTATGGGCAGCAGAACACATGACGTTCACTATACATGTCACTATCTCACTGTATCAACTGAGAAGAAAATGTATCATTTACACAGATTGTGGAAAAATTGCCGAGCCCGTCTGCGATTGTCATCGAAAGGTCATCCACGCTGCAGTAACCTAACCTTCCATTAGTATATATATGAATGAAATGTGGTGTACATTATACAGTGTATGTTAACATATATAGTATATTTACCAGCGAAGAGGGGCAGACGCGCCTCCTACTTTACGCGCCTCTTGTGGCCACACAGACACAGTGCTACTTACTCTGGGTGGACGATGGGCACCGTCAGCACCAAGTCTGGCGGGATGTCGAACCACTCGGGGTCGTGGCCGCCGGCAGAGAGAACCAGGGGTAGAACCTCCCACCTCTTGCCCTGGCCCTTCCACCCCAGCCGCTGACACACCTGTGGACACGTGCATCTTGACACACCTGCGGACACCTGCCACCACTTGATCCGCCAGAGGGTTAAAAGAGGGAGGTGGTGAATGATGCATCAGGGTGACTGGAGGTTACCAGGCGTGTAACGCGGTAAGTGCTCGAGCTCCTCTCACTGCCAGACATGATGGCACCAGCTGCACCACGGTGGCAGGGGGAGGGGGGGTGATGTGGCAGGTAGGGGGAGAGGGGGGGGGTGATGTGGCAGGTAGGGGGAGAGGGGGGGGGTGATGTGGGAGGCAGGCGGAGGGGGGGGGGAGGTAATGTGGGAGGCAGGCGGAGGGGGGAGGTAATGTGGGAGGCAGGGGGAGGAGGAAGGTAATGTGGGAGGCAGGGGGAGGAGGAAGGTAATGTGGGAGGCAGGGGGAGGGGGGAGGTAATGTGGGAGGCAGGGGGAGGGGGAGGTAATGTGGGAGGCAGGGGGAGGGGGGAGGTAATGTGGGAGGCAGGGGGAGGGGGGAGGTAATGTGGGAGGCAGGGGGAGGGGGGAGGTAATGTGGGAGGCAGGGGGAGGGGGGAGGTAATGTGGGAGGCAGGGGGAGGGGGGAGGTAATGTGGGAGGCAGGAGGAGGGGGGAGGTAATGTGGGAGGCAGGGGGAGGGGGGAGGTAATGTGGGAGGCAGGGGGAGGGGGGGAGGTAATGTGGGAGGGAGGGGGGGAGGTAATGTGGGAGGCAGGGGGAGGGGGAGAGGTAATGTGGGAGGCAGGGGGAGGGGGGGAGGTAATGTGGGAGGCAGGGGGAGGGGGGAGGTAATGTGGGAGGCAGGGGGAGGTAATGTGGGAGGCAGGGGGAGGGGGGGGAGGTAATGTGGGAGGCAGGGGGGAGGTAATGTGGGAGGCAGGGGAAGCGGGAGGTAATGTGAGAGGCAGGGGAAGGGGTGGGGAAGTTTTTCCATTTATAAACAGGGGGGGGTTTCGCGGGTGCATGGAATCACTTTTGGGTCTTTGTTTGGAGGAGGGGCTGAAACCCGCTGTTTATGAATGAAAAACTGTTTACACGCGACTCAAGTGATGACGTTCAAACACTTCCGGAACAAGTGCCTCACTGACGAATTCTGTTCGAACCACAACGCTGTAAATGCTTCACCCACGTACTACAAATAATCGCCAACAGAACCTAAACACCAAAAAACAATACCTAAATATGAACAGCATGCTAATATATAGTAATATTAATTTATATTTGAGAAAATTCCTATTTTGAATGAAACATGTTTAAAATTGATGAATGCGACTTTGGAGTCGGCCGCTGGATGGAATGGACTTAGTCTGAGGACGTGTTTTCTCTGTACATCAAGAAAATGTAAATACGTCTTTATACAATAACTTTACCACTGAGTAATTTTAAATTTATACAAAACATACGAAGCCAAATAGACGATTAAATAGTGATTGTAGTTACAAGTGGAAGTAAGCAAGAGTAATCATTGTCGTTTACGGGAACTCCCTAACTGGTCTCTCAATCCCTTTTTCTATATCCCAATTATCCCAGTATCCCTCCCCGTCCCAGCCAAGTGCAATACAATCACACAGGCTTTGTGCTTTTTCACTTAGTGTTCTTCATCAGAGCGGCAGAGAGCGGTGGAAGGTACACGAGGGAGACGAAGAAGGATACCTCTGTGAGTTCGATGTTGAGGGGGTCGCCGATGACGGAGCCGTCCTCTTGCTTGTACCCGGCGTAGCTGATCAGCTGAGGGTTCCACACCCGGAAGTCGTGTTTCCCGTCGGTCCTCTGAGGGAAGATGGTAATGGCCGACCTGTCGGGGGTGAGAACCATGTAAGACTGGTGGCCCTAACACTGAGCATCTCTCATGCTCCTCGCAACACATCCTTACAACACACACTTCAACGCGAGGTGAAGTAACCCGCACGCTAGACTTGTGTACGCAAATATACTGCAAGACAAATTAAAAATAAATGTTTAAGAGGGAAATTAAGATTATTTCCCAAGGGTTCGTGTTCTACTGTTTGCTTAAAGGCAAAGAATAAACTATAATTGTCCTTAAAAATGGGCAATTCAGTTCAGACCTCAAACGTCCACATGTGTGGATGACGGCCACGTCACGTGTGGGGGGGGGGCTCCCCCCCGTCACGTGTGGCCCCCCCCCCCGTCACGTGTGGGGGGGGGGGGGCCGTGACGTGTCGCCATCCTGCTTGGTCTCTGACCTTCCAACACATTAATTATTTAAAATATATAATTCTTTATAAAGAATTCTAGAATTGTGAAGCCTTGATTGATGGGCTTACGGTGGCGAGTGATCGTCAAGTTACATTCAACACAGTTTTATTAATCCATTGTTGACAGCGCCAGACTTGATCACGAGGATTTCGCAACAATGGTTTAAGACCATAAGTAAATTGTAAAGATGTTACTAGAGCCAGGAATAAGTTTAGCTCTATGTCAATGAAAAGAACCACCACCCGTAAATTTCACCTGTTTAATTACCCAGCCACAGACAGATAAACAGAGACAGACAGACAGACAGACAGACAGTGCAACAACAACCTGTCCCCTCGCATAACACACTGTATTTTGACGCAGACATCCTCAACGTCAGATTAGGATGCATTAATCACAGCGGCCTTCAAAAAATAACTTTTCCCATTTCCACTGGGCAGTAGAGTGACTGTCTCGCTTCGTGCAGATCGGCGTTCAATCCCCGACCGTCCAAAGTGGTTGGGAATCATTACTTTTTGCCCCGTCCCATCCCAAATCCTTATCCCTTCCCAGTGCTATATAGTCGTAATGACTTGCCGCTTTCCTCGGACAATTCCCTTCCTCCTATTTGTGGGACCTCTTAGGTGCGGGCAATTTAGTGCATCTCTTAGTGACGTTGTGAACGCTCGAGACGACGGAATGGTGACAAAGAATATCCATCCACCTCTCCTCTATACATCTCGTACAAATGTGTATATTATATATACATATATACACATATATATACATATATACACATACACACACATACATACACACACATACACACATACATACATACATACATACATACATACATACATACATACCACACACACACACGTACCTAAGGTTGCCTTTGTTGGTGCCATACTTGATGTGGTTGCAGAGTGCCTCAAACATGCCGCTGGCAGTGGTGACGTAGCGGGCGTCGAACACCTGCACGATAAAAAGGTCAACTTGGGGTCAAAACATCTGTGAACGCTAATGTCTTGGGTCAACATAGGTCAGATGTCACCACAGTGCCAGAAATGTAAATAAAAGTTATCTGGCTTTATTAAAACTCATCCTTTAATCCCTACACAATCAGCAATTTTATTCAGTGTAAGCAAATATATTATTCAATGAACAATACGAGGGGGTGTTATACATTAATGGAACGGAGAACAGGATTGTACAACACTGAGCGGAATATTAACATTGTGCCACTGAATAACAGATTGAGGAGAATTGTAGTTTTAAACCATTTATTAAGTGTTTAACGAGTCAACGGTTAAATGAGGTGTAGAGCTGCAGTTTCTCTCGTAATGTTTTTTGGAGAAAGTATAATGATAGTTGTGATAATATACCAACAATCCACGTGGCGTACAACCTGAGAGCAGACCAAAACTACCTCGAACCATGCGACAAGCTTTTTTAAAAAATGTCTTCCTAGGTGTATGACAGTCATTTTGTATTTTTTTTCCTGTGGAAACCAATTGTACTTCATAGTGGGGAATTCACTTGTTTTCTTGTAACCGCGCCTGGTACCTACAGAACCCCACCTAATTGATGGGGTTCTGGGAGTAGTAGTTCTCCCAAAGCCCGGCCAGAGGCCAGGTTGACCTGAGAGGAACGATTAGGCTGTGTGGAATAATTGCTTTTCTTCTGCTGTGGGTATGTTATTATTAAGGCCTGTCGGCCGTCTATCACTCCCTCAAAGGAGGACGTAATGTATGGGGGGTTTGATAGGGCTGGTAATAGCCCGACTTCGGTTAGAAGACACAGAAATGCTTTATTTATGAATAATGGCTGTGTGGAATAATGGCTGTAATGAATAATATTACAACAATGCGAGGCGTGCCCGAGGGTGTGGAGGACAAGCCAGTGACGGGCTTAAGATTCAATTTCTGTATTATGCACCCCATACCCATCTGGTGGGCGGTGGTGGAAAGGGTAACAGAGGCACATAATAGGTTCAGGAACTGAACCCCATTGTGTCCTTCCCTGACATTTCGTTGTAATATACATGTAAACGGGACAGTTAAAGCTGAAGTGTGTTTAAGTAACATTTAGTTTGTGTATTTATATGTTCAATGCTCTATTCTATCCAGGTCTGAGAGGAGGAGGAATTACCGACGCCGCCACATTAACAGACAAGACGGTGCAGGTTTGTCTTTAGTAATTATATGTATTCTGAATCACTGAAAATTAATTATTTCAAATATAAACACCAGTTTGGCGTGGCTATGATTCTATGTTTATCCTATTGACTTTGGAATTAACTCTACGATGACCTGTGGTATACGACGTGTGTGTTCTGCTCGTTTTATGAGCATTTATGCCGGTGATCAAGCATGTTGTTTATGCATTGTCCTGTACTCGTACTGTTTTAGAAAATAAGACATTTAATGAGAGAATTACAATCTACCCCTCTGTGCTTGCTCGGGCTAGATTGTGGTGCATCTTATGAAGTAACCAACACATGATTTACACAATTTACAATTATCTTGTTTATTGAATACAATTTAATGTGGGGAGAGAGCTGGTATAACCAGAGTATTACCACCTGCGTTGCCACACAACGCTCCAACACCGTCCAGCACCTGGTAACACTGCACCTGCCTTGCCACACAACGCTCCAACACCGTCCAGCACCTGGTAACACTGCACCTGCCTCGCCACACAACGCTCCAACACCGTCCAGCACCTGGTAACACTGCACCTGCCTCGCCACACAACGCTCCAACACCGTCCAGCACCTGGTAACACTGCACCTGCCTTGCCACACAACGCTCCAACACCGTCCAGCACCTGGTAACACTGCACCTGCCTTGCCACACAACGCTCCAACACCGTCCAGCACCTGGTAACACTGCACCTGCCTCGCCACACAACGCTCCAACACCGTCCAGCACCTGGTAACACTGCACCTGCCTTGCCACACAACGCTCCAACACCGTCCAGCACCTGGTAACACTGCACCTGCCTTGCCACACAACGCTCCAACACCGTCCAGCACCTGGTAACACTGCACCTGCCTCGCCACACAACGCTCCAACACCGTCCAGCACCTGGTAACACTGCACCTGCCTTGCCACACAACGCTCCAACACCGTCCAGCACCTGGTAACACTGCACCTGCCTCGCCACACAACGCTCCAACACCGTCCAGCACCTGGTAACACTGCACCTGCCTTGCCACACAACGCTCCAACACCGTCTAGCACCTGGTAACACTGCAAACCACATATACAACATTTCTACAACTTATAACACAGCGAGTGGACAGACGAGTGCAAAAAAACTGTAGACAGAACTTCAGGATGAGCTGCAGGACTATGTAAAAGTCATGCATGCAAAACAATACACAAAAAATGGGATGATCTAATAAACAAATGCCGAATAGATCACAGAAACCGAAGACAGATCTGGTAAAAGAAACAAGTAAAAAAAACACGAGACCTCTTGAGAAAACCATGAGACTTCATGAGAAACCTCGACAGAGGACACCACCTTACGTCAGACTCCTTATAAAACAAGCTTTAAGAAGAAAGAAAAAGAACGGAAATTAAGTTAGTATTGGCGTTATGACCAATAACGAAGTCTTGTATAGTGAAACATGATAATGATGAAAACAGATAATGTGAATACATTGAGCCTGGAAGCAGCTAAGCTTGCATTTTTGTCAGACGTATAAATGATAATTGTCATGTAAGCTCCTGGCTAGATTTAAGAAATGATACTATGTACATTAGTGAATTAATGAAACATCCAGAAGGGTACATGATATAAGGTGTGACAATGTAAGGAATTGGTGGTGGTCAAATGAGTCGGTAGACTGTTACTGTGTGATCATCTGGGGCTACTCCGAGGCACCATGGGTAGGGTATTCAATTGGTAACTGAACTGGAGAGCAAACGGTCATGTTTGGTTGACACTTGGCAGTTCGTCTCAGGTAAGTCCTTATGTATTTCTCAAATATTTTCCACCAACATACATTAATAACTTATTGATGTATGCAACTCTAAGCTTGCTCCACTGTTGATGTGTTTAAGGGAGTTGGTTTAGAGTATTTTCTTATGTGTAGGGGTTACGGGATATTCCAACTACACCCTTCAGAGGTTTTTGGACCTGCTTACAGTTTCATTTGTGTGCCTTTATCTCTGTCCCAGGAGGATTGTGAGCATAAAGTAAATGTCAACAGGCAGTGCCAGAATTTGTGTCATGGGAAAGGGTTCTGTGATTAATAAATCAAAGTATGTACACTAGTTATTCTTATTTATATTATATTATATATATATATATATATATATATATATATATATATATATATATATATATATATATATATATATATATATATATATATATGTCGTACCTAGTAGCCAGAACGCACTTCTCAGCCTACTATGCAAGGCCCGATTTCCCTAATAAGCCAAGTTTTCCTGAATTAATATATTTTCTCTATTTTTTTTCTTATGAAATGATAAAGCTACCCATTTCATTATGTATGAGGTCAATTTTGTTTTATTGTAGTTAAAATTAACGTAGATATATGACCGAACCTAACCAACCCTACCTAACCTAACCTATCTTTATAGGTCAGGTTTGGTTAGGTAGCCCAAAAAGGTAGGTTAGGTAGTCGAAAAACAATTCATGAAAACTTGGCTTATTAGGCAAATCGGGCCTTGCATAGTAGGCTGAGAAGTGCATTCTGGCTACTAGGTACGACATTATATATATATATATATATATATATATATATATATATATATATATATATATATATATATATATATATATATATATATATATATATATATATATATATATATATTGTGTGTAATAATATATATATTACACACACACACCTATATGACCTGCCCCTTCCCCAGCAATACATAATTTTCACGGATGACTTAATTCTGTCTACCACCTAAGGTAATCAAAGACCATTGGCCTACAATAGAATTCATAAACGACTTTGAAAAGTAACAGAAAATAAAGTGCTAACAAAAAAATTGCACTTTGCAAATTTAAATATGAAGTTTGTTACCCTCCACAACGACCCAATCCAATATTCGAATGTAGGCAGAATATCGAGACGAATATTAGAGCAGGAATCAGAATTCCCCTAAATGGCAGAATAGACAAAGCAAAAACAGCCTTAGAAAAGCCGAGAAGATTCCTTGACCTCAGCACGAACATGTAAAGCATCACTTATACAAGGCTCTAGTCCGGCCGCATTTCTCATGTCCTCCAGCACCATTACACACCTTAAAAGAAGTTAACGTATAAAAATTACAAGTGCAAAACATGCTATTAAGAGGAACAGCAAAACACCGTTTAACAAGACAATCATGGAACTCCATGAAGCCCTGAAGACACGACCACAACGTCAGACAACAACAATAAACTACCAGGGTGTGGGAATATAATCTTTATAGAAAACCAGATGCTAAAAGCCCCCACAATACACAATTTGAAGATGAAACAGTCTAGAAAAACGCACGAAAAAAGTGGAAATGGCTAGGGACTGAGTCATAAGTGCATGACGCCGCACACGACTTTATCTTAAAGTTTTTTGTTATACAGTGACAATATTCATTAAATTTTCTAACAGCCTTAGCAATTTGTAACATCTGATTTAGAATGGTTACCTCCCTTGTGACTATAATTTATTTTACTATGAGGGGAATTATTAGCATGACTACACATGATCGAGAAAGCACCGAGCCGTCAAATGCAACAAAAGATGGATTGGAGAAGAATCTTAAATACAGCTGGATATGGTCAGTCAATTTGTCAATTCCTTAAATTATTATTTGCAAGTTTCACATGTATTTGACGTGAGTATAGACGCATCTATGTAGTAACAACAGTATACATCTGTGTTCATGTCCACGTAGATCATTAATAAACCCCCAAGTTCATCTTTCCTGCCCGCCTTCCCTTAAGCGAGGCCACCAGACAACACCAGGGGATACCCAGCCAACGCACGTCTGCTCACCTGCAGTTTGGACCACTGGATGCGTCCTATGCACCTGGGAGCGTTCCTCCAGCCCAGCTTGGCGCCGTAGACGAGCTCCGTCTGTGTAAGGTCGTAGGTACCTCGCTCCTCCACCTCCCTGCTCACCTGCTCCCACCGCTGCCTGTGCTGCTCACTCTGGTTCCTGCAACAAATAATTGGTCCCTCTTCAGTCATCAGCCTCACACAACAAGACGAAACTGTTTCCTAAACTATCGCTTCGTTTATGGCCTCGTCTTTGTTTAAATATCAAAACTTTCACATCACAAAGCACACTCGCAACCCTCTTTAAAAGCTCAGCGGCGGTTTCTTTATTATGGCCTAAAGATTGTCTAGGAACACACACTAGGAAGCAAGTGGACATGTTCACGAGTGTGCTACTATTTTATAACCTAAAAATAAACCCTAAATGTTATATTTGGTGATGTAAACAACAGAAAACAGATTTAAATATTCAAAACCTAAAAAAAAATAACAGTTGAAGACAAGAACATGAAATTAACAGCAAAAACAAACACCAGGCGTGCGAGCGAGAGAGAGGAATAATCAACTAAAAATAAGAGATAAGAAATTAACGACAGGAGAACAAAAGTAAAACGGAACACGTAAATAAGCTGACGTTATCAGATAGTGTCAGAATATAGCAGCCCATTTTCCTGGTTAGATAGTACCCATAGTCACGAATTCGTACGTACTTGGTTAGCTCTTAGATAGTAGTATACCGACTAGCAAGGATTTTTTTTTTTTTTTTTAAATAAATGAAGTTACAACACAAACTTAAATACTCCCAGGCCTAGTATTGCACACACATGTACTATATTAGGCCTTCATATCGTGTATTAGGCCTAGGAAGGTTAGAATAGCTTATTTTGTCAAAGCAACAAGACAAAAAATTGTTTCTCGGTTTGTCTAATAGTTCAGATTTCTAATTTCTAGTTTCGTTATACGTCGGTATATATACTATGGTCCTCATCGTTACTATAATACTACCAAAACAGGAGGATGAGCTGGAATATAGGGCATTGGCATAAGGGAACTTCTCTCAATGTTACAGCATTAATTCACTTTTTCCTTATACTATTTTTTTTTAGTATTCAAGTATAACTATTGTCTTTCTCAAACATTAAGTCGTATGCAGGTCTTACTCTTCCCTTCAGCCTTGCATCAACTGCAAGCATCGACATGCACGAGCCAGAATCACTCAGGGAAGCTGATTACACAGATTAGCAGCAGCAGCAGCAGCGGTCCTAATCTATGTAAACTATCTTCCCGAGGGAGTGAACTCTTGCATGTCAGTGTCTCAAGATGACTCAAAGCTAAGGAGACTAAAAATTTAACAGAGTGGGAGAACGGTGAAGAGACGGGCAGGATGGCTGTTCGTGCACAAACGGTCATTTCATTACATTCAATACTTATATTTTTATATACTGGTTCATTATATAAAAATTATATATGCGGTTGAGTCTAGTAGGTTTTACTTTTTCCAGATTTTCGAGAAATCTTGTTTCGATATCTTGTAAGCATATCATTCCACTCTTGTAGTCCCTAACGTCTATAATTTCCTATCTTACCCAACGTGTTTCGTGGTGTAACCTGCTCCTTTAGCTTTATTAGGTACTCTTAACAATAGCACAGAAGCGGCCGACATCTAGCGGCATTTCTTATGTCATCTTCTCTACTTCGACCTCATTTTGGGTAAACACCAAGCCTAGTGTTGCCAGCTCGTCGGTTTTTTGTTATATGTTGCCTCGAGAAACGTTTTTCTGGTGTGTCCAACACGTTTGGTGCCCTATGTTCCAACACTGAAGTCTACCTGGGGCTGCCGTGCGGTGTAGACGTGTCGCTTGACCGCTCCGGCAGTTTGGGGTAGTTGCCGTTTTCGCCAGCAGGAGGTGTGGGAGTGTCTACCCTCCCTGCTGTTCCTGGTGGTGGGGATGTGGCGTGTTTTGCGATGGGCAGCCCTATTCCCGCTGTCATGCAGTTAAACTCCATCAGATTGGAGTTTACTGGTCGTGCTGGTTACCCGCTGGTGGACGTGGTATTGAGTGACATGCTTCGAGTCCCAGTTTGGGACGTATATGGTGTTGAGTTGGTCACTGCTCACCGTGTCATCATCAAGTTTGTGGGTGAGGCGGTGTTACCGTGCTTTTCTACGGAGGTACGAGGGACGTACTTTGTAGCTGCAGGAATGCACCGGGTCTGTGGCCATTTCGGACCGTAGTGGTGCTGTGACGTATGTCAGTGTCTATGGCGCCCCTATGGAGTTTCCCGAGACACTCCTCCGGCGATTCTTCCAGAGGTACGGCTCTGTAATCAGTGTGCGGATGAACTCACTTTCGTCTGGCACGTATTCGGGTGTGAAGACCACCATTCGGACCCTCGGGATGCGACTGAGGTCGGACATTCTGTCCTCTGTCTGGCTGTTGGAGTACTACGTGCGGGTGTTTTATGCCCGACAACCCCGTACTTGCTTCCGGTGTGGCTTCTTGGGGCATCAGGCTGCAGAGTGTACTGCTGGTCCGGTTGCTCCCGTGAACTTGTTCCATGAAGAGGATTTCCCACCGCTCCCTTTGGAGGAGGACTCCGAGGGTGAGGTGGTGAGCGTCCCGTTCGCTGCTGAGGCTCCCCCAGCGTCACCCGACGTTCCCCCGGTTGTCGCAGACCCTCCTCCGGGTGTTGCGGTGCCGTCGGATGTTCCTCCTGACCATGTCTTTGGCCCTGCCGATCCCGTGGACCTTCCTGGTAATCCCTGTGTAGCGTCGCCGTCTGCTTCCTCGTCTTCGGATGCAGAACCTAGCCCTGCATCCTCGCCTCGGGTCCCTGCTGTGCTGGGGTGGCTGCGGAGCCTTCTGCTGTGTGTGTGGTCCGGTTCCTCCTGTGGTCGAGGCTGCTGTCGTTCTGCGTCGGGCGTCGGTTCGTCCGGCTAGTGGTGCCCGTGCTTCTGGATCTGCTTCCGGCTCTGACGATATCTGGCCGGAGCCCAAACGTTCCAGGCGTTCATCTACTGCCTGGGCTGATGTTGGGGACTTCAGTGACTGTGGGTCTTCAGGTGTTGACGGTGTGGCTCCGGATGAGTCGTTGTCTCCACGGTTGGTGGTGGCGGAGGTACATGTGCCTGCTGGTGCTGATGCCTGTGTCTCGGGTGTGCCTCCTGTTCCTTCCCCGCCCAGGGGCTCTCCGCAGCGGGGTGTGGTGGCTTCCGATGCCGAGGATGGTGAGGGTGCTGGTGCTGGGCGTGGCCTGGTGATAACATTGAGAAAGGATGCGCGCCGCCGTGGTTCCCTGCAGTCGTCTGGTGATGTGCCCGTGGCCGCTGGTGCCCCTGTGGTGGTGCCCCTGTGGTGGTGCCCCTGTGGTGGTGCTTCTGTGGTGGTGCCCTCTGTCGGGCCCCCTCCTGCGGTGTTGTGCCTTGAGGACTTGAAGGCCCGGGTTGCCGAGTTCCTGCTGCTTGAACAGCCGGAGGATTTTTCTGATGAGCGGGTTCCAGGTGTCTGGGATAGGGTGGCGGTTACTCGCATCCGGAGGGACACCATATGGGTTCCCTGTCTGCGGGTGTTTGTTGCCGGGATTCTGGTTCAAATGGCACCGCCGGTGTTGGGTCAAGCCTCTTGGGGAAGGTGGCTGCTTTGGGAGGCGTTTAATGTGTGGTATCCCCGGGTCGTGTTCCCGGGCAAATATGTAAGCTGATTTTACTTTGACATGTATGTTATCCTTCTGCTTTGCTCGCGTGTGTTTTTATTCTTAGCTTGTGTGCTGTGCGATTTTTTTGTTTTGTTTCATGATGTCCTTTATGTTGTGTTTTGTTCTCGATCCTTCAGGCCGATGCGTGTTTGTTGTTGTGTATGTACCTAAGTTTATTTTCTGATTTGCATGGTTTGCTTGTTTATTATTTGTTTAATTTGGCCTCGCCCTTTGTTTGTTGCGGGGCGGTTGGTTTGGTGTGTGTTTTTTATATATGTCTTGTTTCTGTGCTGTACGTCTTGTTTCGGTGTGTACGGATGGGTGTGTGTGTGTGTGTGTGTGTGTGTGTGTGTGTGTGTGTGTGTGTGTGTGTGTGTGTGTGTGTGTGTGTGTGTGTGTGTGTGGGGCCTCGCCCCCGCAGTCAGCCTCTTCAGCTTCTGCAGGATTCCTCGCCTCTACACGACTCTTCTATACCGGATCCGGTGCCTCCGCGGGATCCCTCGCCTGTGCTGGTATCTTCGCTTCCGCCAGCTGCGCCTGTTCTCTCTCCAGCTTCGGTCTCCTCTGTGGGTGGTGGCCTCATCCCCCGCGTCGTTGAGGATGCTTTGCTACGGAGTCGTGCTCGCCCAGAAGCCTCCTTACAGCACCTGTAGTCCTGGCCCCCCCCCCTCACAGCATCTGTAGCCCAGGAGACCCTCACAGCACCTGTAGTCCTGGGCCCCCCCCCTCACAGCACCTGGAGCCCAGGGGCCTATCTACCGCTTATGGGGTCGGTTTCCTCTGAATTTTAAATTTTCCTTAAACTCTAATACAGCTGATTTGGTTGGGCTTCCCCCCCCCCTCTTCCACTACTTACCCTCCTGATTCCTGCCATCCTCACGGGACACCCCCCCCCCCCTACATTCTCTAACGGCCACTGCACCGTTTACGTCCTCGTTATGTCCGATTGATTTTGAGCCACTCCTGTAGCTCTTAACCCCCCCCCCCCATCCTTATTCCAGCTGCAATTTAGGTGGGAACCTGCATTGGGGGGGGGCCGGCGTTGGGGGGGGGGGGCGGCGTTGGGGGGGGGCGGCGTTAGGGGGGGGGCCGGCGTTGGGGGGGGGGCCGGCGTTGGGGGGGGGGGCCGGCGTTGGGGGGGGGGGGCCGGCGTTGGGGGGGGGGCCGGCGTTGGGGGGGGGGCCGGCGTTGGGGGGGGGGGGCCGGCGTTGGGGGGGGGGGCCGGCGTTGGGGGGGGGGCCGGCGTTGGGGGGGGGGGCCGGCGTTGGGGGGGGGGGCCGGCGTTGGGGGGGGGGGCCAGCGTTGGGGGGGGGGCCAGCGTTGGGGGGGGGGGCCAGCGTTGGGGGGGGTCTCCGGCTTTGGGGGGGGGGTCCGGCGTTGGGGTGAGGATGTCCGGCGTTGGGATGAGGATGTCCGGCGTTGGGATGAGGATGTCCGGCGTTGGGAGGGAGATATCGCCGTTGCCAATGGAGGCAGCTAGTGTATTGTGCACCCCATGCTCATCCTGTGAGCGGTGGCGCAACAAAGGGGCACAAATGTATATTCTCAGACATCTGCTTTAAGTGTTTCTGGCAGGTGTCTGGGAATCACCACAACGCTGGTTCAAGTCATTCCACTGCATCAAAATTTATATTTTGACTGCAGAAAATACCACATACATGCAGACAAAACTTAAAGACAAAAGAATGCTAAAGTATGTTTTTTCCTGCATACTTGGGATCTGTGTTTGTGACCCATATTGGATCAATAGATGTGCTTGTCTTACTGCAAAATAGAATGATGGATTAACTTTTATCAATTTGACCTTGCCTGGTAATGGATACCTGATCAACCAGGCTGTTTGAAGCAGCTGCTCTCGGCCTTATACGTCAGGCTGCGAGCAGCCACGTCCAACAGCCTGGTTGATCAGGTATCCAGGAGGCCTAGCCAGAGACCGGACCTCTGACAAGTTGATCCCCTAAATCAAAGCAAGGTAACCTGCCTCAAGTCTAGCAGATTTTGTTGCAGATCCCGGTATATTGTTGACCTTTGGCTGCTCAAAGGCAATGCAAGATGGTAATCAATACCCTCTTTACGAGCAAATGTTTTGGCTAACTCATCAGTTCCATCATGCATTAGGAGGCACCTTATAATGACAGCTAGTCAATAGACACTTTTGCCCTGTAACATCTATGTATTTATAATAAATTGTTATACATTAATGGTAAGCCTTTTGTTAATACCTCAAATAATTTAAACATGGGGTATTACAGGCCCATAGAGCTGCTGTTTATTATGAGTAGTGGTTTTCAAACTACACAGCTTATACCAGTGTCATGTGTATCTGGTAGAAGCGAAATATGTATTCAGTGCAAGGATTTCAGGTATTTTATCATTTGTAATGAGATGTTTTGCAATTTAATGCAGCGTGCGCCCAGACCCGTCTCTAAATGGCTCATTTTGTTAACACTGCAAGATGTAATGCCCCTGGCCAGCCAGGGGTGTGTGTCCCTCCCCCCCCCCCCGGCTTTGTCCACACACTATACCACCATACAAGCTGACCTGCGAGATACCTGTAGCCAAGTGGTATTCAAGCTGTGGCAATGTCTGGTGGACAACGGATTGTTGCTTGCCTTTTTTGTTTTGTTTTGACATCAGAGCTTTGCTTGGTATTGGGATTTTGATCTGTTGTGGGTGCGCGAGATGATTGGTATCCGGCTGGTGGGAGGAGGAAGAGATTCAAGTCCGACGTCTGGGAGGGAGGTGGGTGGTGGTCCGGCATCATAGTATCCCCCCAATGCGCGAGGCTCTTGACTCTTGCAATATCGTTTACCGTGTTAAGTACCCACATTTGTATGCAGGCTTCCTGCACTTCACACACCTGTCCAGGAGCACATAATGACCCCATAACCACACAGCCTTAAAGCTCACTTGTGAAGCTGATCCTGGATTTTCAAGTGAGTGATGGCAGCTTAGTGGTTGAGGTGGGCGGAGGTGGGTTGAGGTGGGCGGCGGTGGGTTGACGTGGGAGGTGGGCGGTGGGGGTTGAGGTGCCAGAGATGGTGCCATTAGTTTTGCATGTAATATTAACGTCCTGAAGACTCGGCGCGACTTGAATGGTCTTTTGTTCACCGCAACTGCTGCTACTCACTGAACCAACCTTCAATGGCTGATGGATCATAAGTTAATATCTCCTCTTGACCAATCTGGTGTACCTATAGTCGCGTTGTAAAGTGGTTGTAAAGCCCTACACACAGGCTTGCCTCATCAGCAACACAAGGCAGTTGCCAGTCATTCCATTGTGTGCTTGTGGGGGGGGGGGGATGTTGCAGATCGCTCACCAGCGCCCAAGTATCGCTTTTTGCGCACAAATTTACCATAAAGCTTTATGCTAGTCGAAAACGTCCCGTGGTTTGAGATTTTGTCATCTATGTCACTGATGACAAAGGGTTGACCCCTCCCCTACCCCCAAGACGATTCCACTCTCGTGGAAAGTCACAACATTAAGAAGGTTCCACTCAACAACCTGATTCATTCACATTTAGGACCAATCTTTTGATTTTAGGGTATAACAGTTGTCTTTTTCTCGTTCATGCCGTATGCTTGCAGTATACAAGCACGAAAACCAGACTGCGCACCCCAGTCATACCTTCCTGATAATCATTATATATTCCAGAGTTTCGATCAAACTGCACTCGTCGCAAATAACCCCATAACGCTTAATTTTACCAATTGAAAATTTTTTTTTTTTACAACAGCCTTCAGTTCAAATGACAAATTAGCTAAGGAAACTGTTCAGAAATAAACAATCAACTTATAAGGAACCAGCAAAAATCTCTCACAAACAATGGTATCGGAACATCAAGAGCCGTGAGAGCGTCACACTTGACAACATTCACCTCAGAACTAATCATTATTAAGATGCAATAAAAAATACCCTCAACCACTTCGTGGCGTTGTTAAGGGTATAAGCAATGGCGTATAAACAAGCACGACTTTATAAACAACGGAGCAGCCATCACAATAATGCTTAAATATTCCCCACAAACTACAACACTGCTTCCTGTCACGGAAACATTAGCAATATAAATTGAACCTCCAAAATTAAACAACCTTCCATATACCTCAGAAATTTTTATGCAATACCAATGAAAGCTCTCCAGTCTCTATCACACAGTATCTCGAAGCAAATCGCACTGAACCAAACCACCTCCACTGTTCATTATACAAGTCATAACCACAACCATAGCACTCCAGCATTATACAAGCCCTTGTCACACCCCTTCCCAGCAATCATTTTAGAAGCAGCCGTAGAGAGAGAGAGAGAGAAGCAAGGTGAAGATAACTCGGAACAACCAAGCTAAGCTCGAGGATTACCACGAATGACTAGTACTAAATAATAAACTTATACACAGTAATATATATATATATACAATATATATATACATATCCACGTAGGGAAAAATTAAACAAATTCAAAAAGTTTTCCTTTTTCAGAGAAACCATAGCCCGCATCTCTGCCTATTCTGCACTACCAACATCCCTTACAAATAATTACAAACGGCACCTATCTGCTGCCCAACTGGAATTAAGCTTTCCCTGGTGTCCAACTTTGGTATGAAGATATTAGATAATCCATGTCCAGATACCCAGGAGGAGGTTGCGGCCTGGTCGCGTTGAGTGTGGACGTGCTGCCTGACCTCTTCTGTTGTTGGTGGTGGTCCAGACTCTCGTGCGGTTCTCAGGGGTGTTGCTGGCGGGGGCCCTGTGCCCAGCTCTCCCTGCGTGATGCGTGATGGGGGTGCCCTTTCCCCCGGTGTTGTGGTCTAGGACGATTGGGCTAGAGTATTCAGGCCTCGCAGACTACCCTCCAGTGACTACCACCACCTTTGACGTGTTGGGCATTGACGTTTGTGGTGTCAAACTGATCACGAAGCATTTGGTTATGGTTAAGATCTATACTGAGGAGGCCTATCGGGACTATGTCGATTTGACGGATGCACGTTCTGGTTGCCGGGTGCTGCTGGGTCTGTGGTTATTTCGGACTGTAGTGACTGCTATGTACGTCAGCGTCCACGGTGCCCCTATCGAGTTCCCCGAGGTGGTGTTACGGCGCTACTTTGGGCACTTTGGGTGGGTAGTATCTATCCAGATGAATACCATATCCTCCGGTCGACTGAAGGGCATCCAGAACGGCATTCGGATGTTGGAGATGCGGCACAAGTCTGACATTTCATTGTCAGTTAAGTTAATGGGCTACTATCTACGTGTGTACTATGCCCGGCAGCTGCAGACCTGCTTCCGTTGCAGGATGTCGGGGCCACCAGGCTGCAGGATGTTCTGCGGGCGTCGTCGAGCGGGTGAATTTCTTCTGCGAGGAGGACTTTCCCCTGCTGGTAGTTCACAAGAACTTTGTGGATGAGGTTGTGAATGTGTCCGCGGGCGCTTTACCTCTGCACGAGCCTGCTGTTGGGGATGCAGCTGGTGGGGGTAGTGTATCGGTCATTGTGCCATCGTCATCCGTGTGTTCTGCAGATGTAGTTGTGGTGCGGCTTGAGGCTCCTCCCCCTGCAGTTGTTGTGGATGGTATCCCTGTGGCTTTGGAATCTGCCAGTGCGCCACCTATGTCTGCCAGGCCGGTGGGGTGTGGGGGGTTTTGCGGCCTGTTGTATATGGGTTGGTGCTCCCTATGGGTGCCACCACTAAGGTTTTACGTAGCCGTGGATTGCATGCCCGAGCGTGGCGTCCCTGCGCTTTTGGAGAGTCGGCCATCGTGGAGGTAGAAAGTTCTGATGACCTGCGACTGGACCCCACGCAATTGAGGCATTCTGCGAATGCTACTGCCTTTTGGGGTCCCGACAGGGTGGATGTGGTCAAGTACGGTAGTTCCATGTCTTCAGCCGACGAGGAAATGCCTTGGGTGCCTGGTGGTGGTGCGTCGGTGGTAGTGGCGGAAGTGCATGCTGCGGTGCTGCCTGCTGGTGTAGGGGCTTCAATGCTGGTTCCTGTATGCCTCCCTGTGCCACCAGCTGTGGGCTTCCCGGAGTGGGAGGTTGTTGTCCCTAGTGTGTCAAATGTTGACAGCAAGGACTTGGTGGTGGTGTTTCGGAAGAATGCTGGCTTGCAGGCCATTGTGAAGTCGGGCTCTGTGCAGTAGCATTCTGTGTATGATTATCCTGTGCAACCGTCTCATTCGTTGTGTATGCGTCGCCCTTCTGCCGAGAATGGAGTTCCACCGTCTCCCGCTGCCTGGGATGAGTGGCGGCAGAATCGTTGGAAGTTTCCTCGGGAGGTCTATCCTACTGTGTATCATCTGGAAGATTCTGTGTCCGATTTGGAGTGACCTGTACCCATTATTTTGTGCTTGTTTGATGCTAGTTGTTGCATTGTTGTGTTCCTGTGTATATCCTTACTTTCTTGTATTAGTGCTGGGTTCAGTATGGTGCTTGTTGTTAGGTACTTTGTATTCTGGCCGTTTTTTTTTTTTTCTTGTGATGGTACTTCGGTGGCCTTTGTTTTATTGAAATTTCTTTTATTGTATTTATGTAGCATGCCATGGCATGTAAATTAAAAAAAAAAAGTTGGCCAGCAGATAGGGTCAGTCAATCTTGGAACATCACAGGTTCCTCTTGTGGTGGCCATGAAGCCCATCATAAAGAAAGAACAAAGTCCATTCCATGGATCCGCCAAACCACCCTGTTTATGAATGAAAAACGATTTACACACGATTCGACTGATGATGTTCGAACACTTCTGGAGCAAGGACTTTGCTGACAACTTTTGTTCGAACTACAACACTAAATGCTTCACCCACATACTACAAATACAAATAATCACCAGCAGAACCTAAAAACCAAACCTAACCAGTGCCTAAATATGCACAATATGCTAATATATAGCAATAGTAATTTATATTTGAGAAAATTCCTATTTTGAATGAACAACATGTTAAAATTGTTGAATGCATCTTTGGGATCGATTACCGGATGGAATGGACTTTGTTTGAGGATAGGTTGAGCCATGGGTTCTGTTACAGCCCTCTTAAGAAGTGTTAATACCGACAGAACGGCAAACAAATTCTAACAAGTGTACAGAGAGTTCATACTTTATGTTGTTCGTGGTGTTTAACACTGAAGGATTTCAGTAAGGGTGCCGAGTACTATCTGGGACTGGAGTTTGCTCTAGTTCTAATTGGTGGCTTATATTGAGAATATTATGTAAAAAGTAATTTTGGGTTGTAAATCCCTAGCGGATACCGTAGGTGAAAATATTGACATATACATCAATAATATAGTGTTAACAGGGCAGAGTGAGGTACATAGGATTTGAAAGCGAAGACCTACCATTTTAGATTTTTGTTTTTTATATTTTCTACGTGGCAAATGAAATTCAATTTGTTGTTTATGTAAACACCATGGAATTTCCCAGTCTTCTCTGCTCTGAATTTGAGAATTGTTAATTCTCAGTTCAATTTCATCGGTGGACTTTCTTCCAAACAATGTGAAATGCATTTGTTCAGCGTTAAGGGCGAGGTAACTAATCAGCAGCAGCAAATGAACTTTTTTCAGTTCAGAAATTACTATCAATTAAATCGGGTAGGTTAGCATTTGAGAAGGAGGCTGCATCATCAGCAAATGGAATTGGATTTAGGTGTTGCATGGCATTTGGTAGGTCACTGATGTAAATGAGAAAGGAATGGAGCAAGTATACAACCTTGTGGAAGAGCAATGCTAATCCTGTGTCTGCCAGGCCAGTGGGGTGTGGGGGGTCTCCCATCCTGCTAATTATAGCAGGATGGGAGAAGTAGCACCGCTCACGAAAACAGTGGAGTGTCACTTGCCACTAAGGCATGCAATCTCTTCCAAGCCTCTGGGTAGAGCAGACAGTAGGGCAGGCGCTTCTTGCCATAGTAGCCAAGGCACACCCTCAGACAATGAATATGATCTCTTATCAATAATACTCGCTCACTGTTCCACGCCATAGTCCCTTACACAACAACAAACAAAGTGAACCTTGTCGGGAATGCCTTAATAGGGTTTCTTAGAGAAACGCAGAGCTTGTGCGTAAGGGTGGCAAAACTCTTAAATAGACTAGCTAGAGTCTCTGGAGCCAACATTTTTGGGCAGCTCTGGGATTATAGGTAGGAACAGTAGAGGGAGCACAATATAGGACTTTCAGGAGCCTATCCTTATTTGTAACACAAAGCAGTTGTACAATTGACCGAAATCTGTAGCACCATAGCTGTGCAGGGGTGGGGGGGGGGGGGGGGGGCACCGTCCAAACCACAGGCTCCCTTCACTATCTTTTTACCCAGGAGACCAGTGGTCAATTAGTATAATAGGGTCTGGGCTGCCACCCTGTGCTGTAAGGACTATTCTCCTTTGGCACGCTCAAACCTCTGCTGTTAGTCCTGTTCGGAGCTGGGGAGAGCTCTCTTCCTCAGAGCAGGTCTGTACGACTGTTGGCACTGATGACTGTTTAAGGAATGCAGCCTGTTCTGCCATTTGTCATGCTAATCATTATCAAATGGTATTAACCAAGAATCAGGTGAAATTACTTCAAAGAATGTGGCCTGAAGAATCAAGTATGGACGAGGTAGTTGCTGGACCATCAGGACTCTCCACCAACCTGACCAGTGACACTCAACCCAACACAGTGATGGGTTTGTGACCGTGTTAATTAGAAACCAGGAAAGAAAAAGCAATAGCTTGGTGAACGAGCTTCACTAGCCTCAAAGAGCATGTATACACGTTTCCCCTTCCCTAAAGGTACGACTATAGATGACAAGATTGTTTGGAGCAAAAAGCTGAACCAGACGTACATATCTGGCTCTGTAGACCTAGAACGTCCATGTGTCAACTACCCATATGTGTATGTTTCAAGAAAGGATCGGCATGTTGTGGATGATCTGCTAGGGACATTAGGTGGTGTAAAGCTCTCCCTTCAAGATCATCTATCACGAAACAAGAAGATGAAGGGATACCTAGTCTGGAGCTACCATCAAACATTCACTAGACTATGAATTAGATGGAGTACACAGAGCAAGGCGAATATTTAAGACTGGTAAACCTACCAATAAGATATTTGTTGACCAAACCACACACTAGAAAGTGACTGAATGACGACGTTTCGGTCCGTTCTGGACCATTCTCAAGTCGATTATTTCAGCCACGGTATTGTGACTCCTCGTCTGTATACCAATAAGAGTCATAGTCTGGAACAAGTCTGAACCACCACCTGACCAGTATTGGTTTGCCGGGGAGTTTGTTCCTTCCAGCAGGTTCAGGGTGTGGCAGCCAGACCCTGTGGAGTGCACGAGTGCTGTGGCAGCGGACACACATCTATCTTAAGATCTTATCTTGAGATGATTTCGGGGCTTAGTGTCCCCGCGACCCGGTCCTTGACCAGGCCTCCAACCCCAGGAAGTAGCCCTTAGCAGCTAACTCCCAGGTACCTATTTACTGATGGGTAATAGGGGCATCAGGGTGAAAAACATTTTGCCCATTTGTCTCCGCCTCCACCAGGGATCGAACCCGGAACCTTAGGACTACGAATCCAAAGCGCTGTCCACTCAGCTGTCAGGCGCCTGAGTTAGCTAAGCACTGCTGGTGCACACCCAAGTGTGCTCTCTGTCCTCTGTCAATTTAAGACTAGAGACCAAAGAAAGCTGGACCAGGAACACCAGAGCATGGTGACAGCAGCAGGGCAACAACCTGAAACTACCTCCATCTAAACCGCCGCTGAAGTGTTTCAGATGTGGTAAAGAAGGAGTAACCATTTGGCACCCAAACTGTACCAAATGAGGCAAGTGCCTGATTTGGTACAGTGCCTCCTGTACAGTACTTGCCTCCTTTTAAGTGCCTTACAAGGAGGCAAGTGCCCGCGACAACAAGCACTTATTGATGCGAGCTCAAGTCCTGTTGACCAATTCCATAGTGGTGACAGTATCAGGAACGCCCCTGACAACACACAACAGCCTGAGACAACAGCCTTGCAAGCACAGGTAGCAGAAATGGGAAAAACCAAACAGACGCTACGTCGGGATTCATCACAAGAGATACAACAGCCACCACAGTTGTGTCACAACCGTGGCCCGCACTGGTAAAGGACCCTGTGGTGGTGGCGGCGGCCGCGGCTGAGATGAGAGTAAACACGAAGACTGGCGACGACGTCGTCAGTCAACTCAGTGATGGCAGCAGTGATAGCAACACAGAAATATTAACTGGAAAAGGAAGTTAATCCACACCAGTGTTATAATCCAGTTATATTTATT
Source organism: Procambarus clarkii (assembly GCF_040958095.1). NCBI lineage: Eukaryota > Metazoa > Arthropoda > Malacostraca > Decapoda > Cambaridae > Procambarus > Procambarus clarkii. The sequence continues at coordinate 16,848,564 of NC_091165.1, forward strand.
GAATGAATAACCGACTCAAAACGTATTTAGGTATAAGAATTAAAGTTAGAGTATATTATCTATACGAGATGTAATGAACATAGGATACATCCATTTATTGTAAATGAGTGATGAGAGTATGATTTAAGTATTATTGTATGAAATGGCTGGTATTCTTGGTTTTTGTATGGTAGACATGCTGGTGCATGAGAGCGTCAAAGTTGATGTAAGTTGTTAGAGAAGGCCGTCGGCCGAGGCTTGGCCGGATGTGAGGTATTACCCGGTACCATCTGTACCGTGGGGTAGAGATGCACGAGAGCTTCGCTGGATGTTTTCATTGGCCCAGAGTTGTTTTGTTGATCTCTCGAGTCGTATATTTAAGTGTATGTAAGAATGATTATTAGTAGAAGTATGTTTACCTCCTATGTAATATTTATTCCTTATGTTGAATTTTCCATGCTCGTGAGAAGCACGAGTCAGCTCCCACATATGTTTGCCATGCAGTTCCTGTTGCCATTTACGTAGCTTCATTTACAGTAAATCATGTGTACCTGTTAGTATTCAGTTAGGAGCCTACAGTAAGTAGTGCTTATTCCTATACCCATCACGTATGAGGGTATGCTCTGCCATTAGTCTTGCCTAGGAGTCATTTTACTCTAGTCTGAAATTAATTTGGCACGAGGCAAGCTTGGCAGGCCTACCACTTAATGTGTGAGGACGACCAATGTTATGAACGATATAATACCTTTGTAATGGATTCATTTACATTATGTTTAACAAGTAAATAACAGCATTGTGCTTCTCAGCAGTTTTTAAGTAAATGAATGGGGGCGTGAGAGAGATGCAAGAGAGATGGTTAGTAGTGAGTTAACTAGGCCTATGGGTCCTGACGAATTCGTCCAAACACAGGGCCACCTGGACTCAAATGCACGGCTCTCCCAAGAGTTGAGCTGGGGATGCGAGGTGGAGATGATCTCGTCAGATTGTCTGTGGGAGCAGCAGCTCACTCACTAAGTTAAATCATTTTGTTAAGTGGTGTTACGGTATCTGCACCGTTGCTGGAATGTGGAGTGACGATTTCAGCGCCATCTAGGGACCTGCTCTCCAACTCTCTGGTATAAGAGGAGACGCAGACAATGCCATCTGTTGTCGGGGGTGTGGCGTCGGTGAAAGGCTCCTGTTTCATACCTCAATTTGGTGGCGAGGTCGATGAAGATGACCTCTGGTGGGTGGTGTAACGATATCAACGCCATCTAGGTTGTGCATGCAATTATAATTTCAGTTCCCCGGTGGAAGGGTGTTATCCCAAGGCCACCCAGTATATTGAGTCTAGCTAATGACGTTCGTGTTCACAGAAATGACGTAAGGAGGCAATTGTGCTGAGGAGGGCAATTCACTTTGGGCTGTCCAGAACTCTTGACTTGGTCCTGTGATAGGACAAAAGGACTGCCGTCGGTAGTAGCAGTGTGTTAGCTGCTGGATTTATGCAGTATTGTATGGACCGACGTACCCAGGATTTGGCCAAGAAGAGTTGCAAGACGACAGTAGTGTATCTGTTGAGAAGTGCTGCTATTGTGTTGCTAGAGACTTCTGCCAGGGTGTTAGCTACCCTCCGTACATGATTATTCAAGACCCCTGTCAGAGTGTTGCCGAAACCCTCTGCCAGTGTGTTTCTGGAGAGCGGATGTGGTGTATTGGGACATCGTGATGATAAGGTGTGTGGACTGGCCCATGTTGAAGGTAAACTCGCTGGTGATGACCATTGAGCGTAGATGACATGTACCTGGAGGGAGTGGACACACCGGGGCATGATGAACACTGCAGACCAATTGAGTGTCCTGACTGAAAGCGACAGTGTAAATGTGTGTAGTTATACTTCGATATAACATATATTGAAGGTGATAATATATTGGTGAAGGTGTAATTGCGTATTGTTTATTCCCCCCCCCCTTTATTTCCTGTACCGTTACTTGCTATTGCCAATTCTTGAAAACTTACTATCGACTTGGGGTAGGATAAAGAAGAAGAGGTTGTAAGACACATTAACAGAAAGAACCCAGTTACTGGGCCAAGCTTCAAGAACCATCATTTGCAGTTTCGATAGTTAGTCTTTAGGGAATGCATTACTTGAAGACTGCTCAGTCGCTGCCTGGTGCTGAGTACGGGAGGGCGCTGTTTGTTGTGTCGGCGCTGTTTGTTGTGTCGGCGCCATGGGGACCCCCCCCCCTTTCTGCCTATTCGCCGATCCGAGACCGTTGGTCTTGGGTTTTCTGGACGGGCATTATACCTTGCTTTAAGTTGTTCTGCTGGATATGTTGTGCGTTAGTGTGGCCGATGTGTATGGACTCCAACTGTTGAGTGAAGTGTCACGAGTACTTGTGAAGTGTCACTCCATGGCTGTATATTGCGAATTCGTGGCCCACTGTGATGGGCGGACATTTACTCTCCCTGGAGACGGTGGTACCGTCACTATCTCAGACCGCTGCTGCTCTGTGACGTACATGGCGCTGCATAGTGTGCCCTTCAAGTTCACGGAGGCCCTGCTTCGGAGGTACTTTGGCCAGTGTACGGTGGTTTCCCTCCGTATGAACTCCGTCTCTTCCGTTAGGTGGTGCAGAGTCTCGTGTGGTACCCGCACTCTTCCCTTGCAACTCAAGTCACCTGTTCCCTCCTCGGTTACCTTGATGGGCTACACTATGCAGGCCTTTTATGCAGGGCAGCCAAGAACATGTTATAGTTGTGGCCTTGAGGGACACCAGGCAGCCGCTTGTACTGGGGTCACGGCTGTACCTGTTAACTTATTTAGAGAAGAGAATTTTACCCCGTTGGTGGATCGGGACCTGTCACCTTATACTGGGGTGGGTTGGGATGTGTCCCTGCCGCTTGCTGACCCTGTGGTAGTCCAGGGTTCCTCGACTGGTGAGCTGGTGTGTACGGATGGGAGTGTGCGTGCCGGGATGGAGGGGGAGGGTGTGTGTGTGTGTGGGGCCCCCGTAGTCAGCCTCTGCAGGATTCCTCGCCTCTACACGACTCTTCTATACCGGATCCGGCTGTCCGGGATCCCTCACCTGTGCTGGTATCTTCGTTTCCGCCAGCTGCGCCTGTTCTCTCTCCAGCTTCGGTCTCCTCTGTGGGTGGTGGCCTCGTCCCCCGTGTGATTGAGGATGCTTTGCTACAGAGTCGTGCTCTCCCAGAGGCCTCCTCACACAGCACCTGTAGTCCTCGAGGGCCCCCCCCCCCTCACAGCACCTGTAGCCCAGGAGACTCCTCACAGCACCTGTAGTCCTGGGCCCCCCCTCACAGCACCTGTAGTCCTGGGCCTTCCCCCCCCCTCACAGCACTTGGAGCCCAGGGGCCTATCTACCGCTTATGGGGTTGATTTCCTCTGAAATTTATATTTTCATTAAACTCTAGTACAGTTGATTTGGTTGGGCTTCCCCCCTCCCCCTCTTCCACTACTTACCCCCCTGATTCCTGCCATCCTCACGGGACACCTCCGCCCCCCCCCCCCTACATTCTCTAACGCCCACTGTACCGTTTACGTCCTCGTTATGTCCGATTGATTTTGAGCCACTCCTGTAGCCCTTAACCCCCCCCCCCTTATTCCAGCTGCAACTGAGAGGGGGGAGCCGGGGTTGGGGTGTGGATGTCCGGCGTGGGAGGGAGATATCGCCGTTGCCACCAGAGGCAGCTAGTGTATCGTGCACCCCATGCTCATCCTGTGAGCGGTGGCGCAACAAAGGGGCACAAATGTATATTCTCAGACATCTGCTTTAAGTGTTTCTGGCAGGTGTCTGGGAATCATCACAACGCTGGTTCAAGTCATTCCACTGCATCAAAATTGATATTTTGACTGCAGAAAATACCACATACATGCAGACAAAACTTAAAGACAAAAGAATGCTAAAGTATGTTTTTTCTGCATACTTTGGATCTGTGTGATGTGCTCGTCTTACTGCAAAATAGAATGATGGATTACCTTTTATGAATTTGACCTTGCCTGGTAATGGATACCTGAGCAACCAGGCTGTTTGAAGCAGCTGTTCTCGGCCTTATACGTCAGGCCGCGAGCAGCCGCGTCCAACAGCCTGGTTGATCAGGTATCCAGGAGGCCTAGCCAGAGACCGGACCTCTGACAAGTTGATGCCCTAAATCAACGCAAGGTAACCTGCCTCAAGTCTAGCAGATTTTGTTGCAGATCCCGGTATATTGTTAACCTTTGGCTGCTCAAAGGCAATGCAAGATGGTAATCAATGCCCTCTTTACGAGCAAATGTTTTGGCTAACTCATCAGTTCCATCATGCATTAGGAGGCCCCTTATAATGACAGCTAGTCAATAGACACTTTTGCCCTGTAACATCTATGTATTTATAATAAATTGTTATACATTAATGGTAAGCCTTTTGTTAATACCTCAAATAATTTAAACATGGGGTATTACAGGCCCATAGAGCTGCTGTTTATTATGAGTAGTGGTTTTCAAACTACACAGCTTATACCAGTGTCATGTGTATCTGGTAGAAGCGAAATATGTATTCAGTGCAAGGATTTCAGGTATTTTATCATTTGTAATGAGATGTTTTGCAATTTAATGCAGCGTGCGCCCAGACCCCTCTCTAAATGGCTCATTTTGTTAACACTGCAAGATGTAATGCCCCTGGCCAGCCAGGGGTGTGTGTCCCCCCCCCCCCCCGGCTTTGTCCACACACTATACCACCATACAAGCTGACCTGCGAGATACCTGTAGCCAAGTGGTATTCAAGCTATGGCAATGTCTGGTGGACAACGGATTGTTGCTTGCCTTTTTTGTTTTGTTTTGACATCAATGCTTTGCATTGGTATTGGGATTTTGATCTGTTGTGGGTGCGCGAGATGATTGGTATCCGGCTGGTGGGAGGAGGAAGAGATTCAAGTCCGACGTCTGGGAGGGAGGTGGTGGTGGTCCGGCATCATAGTATCCCCCAATGCGCGAGGCTCTTGGCTCTTGCAATATCGTTTACCGTGTTAAGTACCCACATTTGTATGCAGGCTTCCTGCACTTCACACACCTGTCCAGGAGCACATAATGACCCCATAACCACACAGCCTTAAAGCTCACTTGTGAAGCTGATCCTGGATTTTGAAGTGAGTGATGGCAGCTTAGTGGTTGAGGTGGGCGGCGGTGGGTTGACGTGGGAGGTGGGCGGTGGGGGGTTGAGGTGCCAGAGATGGTGCCATTAGTTTTGCATGTAATATTAACGTCCTGAAGACTCGGCGCGACTTGAATGGTCTTTTGTTCACCGCAACTGCTGCTACTCACTGAACCAACCTTTAATGACTGATGGATCATAAGTTAATATCTCCTCTTGACCAATCTGGTGTACCTATGGTCGCGGTGTATAGTGGTTGTAAAGCCCTACACACAGGCTTGCCTCATCAGCAACACAAGGCAGTTGCCAGTCATTCCATTGTGTGCTTGTGGGGGGGGGGGGGGATGTTGCAGATCGCTCACCAGCGCCCAAGTATCGCTTTTTGCGTACAAATTTACCATAAAGCTTTATGCTAGTCGAAAACGTCCCGTGGTTTGAGATTTTGTCATCTATGTCACTGATAAGGGGTTGACCCCTCCCCTACCCCCCCTCCCCTACCCCCCAAGACGATTCCACTCTCGTGGAAAGTCACAACATTAAGAAGGTTCCACTCAACAACCTGATTCATTCACATTTAGGACCAATCTTTTGATTTTAGGGTATAACAGTTGTCTTTTATTCTCGTTCATGCCGTATGCTTGCAGTATACAAGCACGAAAACCAGACTGCGCACCCCGGTCATACCTTCCTGATAATCATTATATATTCCAGAGTTTCGATCAAACTGCACTCGTCGCAAATAACCCCATAACGCTTAATTTTACCAATTGAAAAATTTTTTTTTTTACAACAGCCTTCAGTTCAAATGACAAATTAGCTAAGGAAACTGTTCAGAAATAAACAATCAACTTATAAGGAACCAGCAAAAATCTCTCACAAACAATGTTATCGGAACATCGAGAGCCGTGAGAGCGTCACACTTGACAACATTCACCTCAGAACTATCATCATTAAGATGCAATAAAAAATACCCTCAACCCTCAACCACTTCGTGGCGTTGTTAAGGGTATAAGCAATGGCGTATAAACAAGCACGACTTTATAAACAATGGAGCAGCCATCACAATAATGCTTAAATATTCCCCACAAACTACAACACTGCTTCCTGTCACGGAAACATTAGCAATATAAATTGAACCTCCAAAATTAAACAACCTTCCATATACCTCAGAAATTTTTATGCAATACCAATGAAAGCTCTCCAGTCTCCCTCACACAGTATCTCGAAGCAAATCGCAATGAACCAAACCACCTCCACTGTTCATTATACAAGTCATAACCACAACCATAGCACTCCAGCATTATACAAGCCCTTGTCACACCCCTTCCCAGCAATCATTTTAGAAGCAGCCGTAGAGAGAGAGAGATAAGCAAGGTGAAGATAACTCGGAACAACCAAGCTAAGCTCGAGGATTACCACGAATGACTAGTACTAAATAATAAACTTATACACAGTAATATATATATATACAATATATATATACATATCCACGTAGGGAAAAATTAAACAAATTCAAAAAGTTTTCCTTTTTCAGAGAAACCATAGCCCGCATCTCTGCCTATTCTGCACTACCAACATCCCTTACAAATAATACCAAAAGGCACCTATCTGCTGCCCAACTGGAATTAAGCTTTCCCTGGGGTCCAACTTTGGTATGAAGACATTAGATAATCCATGTCCAGATACCCAGGAGGACGTTGCGACCAGGTCGCGTTGGGTGTGGACGTGCTGCCTGACCTCTTCTGTTGTTGGTGGTGGTCCAGACTCTCGTGCGGTTCTCAGGGGTGTTGCTGGCGGGGGCCCTGTGCCCAGCTCTCCCAGCGTGATGCGCGATGGGGTGCCCTCTTTCCCCCGGTGTTGTGGTCTAGGACGATTGGGCTAGAGTATTCAGGCCTCGCAGACTACCCTCCAGTGACTACCACCACCTTTGACGTGTTGGGCATTGACGTTTGTGGTGTCAAACTGATCACGAAGCATTTGGTTATGGTTAAGATCTATACTGAGGAGGCCTATCAGGACTATGTCGATTTGACGGATGCACGTTCTGGTTGCCGGGTGCTGCTGGGTCTGTGGTTATTTCGGACTGTAGTGACTGCTATGTACGTCAGAGTCCACAGTGCCCCTATCGAGTTCCCCGAGGTGGTGTTACGGCGCTACTTTGGGCAGTTTGGGTGGGTAGTGTCTATCCAGATGAATACCATATCCTCCAGTCGACTGAAGGGCATCCAGAACGGCATTCGGATGTTGGAGATGCGAGATGCGGCACAAGTCTGACATTTCATTGTCAGTTAAGTTAATGGGCTACTATCTACGTGTGTACTATGCCCGGCAGCTGCGGACCTGCTTCCATTGCAGGATGTCGGGGCACCAGGCTGCAGTGTGTTCTGCGGGCGTCGTCGAGCGGGTGAATTTCTTCTGCGAGAAGGACTTTCCTCCGCTGGTAGTTCACAAGAACTTTGTGGATGAGGTTGTGAATGTGTCCGTGGGCGTTTTACCTCTGCACGAGCCTGATGTTGGGGATGCAGCTGGTGGGGGTAGTGTATCGGTCATTGTGCCATCGTCATCCGTGTGTTCTGCAGATGTAATTGTGGTGCGGCTTGAGGCTCCTCCCCCTGCAGTTGTTGTGGATGGTATCCCTGTGGCTTTGGAATCTGCCAGTGCGCCACCTGTGTCTGCCAGGCCGGTGGGGTGTGGGGGGTTTTGCGGCCTGTTGTATATGGGTTGGTGCTCCCTATGGGTGCCACCACTAAGGTTTTACGTAGCCGTGGATTGCATGCCCGAGCGCGGCGTCCCTGCACTTTTGGAGAGTCGGGCATCGTGGAGGTAGAAAGTTCTGATGACCTGCGACTGGATCCCACGCAATTGCGACTGGACCCCACGCAATTGAGGCATTCTGCGAATGCTGCTGCCTCTTGGGGTCCCGACAGGGTGGATGTGGTTAAGTACGGTAGTTTCATGTCTTCAGCCGACGAGGAAATGCCTTGGGTGCCTGGTGGTGGTGCGTCGGTGGTAGTGGCGGAAGTGCATGCTGTGGTGCTGCCTGCTGGTGTAGGGGCTTCAATGCTGGTTCCTGTATGCCTCCCTGTGCCACCAGCTGTGGGCTTCCCGGAGTGGGAGGTTGTTGTCCCTAGTGTGTCAAATGTTGACAGCAAGGACTTGGTGGTGGTGTTTCGGAATAATGCTGGCTTGCAGGCCATTGTGAAGTCGGGCTCTGTGCAGTAGCATTCTGTGTATGATTATCCTGTGCAACCGTCTCATTCGTTGTGTATGCGTCGCCCTTCTGCCGAGAATGGAGTTCCACCGTCTCCCGCTGCCTGGGACGAGTGGCGGCAGAATCGTTGGAAGTTTCCTCGGGAGGTCTATCCTACTGTGTATCATCTGGAAGATTCTGTGTCCGATTTGGAGTGACCTGTACCCATTATTTTGTGCTTGTTTGATGCTAGTTGTTGCGTTGTTGTGTTCCTGTGTATATCCTTACTTTCATGTATTAGTGCTGGGTACAGTATAGTGCTTGTTGTTAGGTACTTTGTATTCTGGCTGTTTTGTGTTTTTTTTCTTGTGATGGTACTTCGGTGGCCTTTGTTTTATTGAAATTTCTTTTATTGTATTTATGTAGCATGCCATGGCATGTAAATTAAAAAAAAAAAGTTGGCCAGCAGATAGGGTCAGTCAATCTTGGAACATCACAGGTTCCTCTTGTGGTGGCCATGAAGCCCATCATAAAGAAAGTCCATTCCATGGATCCGCCAAACCACCCTGTTTATGAATGAAAAACGATTTACACACGATTCGACTGATGATGTTCGAACACTTCTGGAGCAAGGACTTTGCTGACAACTTTTCTTCGAACTACAACACTGTAAATGCTTCACCCACATACTACAAATACAAATAATCGCCAGCAGAACCTAAAAACCAAACCTAACCAGTGCCTAAATATGCACAATATGTTAATATATAACAATAGTAATCAATATTTGAGAAAATTCCTATTTTGAATGAACAGCATGTTAAAATTGTTGAATGCATCTTTGGGATCGGTCACCGGAAGGAATGGACTTGATTTGAGGATAGGTTGAGCCATGGGTTCTGTTACAGCCCTCTAAGAAGTGTTAGAATCAGTTTGCCGTTGTGTCAGTACTAACAAGTGTACAGATAGTTCACAATTTGTGTTGTACGTGGTGTTTAACACTGAAGGATTTCAGTAAGGGTGCCGGAGTACTATCAGGGACTGGAGTTTGCTATAGTTCTAATTGGTGGCTTATATTGAGAATATTATGTAAAAAGTAATTTTGGGTTGTAAATCCCTAGCGGATACCGTAGGTGAAAATATTGACATATACGTCAATAATATTGTGTTACAGGGCAGAGTGAGGTACATAAGATTTGAAAGCGAAGATCTACCATTTTAGATTTTTAATTTTTATAAAATTTTTACGTGGCAAATTAAATTCAGTTTGTTGTTTATGTAAACACCATGGAATTTCCCAGTCTTCTCTGCTCCGAATTTGAGAATTGTCAATTCTCAGTTCAATTTCATCGGTGGACTTTCTTCCAAACAACGTGAAATGCATTTGTTCAGCGTTAAAAGGCGAGGTAACTAGTTATCAGCAGCAAATGAACTTTCTTCAGTTCAGAATTTACTATCAGTTAAATCAGGTAGGTTAGCATTTGAGAAGGAGGCTGCATCATCAGCAAATGGAATTGGCTTTAGGTGTTGCATGCATTTGGTAGGTCACTGATGTAAATGAGAAAGGAATGGAGCAAGTATACAACCCTGTGGAAGAGCAATGCTAATTAGCAGGATGGGAGTAGCAGCACCGTTCACAAAAACAGTGGAGCCTGTCACTTGCCACTAAGGTATGTAGTCTCTTCCAAGCCTCTGGGTAGAGCAGACAGGAGGGCAGGCGCTTCTTGCCATAGTAGCCAGGCACACCCTCAGACATTGAATATGATCTCTTATCAATAATACTCACTCACTGTACCCCGCCATAGTCCCTCACACAATAAGCAAAGTGAACCTTGCCAGCAATGCCTTAATAGGGTTTCTTAGAGAAATGCAGAGCGTGTGTGTGAGGGTGGCAAAACTCTTAAATAGGCTTAGCTAGAGTCTCTGGAGCCAACATTTTTGGGCAGCTCTGAGACTATAGGTAGGAAGAGTAGAGTGAACACAATATAGGACTTTCAGGAGCCTATACTTATTTGTAACACAAAGCAGTTGTACAATTGACCGAAATATGTAGCACACTAGCTGTGCGGGGATGGGTGGGTGGAAGGGGGGGGGGAGGATAGGGGGGCGCCGTCCAAACCAAAAGGGCCACACTCAAACCTCTCCCGTTAGTCCTGTTCGGAGCTGGGGAAAGCTCTCTTTCTCAGAGCAGGTCTGTATGACTGTTGGCACTGATGACTGTTTAAGGAATGCAGCCTGTTCTGTCATTTGTCATGCTGCTCATTATCAAATGGTATTACCCAAGAATCAGGTGAAATTACTTCAAAGAATGTGGCCTGAAGAATCAAATATGGACGAGGTTGATGCTGGACTATCAGGACTCTCCGCCAACCTAACCTGTGACACTCATCCCAACACACAGTGATGGGTTTGTGACCATGTTAATTAGAAACTAGAAAAGAAAAAAAGCAATAGCTTGGTAAACAACAGGGTGGACGAGCTCTACTAGCACCAAAGAGCAAGTATACACGTTTGCCCTTCCCTAAAAGTACGACTATAGCTGACAATATTGTTTGGAGCAATAAGCTGAACCAGACGTACACATTTGGCTCTGTAGACCTGTTATGATCACATGTCAACTCCCCATATGTGTATGTTTCAAGAAAGGATCGGCATGTTGTGGATGATCTGCTAGGGACATTAGGTGGTGTAAAGCTCTCCCTTCAAGATCATCTATCATGAAACAAGAAGATGAATGGATACCTAGTCTACAGCTACCATCAAATATTCACTAGACTATGAATTATATGCAGTACACAGAACAAGGTGAATATTTAAGACTGGTAAGCCTATCAACAAGTTATTTGTTGACCAAACCACACTAGAAAGGGACTGACGACGTTTCGGTCTGTCCTGCACCATTCTCAAGTCGGTTATTTCAGCCACGGTATTGAGACTCCTCGTCTGTATTCCAATAAGAGTCATAGTGTGGAACAAGTCTGAACCACCACCTGACCAGTATTGGTTTGCCAGGGAGTATGTTCCTTCCATGCAGGTTCAGGATGTGGTAGCCAGACCCTGTGGAGTGCTGTGGCAGTGAACACACAGCCAAGTACTGCTGGTGCACACCCAAGTGTGCTCTCTCCTCTGTCAACTTAAGAATAGAGACCAAAGAAAGCTGGACCAGGAACACCAGAGCATGGTGACAGCAGCAGGGCAACAACCTGAAACTGCCTCCATCTAAACTGCCGCTGAAGTGTTTCAGATGTGGTAAAGAAGGAGTAACCATTTGGCACCCAAACTGTACCAAATGAGGCAAGTGGCTCATTTGGTACAGTGCCTCCTGTACAGTGCTTGCCTCCTTGTAAGTGCCTTATAAGGAGGCAAGTGCCCGCAACAACAAGCGCCTATTGATGCGAGCTCTAGTACTGTTGACCCATCCCATAGTGGTGACAGTACCAGGAACGCCCCTGACAACACACAACAGCCTGAGACAACAGCCTTGCAAGCTCAGGTAGCAGAAATGGTAAAAACCATACAGATGCTACGTCGGGATTCTTCACAAGAGATACAACAGCCACCACAGTTGTGTCACAAGCCGTGGCCCGCGCTGGTAAAGGACCCTGTGGTGGCGGCGGCCGCGGCGGACTGAGATGAGAGCAACAACGAAGACTGGCGACGTCGTCGTCAGTCAACTCAGTGATGACAGCAGTGATAGCAACAGAGAAATAGTAACTGAAAAAGAAAGTTGATCCAAACCAGTGTTATGATCCAGTTATATTTATTGAATGAATAACCGACTCAAAACGTATTTAGGTACAAGTATTAAAGTTAAGAGTTTATTATCTATATGAGATGTAATAAACATAGTTGGATACATCCATTTATTGTAAATGAGTGATGAGAGTATGATTTATGTAGTATTATATGAAATAGCTGGTATTCTTGGTTTTTGTATGGTAGACATGCTGGTGCACGAGAGCGTCAAAGTTGATGTAAGTTGTTAGAGAAGGCCGTCGGCCGAGGCTTGGCCGGATGTGAGGTATTACCCGGTACCATCTGTACCGTGGGGTAGAGATGCACGAGAGCTTCGCTGGATGTTTTCATTGGCCCAGAGTCGTTTTGTTGATCTCTTGAGTCGTACATTTAAGTGTATGTAAGAATGATTATTAGTACAAGTATGTTTACCTCATATGTAATATTTATTCCTTATGTTGAATTTTCCATGCTCGTGAGAAGCACGAGTCAGCTCCCATATATGTTTGCCATGCAGTTCCTGTTGCCATTCACGTCGTTTCATTTACAGTAAATCATGTGTACCTGTTAGTATTCAGTTAGGAGCCTACAGTAAGTAGTGCTTATTCCTATACCCATCATGTATGAGGGTATGTTCTGCCATTAGTCTTGCCTAGGAGTCATTTTACTCTAGTCTGAAATTAATTTGGCACAAGGCAAGCTTCGCAGGCCTACCACTTAATGTGTGAGGAAGACCTATGTTATGAACGATACAATACCTTTGTAATGGATTCATTTACATTATGTTTAAAAAGTAAATACCAGCATTGTGCTTCGCAACAGTTTTTAAGTAAATGAATGGGGGCGTGAGAGAGATGAAAGGGATATGGTTAGTAGTGTGTTAACTAGGCCTATGGGTCCTGACGAATTCGTCCAAACATGGGGCCACCTGGACTCAAATGCACGGCTCTCCCAAGATTTGAGCTGGGGAGATGAGCAAAGCGCAGATGATCTAGTTTGATTGTCTGTGGGAGCAGCAGCTCGCTCAACAAAACGATTTAACTTGATAAGTGGTGTTACAGTATCTGCACCATTGCTGGAATGTGGAGTGACGATTTCAGCGCCATCTAGGGACCTGCACTCCAACTCCCTAGTATAAGAGGAGACGCAGACAATGCCATCTGTTGTCGGTGATGGGGCGTCGGTGAAAGGCTCCCGTTTCATACCTCTATTTGGTGGCGAGGTCGATGATGACCTCTGGTGGGTGGTGTAACGATATCAACGCCATCTAGGTTGTGCATGCAATTATAATTTCAGTTCCCCAGTGGAAGGGATGTTATCCCAAGGCCACCTAGTATACTGTGTCTAGCTAATGACGTTCGTGTTGACAGAAATGACTTGAGGGCAATTGCGCTGAGGAGGGCAATTCACCTTGGGCAGTCCAGAACTCTTGACTTGGTCCTGTGATAGGACAAAATGACAGCCGTCGGTAGTAGCAGTGTGTTAGCTGCTGGATTTATGCAGTGTTGCATGGACCGACGTACCCAGGATTTGGCCAAGAAGAGTTGCAAGACGACAGTAGTGTATCTGTTGAGAAGTGCTGCTATTGTGTTGCTAGAGACTTCTGCCAGGGTGTTAGCTACCCTCCGTACATGATTATTCTAGACCCCTGTCAGAGTGTTGCCGAAACCCTCTGCCAGTGTGTTTCTGGAGAGCGGATGTGGTGTATTAGGACATCGTGATGATACGGTGTGTGGACTGGCCCATGTTGAAGGTAAACTCGCCGGTGATGACCATTGAGTGTAGATGACCTGTACCTGGAGGTAGTGGACACACCGGGGCATGATGAACACTGCAGATCAATTGAGTGTCCTGACTGAAAGCGACAGTGTAAAAGTGTGTAGTTATACTTTGATATATATTGAAGGTGATAATATATTGGTGAAGGTGTAATTGGGTATTGTTTATTCCCCCCCCCCCCCCTTTATTTCCTGTACCGTTACTTGCTATTGCCAATTCTTGAAAACTTACCATCGACTTGGGGTAGGATAAAGAAGAAGAGGTTATAAGATATGTTAACAGAAAGAACCCAGTTACTGGCCCAAGCTGGCCATAACAAGCGGTAACTAGGTTAGCTATTAGTATCTTCATGTGTGTTATACAGTGGAATGTTAGCCATTATTTTGATACCTTGTGTGTTACCCGACTTTGGTCCTAATTATTGGACCGGTCACATGTTTTTATATTAAGTGCCAGTATGATTTGAGGATAAATTGTATGGCATGTGAAAATATATACTGGTGGAAGTTGAGTCAAGTTTAAATTGTCCTTTCGCCGTTTTCTTTGTGCATGGAGAATTAAGTGGGGGAGCAGGGAGCACTCTACTATTTCACGAGCCTATATATAGGCAAAATGTAACATTGTGGCGACCGTGGCAGGACTTTTTTTTCTTACACATTTTACCTTGTACTAAGTGGACTGGTAGAGTGTAAGAGTGTCCAAATGACTTATAAAGTCAATTTGTTTTACATTATGCCATCTTTATAATTTTTGCCTGTGCTACTTATGACTTGCAGTGAGCAGTGATCTTTTAATTGTTTGCCTGTGCTATGTCTGACAGACTGCTTTGACTTTTGATTTAATCACTTGATTGTGTTATGTATATTTTGCTTTGTGCCTTGACCTTTAATGCACTAATTAGCTAACATTGATAGATTTTTTTTATTTTTGTTTATAGTTTTGCGCTCGAGTTACTTATGATCTTGCTTTCCTAGGTACTTTTTACCTAGAGGCATTATAAGAGTTAAATGAAAGATCTGGCGACTTCTTGGCATTGAAGCGCTTTGAGTTGGAATTGCAACAGGAACAGACTATGCAACTGGGTATCCATTGTGCAAGGTGACCAGAGGACCCTAGCACAAGCTAGGCTAGACGTGGGGTGGACTCCTAGTGAGGACCCTGAATGTTCCCTTTCAGTTGCTAGTTTGCATAAAGAGGTAGTGTTACCTAAATTTAGAGTCCAACTCAAGAGCTTTTCTTCATTTTACCAAGATTGCAACCAATATTAAATAGCCTAAAGATCAGTGGGTAGCTAGATTGCAGGGTAGTTTAACTGGTAAGGCGCAGGAGATTTTTGCTTCCTTACCCCTGGCTCACCATTTCGATGAGTTAGTAAAAAAGAGTATTTTAAAATGGGTATGAGTTAAACCCAGAAGCACACTGGCAAAAATTTAGAGCATAAATGTGCTCAGGATCAGTCTTAAGCAGATCTCCTTAGAAGAAAGATAGCGGTGTTTGATAGATGGCTAAACTCCATTAGTGTAAACACATTTGATACTCCAAAAGATATCTTTCTCAAATAGGAGTTAATATTCTGTTTGACAAAACTACAGCCATGATGGCTGAAAAATAAGATAAAACTGTTCAATTAGCAGTACTAGCAGATGAACATGAGCTGTTGCACAAAGTGCCTTATCGTGCACAATATAATTCTAAAAATACAAATATGAATGTATCTAGACCCCCTATGAGATCACAGATTCTCAACCCATCCCACTCCGTGCCCAGTACAACTCTGATGACTTCCCGTAATTTTAAGCCACCGGGCCAGAAAACTCAGTCTGGGTTCAGACCTTTTAATAATGTTAGGAGTTCTCCTTCCAGGGGCCTGAATAGGCCCACAGTTTGACTGTGTGCACCCATTGTAATAAGAGGTCATCTTATTAATTCTTGTTTCCAGTTGCACCGAGAACTCAAACCAGTGGGTTTTGTGCCGAGTTCTGGGGAGCCCACGGAACATTGTCAGTTGCGAACTGCTCAGCCACAACCACAAGGGTTGAAGTGTTACGAACCTTATATCCACATGGGACATTATGCAGAAATGGCCATTAGGGAGCCGTGACTATGTAAAAAGAGAGAGGCGCCTCCAAAAGTCTTATTATTAATAGTGCTTTATCTTCAGTGGAGAAAATGGACCCTGAGGCATCAGTGTTACTCTGTGGTTTCGCTGGTGCAGTTTAGCCGGCCCCTATGATTCAGGTTCATATCAAGGCCGATTTAACCCCAGAGAATTGCACTTTCGCTGTTTGTAAGAACTTAGCCCATTCCTAGTGTAGATATACTACTAGGAAACGATCTTGCTAGTGGGCCCCTATTAGTGCCAGCTCATCCTGTTATGTTGGCCCAATCTGAGCGAGTGCCGTCCCAGCCTGATGCAGAGGTGGAATTGGTGTACCCCTGCATGTGCTGTTACTAGGTCGATGAGATCCAGTACTTTGAGTAATGCCGCAGGTGCGGAGGTAGATCTATGGAGACCAGGACCCCTCCTTTTAAGGAGTGCAAGGTGGATCTCGCTGATACTTTTATGGCAACTCTGGAGGATAGGAATGATGCCCATGAGATGCCTTCACCTGCTGCTAAGCCCAGAGTTGGAAGCAGTGAGTGGGTGTCCCCCCCCCCCCCCTCACAGCCTTCTGGAGGTGGATTCCTCTACCTTAAGTACCTTGCAGAGAGGACCCCAGTTTGGCTGCCTGTTGTAAGGAGGCAGTCTCTCTGTTTGAAGCCTTGGCTGAGGGTACTGGTTATTACCACCATGAGCGGTTTCTGATGAGAAGATGGATGCCCCAAGTGGATCCCTCCTCGGATAGCATGTGAGGGAATTAACTAACTTGTCCCCAAGGCTTACCGAGAGCAGGTCCTCCAAGCAGCCAACGATGATCCCATGAGTGGACAACGAGGAGTTTCTAGTACGCATCACAAAATATTTAAGTTCTTCTATTAGCCTAAAGTAAATAAAGATGTACTAAGATATTGTAGGCAGTGTGTAATTTGCAAGTGGGAACTAAACCAGTTGGTGCTGAGAGCCCCTCTACAAACCTAGTGTTGTACCTCAGGAACCTTTCTCCCATATAGTATTGGATTGGGTGGGGCCACTGCCCAGGACCTGCTCAGGCAAAATCTATATGATTAATGTGCTCGACTACTAGATTTCCCGACGCTTATGCTGTCCAGAACACTAGAACCAAGACCCTTCTCACATCCTTGAGACAGTTGTTCTTATTGCTATGCCTAAGGTAATTCAAACCTTTAACGGTGACAATTTCAGGTCAAGTCTATTCAGGGAATTCTGCAACTCTCATGCCATAGAGCATAGGTTCGCTAGTCCTTACCATCCGCAAAGTCAAGGGAGAGGTTTCCCCAGACACTGAAGCAGATGCTGGAAAACCACGGGAAAAAGTTCCCAGTTATGTTGGGACGAGAATTTCTCCCTTGTGTTGTTTGTGGCCCGTGAAGGGTTACAATCGTCATTGGGCTGTTTCCCCTTCGACTGAATTTTTGGGCACCAAGTTAGGGGACCTCTTACGATGCTGCAAGAAAAACTAATGGGAGATGTCTCCGCCCTAGTAGGTGGGAAGTAATTGAGTGAAGTAAGACGTAAATTGTCTCTGTGTAAGGAGTTGGCCCTGCAACACCTTGGGGAGTCAAAGCATGCCCCTTGAGACTCCCCAAGGTGTCTCAAGTACAGTAAGAGTACAGTACAAGATCACAAGAGTCATAAGAACCCAGGAGAATCTTGTACTAGTTCTAAAACCCCGTCTGGGATCTTCCATGTCTCAAATTTGAGGGGCCCCTTACGAGGTAGTTAACTGTCTGGGAGACTTGTCTTACAAAGTTCAAGCCCTGCAACCCCCTAAACAGTTAAGCATTGTTCACCTCAACCGCATGAAAAGATATCAGGGACCTTGCCCGGTACTCTGTGCGGTTCAGGGACTGTCGGAAATTGTGGAGAACTCCAGTGGGGAAAATGTAACTAACCTTGACTAATAATTCTAGCCTGAGTGGGGAGATGCCAACTCATTTACAGAAAACCAAGCGGCAGAAGATGCGAGAGCTGCTGACAGCTTCAACGAGTTGTTTGGAGAGATTCCATCCCAGGCCACGCTGGTGTGCCATGATGTCCAACACACACATACTACCCCCCATCCGGGGGTACCACTATTGTGCAACCCCGGAGAAGTGCACTATCATCCAAAAGGAAGTGAACTTCCTCCTCGAGCATAATGTCATCCACCCTAGTACCAGTTCCTGGTGCTCGCTGTGTTTGCTAGTACCTAAACCCGGCGGTGCTTGGCGACTGTGTACCGATTACCGACGTCTCAACGAGGTCACTAAGATTAATACCTTTCCCCTGCACCTCCTGGAGGAATATATCAGATGGGTCATAGTATTTTTGTGCCTAAAAACGATGTCAATTGGCGACTATAAGATTCCCTTAACCCAACGGACCAGTGAGGTGACTGCCTTCATCACTCCTGAGGGAACTTATGAGTATCTAGTTATGCCCTTTGGTCTGCGTAACGCACCTGCCACTTTCCAGAGGTTGATGAATTCCATGTTGAAAGATATACCTAACTGTAGAGCCTACCTTGATGATATCGTATGATACAGCAATACTTGAAAGGAACATGTGTTGGGATAGTGGAAGCTGCTCCAGTCCTTAAAAATGGAACCATTGTGTATTTAGGGCACGAGGGGAAGGGTGATTTTCCTCCAAGATAACATAAGCTATTGTCGACTACCCGGTCTTAACTAGAAAAAAAAAAAAAGGATTATTATATGGTCACTTTTGACAAAGTACGACCACTAGAGTTGAAGGAGGGTTCATCGTTTTGAGAATGAATGAAGCTGAACCCACCATTCAGAGTAGGAAACTAGCTCCTAGATTGCAGGAGCCGTATAAAGTAATTGAGAGCAGGCCTGTAAATCTTGTTATAAAGGGAGTATTTGAGTGTCAAGTGGAAAGAACTATCCATATTAGTAAATTAAAACTATCATACTAGGAAAGAACTAGAGCTGCCTTCAGCAAGTCTAATTCCTGGCCCAGTGGTACTGACTAATGACAAGTGATGAGTCAGATGTAGAAAATTATTGTCAACTCTCATCAGTAGTCAAGTTCAGTCTCGTCACCCAATGGTTACAAGATCTCACATTGTACAGTAAAGATTAAAGTAACTCCCTTAGTATTATTTAGTATTTATTACATTTTCCTGAAGAGGCAATGACGTGGATTTATTAACTGTACTTGACTCAGGTGGCAGACTTTACCTTGCTCCGGGGTTTCCAACCTCCTGAAAAACCCAGAGTTATATCCATGCTTCCATCATTTTGTTGTCTGTCTTTTTCTCAGGTCTGATTTGTACACCTGTCCAGCTGCAGCTCCAGCCACACGTGAAACCATGATCGAATTCAGTAGGATTGGGATGACCTTCCTTTCTTTGAGGATCTGGGGGAGGTACGTTACACAAAATCTTCCCCCACCAGACCCATAAACTCGTCAATTGGTTACTTGGAAGGGGTGACACCTCACGTCACTAATGAGGTTGTCTCGACTCGGCATGCTGTGTACAATGACGCAGTCATCGGATGCCAACGTTTAACACCATCGTGGGTAGTTGTCTCGACGTTACCACCACTCACGAGCTGCGACTGCAGGCAGACCGGAAGTGAATGAAGAGAGGGCAGAGAGGGAGCCAACCAGTAGCAATGCTCATCATCCCACTTCTCAAGATCTCTAGTTCCTTGTTTGATGTAATGGAAAACGGGACAAAGGTGGTCACAAGGCCAATGGCCAATGGACTCCCCAGTACAGTTGACTCGCCATAGAAGACGTGCACAATTCCCTCCATCGACCAAAAGTCAACTGTACGAGGGTATACACAAATGGTGTTTATGGCCTAGCAGTTATGTGGCCTCAAGAAAAGCCTGACGATAACGTGAACCATGGAGACTGAAGTCGGGTTTCAGCTGTGTTGCAAACACGCCACCCACCTCAACGCCCCTTGGATACCACTTCTCTTGCGAGGGAGACCGTTGTACGTCTAAGCCCTGCTCTACTGTGTTCAGAAGTTGGTACCACTCGTCCATCATGAGTGTTTTGTGAGCTACGAAGCGAGTAATGAGAGGTTGAGCCCTGGCGGCCGTGGAGTGAGGACGTCTTGCCAACCCTCCCTGGATGTTGGGGTTGTTTACCGATTTGGTCGCCAGGTGGTGTGGGCGTCTCTGCCCTCCCAGCTGTTGCTGCGAGTTGACGTGGTGAGTTTGACATGGGTGGCCATCTTCCCCCTGTTGTGCGTAGTGAACTTTGTGGGCCTGGAGTTCACTAGTCGGGCTGGATATCCGGAAATCGAGGTGGTTATGTGTGACATGCTACGTATCCCGGTAGAGGCTATCTATGGTGTGGAGCTTGTGACAGCCCACCGGATTGTTCTCAAGTTCGTGAGGGAGGAGGAGTAGCGGGACTTCCTCCGTCGTTACAAGGGGCGTATGTTGCCGTTGCCGGGTGGTGCCGGCTCTGTGGCAATTTCGGACCGTAGTGGTGCCCTGATTTATGTCAGTGTCCATGGGGCGCCCCTGGAGTTTTCTGAAGACCACCTCCGGCGTTACTTCGGGAGGTTTGGAGCTGTTGTAAGCGTGTAAGTGAACACTCTCCTCGGGGAGGTATGCTGGAAGGCAGACGAACATTCGTACCTTGGGAAAGCGCCTGCAGTCGGATGTACCGTCTTCTGTCCGGCTTATGGGATATTACGTCCAGGTATATTATGCCTGGCAACCCCGTACCTGTTTCCGGTGTGGCCATTTGGGCCATCAGGCTGCTGGGTGCTTTGAGGCCCTGGCTGCTCAAGGCCACCTTGTTCTGGGAAGAGGATTTCCCGCTGCTCCCTCTGGAGGAGGACTCCAGGGATGAGGAGGTGAGCGTCCCGTTAGCTGCTGCGGCTCCCCCTGCGTCGCCCGACGTGCCTCCGGTTGTTGCTGTCCCTCCTCCGGGTATTGCGGTGCCGTTGGATGGTCTACCTGCTCCTGTCACTGTCCCCGCTGCTCCCGTGGCCCTTCCTGGTGCTCACTGTGAGGCGTCGAAGTCTTCTCCCTCATCTTCGGATGCTGCGCCTGGCCCTGTGTCCGCGCCTCGGGTCCCGACTGTGCTGGGTGCTGGGGTGGCTGCGGAGCCTCCTGCTGTGTGTGGCCCGGTTCTCCCCGTAGTTGAGGCTGCTGCTGTTCTGCGTCGGGCAGCTGTTCGTCCAGCTGGTAGTGCCCGTGCTTCTGAGTCCTGCATACGGCTCGGAAGATATCCGCCCGGACCCCAAGCGTTCCCGGCTTTCGTCTTCTGCTTCGGCTGATGTGGGTGATTTCAGTGACTGTGGGTCTTCGGGTGTTGAGGTGGATCCGGATGCATCGATGTCTACGGAGTTATTGGTGGCGGAGGTCCATGTGCCCGCTGGTGCCTGTGTCTCAGACGTGCCTTCTGTTCTTTCGCCACCGGGGGGCTCTCCGCAGTGAGGGGGTGGTGGTTTCCGCTGCCAGGGTTGGTATGGCTGCTGGTCCTGGGCGTGGCCTGGTGGTTACCTTATGGAAGGATGCGCGCCGTCAGGTGCCCGTGGCCGCCTCTGTAGTAGTGCCCTATGTCAAGCTCGCTCCTATGACGGTGCGCATTGGGGACCTGGAGGACGTGTTGCCGGCGTCTGTGATGCCGCTGGGTCACTGGTAGTTGATTGCCGACTTGATGCTGTCTAATGAACCGGACTGCTTTCATGCTGGGCAGATTCCCAGCATGTGGGGACGCGTGGCGACTACTTGCCTCGTCAGAAATACTATCTGGGTCCTCTGTTTGCGGGTGTTTGTTGCCGGAGTTCCGGAGGCTATGGCTTCCCCAGTGGATGAGCTAGACCCTAGGCAGTGGTTGCTCTGGGAGGCGTTCCATGTGCTGTTCCCGCGGGCCCGGTTTCCGGGCAAGTATGTCCCCTGATTACCTGTTTCTTTGCTTTATGTAGTGCTGTGCCCCGCTGGCTGTATGTTTGCCCATTTGTGTTATGTGCTCGTGCCTCTCCCTTTGTTGCGAGGCCGGTTAGATGTGAGTGTTCTTGTTTATGTGCTTGTTTTGTGATATTATTGTGCCCTGTTTTTATGTTTTTCTTGTTCCATTTCATGTTTATAAGTTTGCCTTACTTATACGTCATTGATTATGTTTGTTTTGTGTTGTGTTATTATGCTTCGTGCATTGCTTGCTTGTTTACATTGTTCTCTTATGTTCTTGTCTTGATGTATACTGTTTTTCTCTAGTTATGCCAAGTGTTGTACTATGCTGTCGGTCCTTCTGGCCGGTGGTTTTTTGTTTTGCTTTGTTATTATGTTCCTCTGTTTTATTGTATTTACCTTGCATGAAAAAAAAAAAATGAGTAATGAGCCGTGTCTCATTAGCGAGGTTCACCCTGGCAGGTGGCAGTCGGCCACAGTGTCACTTGTCACTCAGCACTATTCCATTTGTCAGTCACAATCGACTTGATAATGGTACAGGACGGATCGAAACGTCGTCGACTCTTCACTTTCCAGCCCGTCCTCCAAACAAAGACCCAAAAGTGATTCCATGCACCTGCCAAACCCCGTTTATGAATGAAAAACTGTTTACACACGACTCTCAACGGATTTCGTTCGAACACTTCCGGAACGAATGCGTCACAGACTAATTTTGTTCGAACCACAATGCACACATTCATTAACAACAATTTATGAATGCGTCTGTGGGGTCGATTGCTGGATGTAATGGAGTTGAGTCGAGGACCGGTTGCACTTTCTAGTGTGTGTGGTTTGGTCAACACACTATTCCACCAATTCTATCTATCCGGTCAGATAGTCTGTCGTATTTCAGCAGAAACCGAAATGGTGTACAAGAGGACCAGGATTCTCTACAATCAACAATTGGTGGTCTTTAGAACTACAATCAACTACACATCAGTTGTCTAACATCCATATTTTTTCAAGAACAATTGTTGTGAATTAAGTTAAAATGATGTTTTCTATATTTTGTATTCAATCATTTGTAATCATATTTTAAGTAAACTCCTCTTAACACCTAGGAACGGAATTCTGGAAAAACTTTATTAAACATTGAAAACTAGAAACACAATAGTGAATTCTGGAAGAGTGAAATATAGAAATTTGTTCACAAAGAACCGAGATAAAACTGTCTAGTGTGAAAGTTATTGCACTGTGCCTAGGACAGAGGTTCTAGTTGTTGTCATTGCCCTGCTCAGCGTTCATTGGTGAGGGGCGGACCAAAAACATCGATACTCTTAGCTGGAAGTGTGTACATATTCTGTCCCTGTGTACTCAGTTGAGATCTGCGATATTAGAAGTTAGCATATTTAATAAAGATTAATTTATTTTTAAGTTGCGAGAATGTCATGTGGACATTGGTTTAGATTGTCAGATTAGAAACTTAAGTGACATGCTGTGGCAGAAAGTGACCAACGTGTTTAGCGGAACACATCTAATGGACTTTTGGAGAGTTCAGTGTTCCAAACGGAACACGGAAACTCATCCAGTTTCCGTGTTCCAGACACGTGGATGGCAGAAAAATTAACCAATGATTTTTAGCAAGATTTTTGATAGTTGGTAGTGATATTGAATTTAGTTATATCAAGTCAGGATATAGGATGTTTTGTTTTTCAGATACTGGGAAGATTGCTAGACTGTCAACAACAGTCAGGCTTTGGAGGATTTGATCAGCATCTGATTTATGCTGATTGTTATACAATCTGCTCATGTACTGATTTTAGATTGGGTATAATATTTTTTGAGGCATTGGTTAATTTTATGTATAAAGTAATGGATTTGGATAAGAAACATGTTTAATTGGATAAAAAACTTAAAATTTGAGAGGGGGGGGGGGGTTGTAACAGTTTAGCTGTTGATATAAGTGATGCAGTCTTTTACTGAATGTAAAAGTATACATCGGTAAATTAGTTTAAAGTTAGAGTGTAGTTTTCTACCTAGAAGGCTAGGAAGGGTCATCCCTGGGGTATGAGTGGTGGAAGATTTTAGGCACGATTGCCACATCTCCCTTTGTGTTTAATTCATCAAGTTAGAGAAATTCATGTATTCAGATATTATTGTAGCGAGTAGATTATCGCAATAATATACTAGCTCCAAACTCATTAGCCTAATGAGAGAAGCAAAGCTCTCATTAGCACTAATTATGGAACTCAAACCTTTTCCCTACTTAGTTAATATTCCTTCCAACCTTTGGAGAACGGTGACGTTGTCCGAGCATTTAAGCAACAGAAAAGCGAGTAATTATATAGTTCCCATTCCAAAACCCAAAGACCCAGGAAATACAAGACCCATCTTATTAACAAGCTGTCTGGCCAAAACTGCCGAATGGCTCTTAATCGAATTGACTGGAAAGCCAATCCACTGCACCAAAATGTGTTTGATTACAGAAAAGGTGTTGGAACCACAGAATGCCTTACCTCCCTCCTGGATCAAATCAATGACAAACCTGGAATCCCTATTTTTCTTGACCTAGAAAAACCCTGAGAGTTAGCAAATGTTCCCGCTACACTGTGCTGCCTTGTGGATAAGGAAATCAAAGGACACGCTCTTGCCTTTGCCAAAGTAAGCCTGCTTAACCGAGAAGCTAGTCAAATTCCAAGGAAAAACATCCTCCTCAAAGAGGCTGGAAAATGGGACTCCGCAGGGAGGAATACTAAGCCCTCTCCTCTTCAACTGTCGTGTAACAATTCATGAAGCTCAAGTTACCAAAAGCCAAACTGCTTAACTATGCAGACGACTTTGTGATCATCAATGGGCAAAGGCGCCAGGAACCATGCACAAAAATGCCTAGATATTGTCAGCAGGGAAGCGGAACGCATAGCAGTGAAAATAAACAGCAGTGAAAATAAACAGCAGTGAAAATAAAGCAATGGCCGTTAAAATGAGAACAAGACATCAGACACGCAATACAAGGACATGAAATTGAGTGAATTACCTCTTTTCAATTCCTAGGAGTTTTAATCGACAGCCAGTTGAAATTCATTCAAGAAATTTAATATCTTCGGCAACGTTGTAAAGCCAGAAACTCAGCTTTGCGCTGCCTGACAAGTCTTAGAGAGGGTGCAACTCTACCAGTACTCAAAATGTACTACGTTCAAGCAGTTAGGTTACTTATTGACTATGCTGCTCCTGCTTTTGCATCCCTCAGTGATAACCAATGGAAGAAACAGGAAGTATCTCAAAATAATGATCTCAGAACAATGCTGGGAGCACCTATATGGATGCATCGAGAGAATCTAAGAATGGAAACCAACTTACCAGCCTTAGAAAACAGGATCAAACAAAGGATAGCCACCGTAACAGCAAAACTTGATGGAACCACCCACGCTCAAACTGTCAATCAAAGATAGCATACACAGATCACTTCACAGAAACCTTCAATATAGAACAAGTGCATGGACGGATAATCTGGTCAAGATTCTAGAGAAAGTGGACTTGAAATGGACCATTTAAAACAAAGGAGAAGATAGACCATATCAACACTTTCGGCAGCTTCCACCATGGGAAGAATCGAGTCTAAAGATTATCATTGTAGGATTACCAGTTAAAAAATCAGCATGTGACTCGCAGAGGCTCAAAGGAGTCATAGAACAACAAATGGAAACCCCTCTCAATACCGAAAACCACTCACATCTTTGCAGATGGATCAGTTGATCAAGAAAGATTCTGCTGGGGCAGCGGCTTACACTAACAACCATAAAGCTTACTGGAGCATGAATTGAGGGTGCTCAACATTGCAAACAGAATTATATGCCCTGAAGGAGGCCATAAATTATACAATTGAGAATAATTTACAAGATGCGTCATCATTCAAACCGACTAAATCTTTGCTCCAGGCATTGTTATCCAGTCAGCACATAAAATATACAACTCAAAAATCTAACATATAGGAAAAAAAGCCCAAACCTGAGGCTGTCAGTCACCCTAAATTGGATACCAAGTCACATTGCATAGATGGTAATGGAAATTCAGACTTACTAGCAAAAACTGCCACTGCCCTACCTGTTGTACAGGTTCAAATACCTCCAAGTTTTTCACAGATTAAATAGCAAATTAAGAAGAAAATACTTCCAACTATCAAAAGTCACCACAGAGCCAAAGTAGCGGAAGGAAGATCCACTGCGTTGTGGTACGAACAAGCCACTGGGTACTGCTCTTTCAAGCCTGACAAAGATATCCAGAGACATTGCAGCACCCATACACAGACTCAGACTTGGTTACAAGTGCTGCTGGGAGGTAATGAACCCAATAGTTAACGAGTGTCACATCTGTGGAACAGAAGCAGAGGCGCCACTATTGCACTACTTTCTGGAACCTTTCTGGAACTTTCTGCACTACTTTCGACTGAACCCCTGCGCATCAAACTCAACATTAATCCAACGACAGCAGCTGCATTAGATACAAATTCCACAGCGACTACAATGATTAGAAAAGTCGTTGAAGAATGGGACTCGCTAGTGAACATTCAGCACCTACATCCGCCACCAAGATAATGTTATTAGAACAAGACCAAAACCAGTGCATTATCCCAATAACATACTCGCTCCAAACTCATTAGCCCAATGAGAGAAGCAAAGCTCTCATTAGCACTAATTATGGAACTCAAACCTTTTCCCTACTTAGTTAATATTCCTTCCAACCTTTGGAGAACGGTGACGTTGTCCGAGCATATAAGCAACAGAAAAGCGAGTAATTACCAGTCTACTTTCAAGTGTGGTTTAGAACAGACACTTGATATATACTGTACCGACTCTCAATGCACTCATCTCGCTATCACACCATTGCTCGCCAAGTGTCACCTGCAAACTTCTGTATACTACATTCGTCCAAATATATATATTCCGTTGGTGTCTTTATTGTCACCATACTTTACGCAACAATAAACGTTATGGTGGTGACCCAGTAAGTGAAAAGAACACTTGTCGCAAACTAGAACTTCGTCATTGATTTATCCGCCAAGTTTCCAGTATACAATGCTGCTGATTTTTTGTTCCATGCAGATGGATGCTATTTTCGACCACCACGATATTACGATTGAGAAAGGTGTTGGAAAGCCGTGTAATAATCGAAACGCCTATCGAATAATCTCGATATGCCTGTACCCTGTCAACGCTTCCCTCGGAGGCTATGCACACTGCTTTCGCTGTCACCAACGCCCCATCACTAGACACCAGGACGAACACCACACTAAAGGCTGCTACTTTCATGAAGGCAGCTATGAAACGCCGCATTCTACAACGGCATCAACAATTCACTGACAAAAGATTAGCAGACAAAACCCTAGCCCAGCTTCTGTGGCATATTCAGTATGCAATGCATACTGCATCTACCAGCCCCCAGCGAGATTGTGAGATCACTCTGGATACAACTCTGTCCAAAACACATTCAACCGGCCCTATTCAGTATGGATGACACCCCATTAGTACATCTGGCTACACTAGCAGACCGGCTCTATACGACGTCTGATAACGCTACGATGTCCCACCTCGGTGATTCTCCGCAGACTACAAACACCCAACAACTCTGCATTCTCCCGAACCGGCGTTTTGCCTGCCCAAGAATGTACCACGTGAATCTAGTATCAGGCTCTAAGCGACAGCAAGGACACCGAGGAGAGCTTTATTCTTACCACCAGAGGTTCAGACACAAAGCCCACAACTGTAGGGCTCCTGGTCCCTGTTTTGGAAACTACTTCGGCAGGGACTTAACGACCAGTAACCCCGCCAGGTCCAACACTGCACTACTCTACATATCTGACATCATAACCAAACGCCATTTCCTCATTGACACAGGTGCAGCAGCTAGTGTATTGGCTTCCCCCCCCCCCCCCCACTGGTCAAACCAACCCGCACTTCTGGTTTGGACTTTCGTGCCGTCCATGGTACGTTCGTCCATACATATGGGACCTGTGCCCCGTTTCTCTATTTCGCCTCTGGGTCACTTTACGTGGTCTTTCTTCCTAGTGGATGTAGAACAACCCATTCTTGGATGGGATCTCCTGCAACACCATCGGCTTACTGTGGATCCCGCAGGTGCAGTACTTCGAGCCTTCCCTAGTACCTCTACACAGGTTAACAGCATCACCCCAGTCACATCTGCGGAGCTTCAAGCACTCTTGGATGAATTCAAAGATGTGACCCGACCCGCCAGCCCTCGACCTGGAGTGCAACATATGATTACGCATCACATTACTACAACGGGAGCACCTACCTTTGCCACACCATGCCGCCTGGCACCGGAACGACTGGCGGTAACACGTGCTGAATTTAACAAGCTACAGGAAGCAGGAATAATCTGCCCTTCGAACAGTCCATGGGCTTCACCTCTCCATATGGTCCCAAAAAACAGCCCAAGGGATGTGGCGCCCTTGCGGGGACTACAGGGCTCTCAACGTT
This sequence comes from Procambarus clarkii, assembly GCF_040958095.1. NCBI lineage: Eukaryota > Metazoa > Arthropoda > Malacostraca > Decapoda > Cambaridae > Procambarus > Procambarus clarkii. The sequence continues at coordinate 16,876,856 of NC_091165.1, forward strand.
CATATTGTGTCGGATCGCTACCCAGTACCACACATCCAGGATCTCTCCAAGGGATTGAACAATGTAATGGTTTTTTAAAAATTGACCCTGTACAGGCATTTCACCAGATCCTGGTGGAACCAGCAGACATTCCGAAAACAGCAATTACAACAACTTTTGGACCGTTTGAATTTGTCCGGAAGCATTTTGGTCTACGGAATGCAGCCCAGACATTCCAATGCTTCATCGACCAAGTAGTTAAGGACCTTCCTTTTTGTTATGCCTACATTGACGATTTGCTGGTGGCCAGTACATCACCGACAGAACATCTGCTACACCTTCAGCTCCTCACCTGTCTGTGCAACTTCGGCTTGCAGCTCAACTTCGAAAAGTTTATTTTCCACGATCCAGCGCTGGATTTCTTTGGACCCCCTGCTGCTGACACAGTGTCCCATCACTAGACAAGAAAATCTAGGCAATCAAGGAATTCCTGCGCCCATCTACTCCAGATAAGCTGCAAGAATGTCTTGGCGTGGTAAATTTTTATCATAGATTCATCCCTATATTGTTCGGCCATCTTCTGTCACTTATATGACCTCTTACGTGGACGGAAACACACGTCCCGTCATCCGTTGAAGTGGACTCCCCAGGCAGAGACGGCATTCACCAACATAAAACGCAACCTGGCGGAATCCACCTTGCTCACACACCCAGTGTCTGAAGCACCCACCAATCTCTACCGACACTTCCTACACAGCTATTGGCGCTGTACTACAACAACTCATTGAAGGAGAATGGCACCCAATTGCATTCTTTTCAGCACGCCTGTCACCCGTTGAAGAGAAGTACAGCACTTTTGATAGGGAACTGCTCGCCATACAACGCAGCCATACAACATTTCCAGCACTTCCTCGAGGGGCGGGACTTCCACATCCTCACAGACCACAAACCCCTCACATATGCACTGACGGCCAAGAGTGATGCTCACTCTCCTCGAGTAGCCAACCACCTGAGATTTATCTCCCAATTTACCTCGGATATCCGTCATGTCAAAGGAACTAAAAATGTCATAGCCGATGCACTGTCTTGACCCACCATAAACCACGTCGTGCAAAACTCGGCCCAGGTGGACTATTGTGTAATCAGCAAGGCCCAATGGAAAGACCCTGATCTGCAACGATTACGAACACCTGACACAGCTCTCCGGTTCATCGATATTCCCATGGAAAGTGGTATAGTATAATCTGTGACACCTCACAGACGGGAGCACTTGGGCGCTACATTCCTGCCCATTTTCGCTTGAAAACATTCTCAGCATTTCACTCCCTTGCACACCCAGGAGTAAATGCTTCCCAGACACTATTAACAGAACATGTTGTATGGCCAGGAATCAATGCCGATGTTCGACGATGAACTCACTTTTGTCTCCAGTGCCTGCGGGCAAAAACACATCGACACACAAAGAGCTCTCTTCAACAGTTTCCGTTACCTTCTGACCGTTTCGAGGTGGTGCATATAGACCGTCGGCAAGAGGATATTCTTATCTACTCGCCGGCATCAATCGATTCTCCAGATGGCCAGAAACAATCCAAATGAAATTCCTCGGCACCACACAACCGACAAACTCATCAATACGGGTGGAACACGGACAAGGGGGACACAGGTGGAAACTTAGTACCCAGATGAGCCACAGAGACGTTAGAAAGAATTTTTTCAGTGTCAGTAGTTAATAAATGGAATGCACTAGGAAGTGATGTATGGAGTCAGCCTCCACCACACAGTTTCAAATATAGGTATGATAGAGCCCAGTAGGCTCAGGAATCTGTACACCAGTTGATTGACGGTCGAGAGGTGGGACCAAAGAGACAAAGCTCAACCCCCGCAAGCACAACTAGGTGACAATTAGGCGAGTACAACCGAACCACAGCATGCCACCCCGAGTTGAACAGAATGGTTGAACGCTTTCATAGACAACTGAAAGCCGCCCTAAGAACTCAAGCACGCCCTGATGATTGGATCGACAATCTTCCATTAGTCTCGCTTGGCACCCGTTCTGCCACGAAGGAGGGTAGTGAATTCTCAGGAGTAGACTTATTATACTGATCTAGCCGGAGGCTTCCGGGCGAATTCTCGACCCCGAAGCCACTCGTCACACCTCCAGACCGCATTTTTGTCCAGAAATTACGAGCGGCAATGACAAACATTCGGCCTACACCGCCATGACAAGCATTCGACCTACACCACAACCCCAACCGACAACTCATGCTACATGTGCGCCTCTCGAGCTTCACACAACTGAACGTACGTACGTACGTACGTACGTACGTACACGTGCGTGTGTGTGTATGTGTGCGCGCGCGTGTGCGTAAGAATTGATGCTGTCCGACGAAGTCTACAGTCGCCTTACAAACGACCATTTAAAATGGTTTCTCGAACACCGAAGTTCACCATTGAACGCCGTGGAAAGCGGGTAAACATCTCCATCGATCACCTTAAACCAGTACACTGACTGCCCCAGACATCCCTCTAGACACATCCGCCGATAACGCCATAAACTTTTCGACCACAGTTAAAAGCATCACCGCCACCTACGACATCGGACGATCCTGTGCTACCTCCCTCCGTACAACCCCAGTTAGATGACATCAGCGAAGGACGACGACATTAACTGAGGGTTATACAACGCGATCTGGGCGTACAATTCACCGACCAGCTAGGTTCCTTAATCAAGTGTTTTCTTTTCATCCCCTGGGACGGGCACCTATGTAGTGAGTAGATTATCGCAATAATATACTCGCTCCAAACTCAGTAGCCTAATGAGAGAAGCAACGCTCTCATTAGCACTAATTATGGAACTCAAACCTTTTCCCTACTTAGTTAATATTCCTTCCAACCTTTGGAGAACGGTGACGTTGTCCGAGCATATAAGCAACAGAAAAGCGAGTAATTACAGATATACTGTACCGACTCTCAGTGCACTCGACTCGCTATCACACCATTCTTCGCCAAGTGTTACCTGCAAACTTCTGTATACTACATTCGTCCAAATATATATATTCTCTTAATGTCTGTTTATTGTCACCATACTTTACGTAACAATAGAAACGTTACATTATAATTAATAATCAACTTTACTTAAGGAACTATATAATTTAACGTCATTTGAGAATAAAGAATCAGTCCCTTAAAGTTGACAAAGGGCATAGAGGTCAATCAGCATGAGAACTAGTTTTGTCTGGCAGTCCAGTGAGAGAGACACTTGACACCCTAGCCAAGTAGCAGCCTCCGCGGTGATAAATGGTTACCAACCAACTTTTTGTAATTCATTAAATTAGAAGTAATTCGGGTGCTCTTCGATATTATATTTAATAATTATTATAATTCAAGTACCAATGTAATCTAGCTTTGTTAATTAGCCTTGAAGTTTAGTTTGGCAACCAGCCGAGGTCAGCTTGCTGTTGGAGGTCAGAGAGGTTTGATCAGTGTGGCTGGCAAACATCCTGGGGTCAAGACCTCTCCAGAGACAAGGCTGAACATCTGGCCTAGTCTTGTGTATTAAGGTAACGTCTGTTTTGAATTAAGTGCAGTTGATAGGACTCCACAAGGATTCGCAGTTTAAACCACTGCCAAACATAGGTATATTTCAGTACGTCAGTGTTCTTTATATAGAATTTTGTTTAATAAACTTGCATTGATTTTATGGTGTTTACTGGAATTTTCCCCCAATTTCATATTTTATTATTGTCTGATCATTAAGATCCTGTGTTTATGTACTACAAACCCATGTATTCTGGTAAGCATCCTTATCAATTTAATATAGTCTCTTGGTAAGTTAGTTAAACCACAGTTTAAATTAAATTCATCCCTCATGTCCAATAATTGGGATCCACATTCTTTGATTTATATACTAATTGACTGTTTCCTGCTTCACAGTCAATTAGGGTAATTATTAAGTGGGATTTGAAGTCATGTGATGGCAGCAATAACTCGAAGTTTGCTTATAGCC
>NC_091165.1:16885840-16950840 GCF_040958095.1 Procambarus clarkii
ACGTCCCAAAATACAAGTACAAGATGCTACATTCAAGATACGTCAACGGTAGCACAAAACGTTTTGACCAGGAGGCAAAACGTACCCAATTCCCCCCACTCCACACACCCTCCACACGCCGGCTCATCATCAAACCAGTTAACTACCCTTCATCAGCCTGCCTGCCCCTGATTGGTGACTCGCCAGCCGCGCACCTGCACACCGCACCTCGGCGCCCTCTACCCGAGTCGATGTCTGAGCCTGACCAGCTATCAACTTCAGAATATTCCTTGTGCTCTTAGCGTTGACATATCTCTAGCACACTAGCTCATTACCTCGTATACAAAGGGAGGTTTCAGCCATAGCCGATATTCTCAGCACCATTTCAGCATTATTTAATCTATTGTGTTTTTTGTATTTATCTTTGTCATTTTATTTCATTAGTCATTTGCCCGAGATTTTTCTTTATTTTCATTTATGTTTAAAGTAAATATATTAAAGTTTCATTGTTCATACTGTGTGTTTTACGTGTTCCTCCCTCTCACTTACCACAGACAACAGGCAAGCAGTCTATATTTTTGTTTTAAGTGTGACCAGGCTTTGACACCTGCCATTGGAGGACTGCCGAACATCAACACTCCAACACTTTCCCATCACAATATAAACAACAAGCTTCTTTGAAATTCACAATGAAAAAAATGATCTACTGAATGCCAAAAATAAAAATATTTCTATTAGCAACTTAAAAGTTGTAAAAGTAACGGACGAGTACCAACTCCTCCGACTCATTCATTTGGCCCAGAAGAAGAGAGTGGTTGCACAAACGAGGAGCAACGACTCCTCCTCAAGGTCACATTCTATTTAATCTTAGAACTTGTGGGTTTACACAAAATATCATCTGAATGCTGTAAAGGCACTCTCAATCTAGTCGATTTGGCAGGTTTGGAATGTTTAAAGGACTCCTGCGTAGACGGTGCAAAATTAACAGAAAAAATGTGTATATGTGTGTGTGGTGTGTGTGTGGTGTGTGTGTGGTGTGTGTGGGGGTGGGTGTGTGTGGGGGTGGGTGTGTGTGGGGGTGGGTGTGTGTGGGGGTGGGTGTGTGTGGGGGTGGGTGTGTGTGGGGGTGGGTGTGTGTGGGGGTGGGTGTGTGTGGGGGTGTGTGTGTGTGTGGGGGGGGTGGGGTGTGTGGGGGGGGTGGGGTGTGTGTGTGGGGGGGGGTGGGGTGTGTGTGTGGGGGGGGGTGGGGTGTGTGTGTGGGGGGGGGTGGGGTGTGTGTGTGGGGGGGGGGGGGGGTGGGGTGTGTGTGTGGGGGGGGGTGGGGTGTGTGTGTGGGGGGGGGGGGTGTGTGTGGGGGGGGGTGGGGTGTGTGTGTGGGGGGGGGGTGGGGGGGGTGTGTGGGGGGTGTGTGTGTGGGGGGGTGTGTGTGTGGGGGGTGTGTGTGTGGGGTGTGTGTGTGTGGGGGGTGTGTGTGGGGGGGGTGTGTGTGGGGGGGGTGTGTGTGGGGGGGGTGTGTGTGGGGGGGGTGTGTGTGTGGTGTGGGTGGGTGGGTGGGTTGGGGGGGGGTGGGTGGGGTGGGTGGGGGGGGTGTGTGTGTGTGTGTGTGTGTGTGTGGGGTGGGGGGGTGGGGGGGGGGGGGGGTGGGGGGGGTGGGGGGGGGTGTGTGTGTGTGTGTGTGTGTGTGTGTGTGTGTGTGTGTGTGTGTGTGTGTGTGTGTGTGTGTGTGTGTGTGTGTGTGTGTGTGGAAAAACCACATGAGAAAATTAAAGAATGCTAAACGCGTTTTCGGCTTAACTCTCCTTCATCTGAGCAAAGTAGAATGAAGATGGAAACCTTGTTGGTCAGACCTTATACCCGCCAGGGCAAATCACTTCACCACCAAGAAAAGGCGAAGGAAAGGAAACAAAGAAGGCCTATTGGCCCATTCGAGGCAGCTCTTATTAATCTTCCAGTTATGGATATTAACAGAAGTGTCGAACAGGTTAAATGGATGCTATATTGTAATGATGTGCTATATTGAAGCTTATATGAGGATCCAGCTTGTACATACCAGGGCTCGCATTAAGGCTGTTACATTTCGTTAAACGAAACCCTTAATTTTAACAATACATTTTTGCCCCTCGGAAGTCGATCGAATGATAGCATAAAGTGGAGTGTAAATACAATGCACTGGAGTGCAGGACTGTACGAATAGCATATGAATGTTGTTTTAAACCTAAGGAAAGAGATTTACCAGTCTAGCCGATGTAAACGCATGCACACTCCTTACAAAGGATGGAGTACACACAACCTGCTAAAGACAAGGGCGAGTTCTTAATACAGTTAAGTCCATGTTAATTAACATTTTTGAACAGTGTTAATAAGGTTTTTCAGGGCTTGGGCAAGATTTACTAGACCATCAAAATATGGTCTGGTTTAGACCTGGGAGCTTGTTTGTAGAACGTCCTTTTTGCTAACCAAACGCAAGATCCAAGACTGAATTTGGGTATTTTAATTTCTTCCTAATTTCAAATATATTGGTTATTTCTTCTTCAAAAAATTCCAGGTTGCAAACTCTCAGGGCTCTGAGAAACATACCAGAAACTACTGCTCGCTTGACCTGAACATGATGATTTGAATAAAAATGAACATATGAGCACACATTGGTAGGTTTTCTTTACACACAGAATTTGAAACTCCTACCGATCCTATGAATCATGATGTCTAAAAAAAAGGGTGAACCCCATTCATTTTTACTCAAATCATCATGTTCAGGTCAAGCGGGCAGTGTTTTTCAGGTATGTTTCTCAGAGCCCTGAGGGTTTGCAGTCCGGAATTTTTTTTTAAGAAATAACCAATATACTTGAAATTGAGAAGTTAAAATACCCAAATCGGTCTTGGATCTTGCGTTTGGTCAAGCAAAAAGGACGTTCTACAAACAAGCTCCCAAGCCTTAACCATAACTGAGCAACCCTTTGGTATTACCATATTTTGATGGCCTAGTAAATCTTGCCCAACCCCTGAAAAACCTTAATACTAATCCAGTGTTCAAAAATGATAATACAGCCAAGTCCATATTAATTAGGAACTCGCCCTCGTCTGGAGCAGGTTGTGTGTACTCCAGCCTTTGTAATGAGTGTGCATGAGTTTACATCGGCCAGACTGGTAAATCTCTTTCCTCACGTTTAAAACATTCATATGGTATTCATACAGCCCAGCACTCCAGTGCATTGTATTTACATTCCAGTTTATGCTATCATTCGATCGACTTCATACGGACAAAATGTGTTGTTAAAAGTAAGGATTTCGTTGAACGAAATTTGATCGAGTCAGCTTTGACAAGCAATGTAACCACAGCCCTGGTATGTACAAGTTGGATCCCCCCATATATGCTACAATACAATGGTCCCCAAGCATATATGCGAATGAAAACTCAACATTCAAGCTTGTTCGCATTTGTGTTGCTCACGTGGCCCCATAAAAATGAGGTGATTTGATGAAAAGCTACGCCCAAAATTACCATCAAAGTGCCGTCGGGGAGGTGGTTGAAATAGCCTCGACTATCACCACTTTTTGTACGGTCACTGATGGTCTAGTGGTTTAAGGCAACGTGAACACCAGTTGCAATGTACTCCTGGCTGTCTGGTTCGAGTCATTTCTGGGGTGTGGAGTATTCATTCATTCATATTATATTTATATATTATATTATATATTATATTTATATATTATATTTATATATTATATTTATATATTATATTATATATATATATTTATATATTATATTTATATATTATATTTATATATTATATTTATATATTATATTTATATATTATATTTATATATTATATTATATATATATATATTATATATTTATATGCGAACAAGCCTGAATGGTCCCCAGGACTATATGCAACTGAAAACTCTCACCCCAGAAGCGACTCGAACCCATACTGCCAGGAGCAACGCAACTGGTATGTACAGGACGCCTTAAACCACTTGACCATCACGACCGGACATAAGGAAGTGATAGCCGAAGCTATTTGAACCACTTCCCCGCCGGCACTCGGATTGGTCAAGCGGTTTAAGGCGTCCTGAACATACCAGTTGCGTTGCTCCTGGCAGTATGGGTTCGAGTCACTTCTGGGGTGTGAGTTTTCAGTCGTCATATATAAAGTTTATTTTGGTAGCAGTCTCTTGTAAACGTATGTTGTTGAATACGACCGAATGGGTAAGATTTAAAGATTCTAGCACAAATTCTCAATATTCTTATGTTTTTCTTCACTATTGGGGGTAATTGAAAAAATTAACTCTCCAAAGTTCATATTCACATTTTTATTTATGGTCTGACGCCTAGAAGCGTTTCGTAATGAGACTTCTCACATTTTCAGAAAAATTTTTATGTACTCCGTTTCAAGCTTATATTTGTTTTTGTGTGAGGTGATAAAACACGAACCAGTGGGTAATCATGGGGTAAAGATAATTTTACATAGAACATAAATTATTGTATATTTTCTCTTCATTGCTTTTGTGTTGGTTCGGGGTCTTTAAGTGGGTAGAATGCAATTATGTGTTAACTGGCTGTTGATTGCCGTGTTGACTTTTTGATGTGTAGGGCCTCGCTGATGTCGAGCATCCTGCTGTCGCTGGATCTATCGATAATCTCTGTTACTAGTTAAGATTTCTCTGGTGATGGTCTGGTTGTGTGAGGAGTTTATATGCTCCTTGATGGAGCCCTGTTTGTACATTATTAATCGTCTAAAAAGAGACGTTGTTGGCTTGCCTATATAATGAGATCTTTGGGGCTAACAGTCCCCAAGTGAGCATGTGAAGGCATAGACGACGTTGGTTTCTTTCAAATCGCTTCAGTTTGGTGTCTGGAGAGTTCTTCACGAGTAGGTTGGCCGTTTTCTGCTTTCTGTAGTAAATTGTCAATTTTATCTTCTGAGTTTTGTCTGAGGGGATAACGTTCCTATTAGTAATACCTTTCAGGACACTTTTCTCTGCTTTATGAGCCGTCAAAAGGACGTTCCTGGAAAACAGTTTAATAGGGAGTACAAGTGTTGTGATAATCGACTATTCAGAGGTTGCATGGCATTTCACCTTTCTTTTAATGGACGTCTTCAACATAACCGTTAGAGAAGCCATTGTTGACTAAGACCTGCTTCCAACCAAAGCTGAGAGTGAGAGCCCGGTCTCACTCACAGAAGAGCTTAATAAGGTTTTAGATGATGCACGAGCTACATAATTAGGCAATACACTAAGTCAACTCGGCAGAAATAGGAACCGGCACAGGTTTCTTTCTTTCGGTACAACCATAGGCATACCCTTTGAGGAAGAAACAGCAGTTTTCCTGTGTGTACTGTAGTAGTAGCGCCACAAAGTCAAGGCCAACATCCTCAGCGACCACGCATTCACTCAGAACGACCTCCTGAAGGTCTGCAAACCCGTCGCCAACTGTGACACCGATCGATATCGGGCAATGAGTGAAAATAATGCTCTACTTCTCGAATGAGGAAGACCTCGAAAAACTTCAGGTTGATGCCGGAGGGCTGACCGATGCGCACCTCCTACTAGACTACCCACACCAGTACCTGGCAGAACAGTCTTCAGCAGCGAGAACAGTCTTCGTCATCGAGACCAGCCCCCTGGATCACAAATCAGGCCATGACATAATATCCAACATGGGAGGAGGAAAATACGGGCATGATGGTATACCTTATGATGTACGCTGGCCGTTCCAAAGGCAGACGTCCCACCATGAAGCTGATCTTCACCAAAGACGTGGCTAATCTGGCTACAAAACAATCAACTGCTTTGGCATCAAGATCCCTCCCTACTGAGCGAAGAAGGAACGCTTCTATGAGATACAACAGTGATTGAGGTACTATGAGTTTCCCCATTCCACCAAGTGCCAACATCCACTCCAGAAGTACAGCTTTTGCTCCTAGGACTACCACTGATCAATCTGCCAGTCAGAAACCCGATGCTGCCTGCTCTGCAAAGGCGATCACTCCGCAATTTCCCACCGCTGTCCTCGCAGACAAGAAATCATCAAGAACCAGGCTGCTTCCAAGCCGAAGCTTCCACCTTCGACGCCAGCGCCTCCAGCTCAAGCACCTCAGCTCCCACCAGCCAATCGGAAGCCTTCCCAGCCCTACCAAACAATTGCTCTATCCTCCAGGAAACCCTCTTCCAGAATGATAACTCCCCACCCGTCTTCCTTCCCTTAACTTCTCCAAGCCCTTTGGACACTTAAGAAGTAGACTAATGTTAACTATGAAGTTTAACACTTATCAGAACAAAATCAATGCATTAACTAGGCTAAAATATAATCTTACCCCCCCTTTTAAATCAAAGAATGAAGGTTTGTTAACTTTTTTTTGTAAGTTTAGGATGACGAGGTGTTTCGCATCTTAAGTACGTTAGGATGACAGTTGCATGTTCCTGCAAGTTTCTTCAATCTCAATATAACAATTATAATAATACAGTGTGTCGGGAGACAGTAAGCCAGAGTGTATTCATACACGTTAGGCTTTTATCGAGGCTAAATCATACATCTACTGAATCGTACATCTGTATCTAATCATACATCTAGATCCTACATCCAAGACATCGTCATTGTCACGTCCGCCATTAGGCCTAAGTATGGCTTCCGTGACATTGTTAATGGATCTAGAAGCTTCTACAAAGAGAAGGCTCAATTGAAACCTAATTGGACTTCCAGTGACGTAATTTAAAATTAGTTATAAAGAATAAATCCGTACTATAAGAACTACCAAAAAATCACCAAATCCTATATAAATTGATCTTACTAATCACACACTCAAATTAATCGTCTATACAAGAAATAATATTCACTGTTGGCCACCTTCACTGAGGGAGGCAGCAGCCCGGAAGAGCAAGCCCCCCCCCCCCCACCACCATCCCCGGAGCAGAATCTTTTGTTAACATTTACAGTGAACACGTGCGACGGTATCTGACATTTTAACAAGGCTTTACACAGCACAAACTAATCCTAAATCCCACTGATTTAGGATTGACTTAAGTGATTGAGTGATTTAGGAACTCAAGTTCTGAGTTCTCCCCAAGATATTCAGGGAGGTACTGAATTATAAACGAATCTTAAGAAAATAACTCAAAATACAAGTGTAGTGTGATCCACCACAGCACGGGTAGCCGCTCGCTCACCACTACCACTGATGTCTTAATCTAAGCAAACACTGCAGCGTGAATCTATCCTACAGCAACGCTATCTTAATAAAATACAGTGCCTATCTCAGGAGATGCATCCAATCTGGCTGCAGTCAGACAGGCACCGGTTCTCAGAACGGACAAGTTTCAAATGTTTGTAGTGTAAATTGACCGATTGCATGCTTTTGTAACCTTAAATGTATCCAACATAGTCTGTCGTTTTATCATGGGAAAATTCCCCAAATAAAAGTACATTGTGTTTGATCAGTCAATAACCTTGTTTACCCTTAAGAAACGTACCCTAGTTTTACAGCCCATAATTCTTAATAAGACGAGAGGAAACTTTGGCTGGACATTTGTATCAGCTAAGGCCTTTTTTTTTTAGTAGTGCATGCCCTTTATTTTGCAGTCATATATTTAAATTCCTCATATCACATTAATTCCTCTTATTTATCCCCACATTACAAATCAACCTACCCTGGCTTTGCGCCCTGGTGAGGCCACTCCAGACCGACAACCAGAGCGCAACTCCATAATCTCCTGAGACTGATGGATGCCTACTACTACTGAACCCGCCCAGGATGTAACCCCACAACAAGCTGACCGATCCTGAGTACCTACTTACTGCTAGGTGAATAGTTTATTAGGTGAAAGGAAATGTGCTAAACAATTTCTCTGGCCCAGGATGTAATGGGCCAATTTTGCATTAGAGTCTGATACAAGGATCTTCATTTCTGCAAATTTGGTTGTGTAGGACAAGAGAACTGGAATATCAGCTTCCTTCTATTTACATGGCAGGTTGCCCTTATCCCATAACGTATTGGTAATATCCAGCACTTAATGTTTTCCTACTGCCTCCAGAATGCCTAATAATCGCTCATTAGAATCATTTGGAACAATGTGGGGGGGATTTGAATTAGTGGTCTAGTGACTCCCTTATGCTTGCCGGTAAAGGCTGGCTGGGTGTGTGGCGATGTAATAGCATGATTGGAAACATACTTGTCCCCGCCCCATCGCCCCTTCTCCCTTCCCCTTGCCTTATCTCCCCCTCCCCCTTTCCTCCCCATCGCCCCTTCCCCTAGCCTTATCTCCTCTCCCCCCTCGGGCCACACGCCACTGGAGTCAGGTGACTGTGTGGTTACCTTAATGTTCTGTTTCTAAAAACATACTGGCCTTTCGGGCAAGGTCTGGTGTTTGTCACGAAGGATAAACAGGCCTGCCTCTCTCCTGGCAGCTGGGGGTCGGGCACTCTATAGGCTAGAGGGCCAGTCTACAAGCCAAGGTTTGAAATAATTGGATTAGCCCTGCATTATGGGCATAGCTTAGGGCCAGATTGGACTTTGGGTAGGGTCAGGAGACCACTTTGGGGGAGACCCAAGAATATTGAGTTAGTGTGTACTGGGAATGTGATTTGGGGTGTGAACTCGAGCAGGCATCAAGAGCCTGAGGAAAAGCTCTCAACATCTTTGGCTGGTAATTGCAGGGATAAGGTAGTGCTCCTTGAGTGTTCATGTGCATTTCAGTCATTTACTACACCAATTGCCTCACTAGGATGATTATATTTAGGCTATAAATGTGCAATTTATTCGAATAGTCATTATTTTATTAATTTTGGGGTTTAGCTAATTTCTCTTATTAATTTCAGAGTCCTAAATTCTTATTTACATGCTGTATTAGAAGTATTTTCTTCTAGTGTTTCTTCTTCTGTAGAAGTAGTGCTACTATTACCCGGGGTTTTCCTTCATTTTAATTGTATTAAAGTTGCCCCTTGATTCTCAGTAAGTAAAAAGGTTCCTTTAATTAATTATTCCAAGTATTAATTCCTACGCGCTTTGAGTCACATATTTATTGGTCTTTTACCATCCCTGGGAGATGATCAGGTGAAGGCAGTCACATTCAGTCAACAGACAAGGGGGGGGGGGGGGGGTGTCAATCAAGGATGGTTTTATTAACATTAGAGTTTAACATAACAACAGTTTTGAATTTCCCCCGTTAAGTGATTCCGTTTAACATAATTGGCGAGTTCAATTGTGGGTCAAAGTGGGCACTAAAGCTTTAAGCCGGGGATTTAATCTGGGAGCAAGTGGGGTTACAGGTGGGTGTTACAGCGAGACGAGCCGGTCAAGGCCGGCCGGGAGTGTGGCCAGACGAGCCGGTCAAGGCCGGCCGGGAGTGTAGCCAGACGAGCCGGTCAAGGCCGGCCGGGAGTGTGGCCAGACGAGCCGGTCAAGACTGGCCGGGAGTGTGGCCAGACGAGCCGGTCAAGGACTGGCCGGGAGTGTGGCCAGACGAGCCGGTCAAGGCCGGCCGGGAGTGTGGCGAGACGAGCCGGTCAAGGCTGGCCGGGAGTGTGGCCAGACGAGCCGGTCAAGGACTGGCCGGGAGTGTGGCCAGACGAGCCGGTCAAGACTGGCCGGGAGTGTGGCCAGACGAGCCGGTCAAGGCTGACCGAGAATGGGACCACGTGATTAATGTTTACCAACTGTGTGACGTCACTACGGGTCCCCTACTGGGTCCTCTTGAATAGTTACTCCGATACCAGAGGGCAGAATGCCTGACACCTGCAGTGGTGGTGGTGGTGGCTGGGGACAGGATGCCTGACACCTGCAGTGGTGGTGGTGGTGGCTGGCAGGAGCTCTGAACACTCACCTACTACACATCAGACTACAACACCAAGCCACCTGGGTGTAGTATTTTTTCAAAATTTTAGAAAACTCAATGGTAGACCGGCTGCGCGAAGACGAGTAACCTCTTCCCCCCCCCCCCCCCCCCACAGTTGGTGGCCAGAGGCGAACCCATACAAAGGCAATTACAATATATAGTCTCAACATGAAATACAGAGCAGAACAAATTATATATATATCGGGTGCATATATAATGAAAAAAACTGAAAAGCTAAAATTCGTTATACTAGCAATAATTACAGCCTAGTAACCTACATTCCAGTATACTGGTCAAAACTGAGGAGGTGAACTGTCAAGTGAAGGAGCAGCAGCAGTAATCTCTACCCAGTGACCGTCAAGGCAGGTTCAGAGACTTATAAAACACCGCTCCACCTTCCAATAATAGCCTCATTTAAAGCAGATTCCGGGTGTACTTGCGTTAATTGCTTGCCCGTGTAGAACCCAAAAAATATATCATGGTGAATGCTGAGGCCAGGGAGCGGCACTCTGGTAAATTAGCTGGCCAGGACCGGGCCCGCCCTTAAGGTAACGTCTTGCCCAGGGACTGACGCCCAGACTGAACACCAGACGGCAGCACTTGTGTCTGCAGTGTCAGTGATTGATGACGAGCACTTGGTTGAGTGGTCCTTGGCAGAACACCCGCTTGAGGAGGGAGGGAGGGTGTGTGGGCGCCCTGAGGAACACCTGCTGGAGGGGGGAGGGAGGGTGTGTGGGCGCCCTGAGGAACACCCGCTTGAGGAGGGAGGGAGGGTGTGTGGACGCCCTGAGGAACACCTGCTGGAGGGGGGGAGGGAGGGTGAGTGGGCGCCCTGAGGAACACCTGCTGGGGGGGGGGGGGGGAGGGAGGGAGGGAGGGTGTGGGCGCCCTGAGGAACACCTGCTGGGGGGAGGGAGGGTGTGGGGAGGAGGGTGTGGGCGCCCTGAGGAACACCTGCTGGGGGGGGAGGGTGTGTGTGGGCGCCCTGAGGAACACCTGCTGGAGGAGGGAGGGAGGGTGTGGGCGCCCTGAGGAACACCTGCTGGAGGGGGGAAGGGAGGGTGGGCGCGCCCTGAGGAACACCTGCTGGAGGGGGGAAGGGAGGGTGTGGGCGCCCTGAGGAACACCTGCTGGAGGGAGGGAGGGTGTGGGCGCCCTGAGGAACACCTGCTGGGGGGAGGGAGGGTGTGGGCGCCCTGAGGAACACCTGCTGGGGGGAGGGAGGGTGTGGGCGCCCTGAGGAACACCTGCTGGAGGGAGGGAGGGTGTGGGCGCCCTGAGGAACACCTGCTGGGGGGAGGGAGGGTGTGGGCGCCCTGAGGAATACCTGCTGGAGGGAGGGAGGGTGTGGGCGCCCTGAGGAACACCTGCTGGGGGGAGGGAGGGTGTGGGCGCCCTGAGGAACACCTGCTGGGGGGAGGGAGGGTGTGGGCGCCCTGAGGAACACCTGCTGGGGGGAGGGAGGGTGTGGGCGCCCTGAGGAACACCTGCTGGAGGGAGGGAGGGTGTGGGCGCCCTGAGGAACACCTGCTGGGGGGAGGGAGGGAGGGAGGGTGTGGGCGCCCTGAGGAACACCTGCTGGGGGGAGGGAGGGTGTGGGGAGGAGGGTGTGGGCGCCCTGAGGAACACTTGCTGGAGGAGGGAGGGAGGGTGTGGGCGCCCTGAGGAACACCTGCTGGGGGGGGAGGGTGTGTGTGGGCGCCCTGAGGAACACCTGCTGGGGGGGGAGGGTGTGTGTGGGCGCCCTGAGGAACACCTGCTGGAGGAGGGAGGGAGGGTGTGGGCGCCCTGAGGAACACCTGCTGGAGGGAGGGAGGGAGGGTGTGGGCGCCCTGAGGAACACCTGCTGGAGGGGGAGGGAGGGAGGGTGTGGACGCCCTGAAGAACACCTGCTGGAGGAAGGAGGGAGGGTGTGGGCGCCCTGAGGAACACCTGCTGAAGGAGGGAGGGAGGGTGTGGGCGCCCTGAGGAACACCTGCTGAAGGAGGGAGGGAGGGTGTGGGCGCCCTGAGGAACTCCTGCTGAAGGAGGGAGGGAGGGTGTGGGCGCCCTGAGGAACACCTGCTGGGGGGAGGGAGGGTGTGGACGCCCTGAGGAACACCTGCTGGAGGGGGAGGGTGTGTGTGGGCGCCCTGAGGAACACCTGCTGGAGGGGGGGAGGGAGGGTGTGGGCGCCCTGAAGAACACCTGCTGGAGGAAGGAGGGAGGGTGTGGGCGCCCTGAGGAACACCTGCTGAAGGAGGGAGGGAGGGTGTGGGCGCCCTGAGGAACACCTGCTGAAGGAGGGAGGGAGGGTGTGGGCGCCCTGAGGAACTCCTGCTGAAGGAGGGAGGGAGGGAGGGTGTGGGCGCCCTGAGGAACACCTGCTGAAGGAGGGAGGGAGGGTGTGGGCGCCCTGAGGAACTCCTGCTGAAGGAGGGAGGGAGGGTGTGGGCGCCCTGAGGAACACCTGCTGGAGGAGGGGAGGGAGGGTGTGGGCGCCCTGAGGAACACCTGCTGGAGGAGGGAGGGAGGGTGTGGGCGCCCTGAGGAACACCTGCTGAAGGAGGGAGGGAGGGTGTGGGCGCCCTGAGGAACACCTGCTGGAGGAGGGGAGGGAGGGTGTGGGCGCCCTGAGGAACACCCGCTAGGAGGGAGGGTGTGGGCGCCCTGAGGAACACCCGCTAGGAGGGAGGGTGTGGGCGCCCTGAGGAACACCCGCTAGGAGGGTGTGTGTGGGCGCCCTGAGGAACACCTGCTGAAGGAGGGAGGGTGTGTGTGGGCGCCCTGAGGAACACCTGCTGGAGGAGGGAGGGAGGGTGTGGGCGCCCTGAGGAACACCTGCTGGAGGAGGGAGGGAGGGTGTAGACGCCCTGAGGAACACCTGCTGGAGGGAGGGAGGGAGGGAGGGGTGTGGGCGCCCTGAGGAACACCTGCTGGAGGGGGAGGGAGGGAGGGTGTGGACGCCCTGAAGAACACCTGCTGGAGGAAGGAGGGAGGGTGTGGGCGCCCTGAGGAACACCTGCTGAAGGAGGGAGGGAGGGTGTGGGCGCCCTGAGGAACACCTGCTGAAGGAGGGAGGGAGGGTGTGGGCGCCCTGAGGAACTCCTGCTGAAGGAGGGAGGGAGGGTGTGGGCGCCCTGAGGAACACCTGCTGAAGGAGGGAGGGAGGGTGTGGGCGCCCTGAGGAACTCCTGCTGAAGGAGGGAGGGAGGGTGTGGGCGCCCTGAGGAACACCTGCTGGAGGAGGGGAGGGAGGGTGTGGGCGCCCTGAGGAACACCTGCTGGAGGAGGGAGGGAGGGTGTGGGCGCCCTGAGGAACACCTGCTGGAGGAGGGAGGGAGGGTGTGGGCGCCCTGAGGAACACCTGCTGGAGGAGGGAGGGAGGGTGTGGGCGCCCTGAGGAACACCTGCTGGAGGAGGGAGGGAGGGTGTAGACGCCCTGAGGAACACCTGCTGGAGGAGGGAGGGAGGGTGTGGGCGCCCTGAGGAACACCTGCTGGAGGAGGGAGGGAGGGTGTGGGCGCCCTGAGGAACACCTGCTGGAGGAGGGAGGGAGGGTGTAGACGCCCTGAGGAACACCTGCTGGAGGAGGGAGGGAGGGTGTGGGCGCCCTGAGGAACACCTGCTGGAGGAGGGGAGGGAGGGTGTGGGCGCCCTGAGGAACACCTGCTGGAGGAGGGAGGGAGGGTGTGGGCGCCCTGAGGAACACCTGCTGAAGGAGGGAGGGAGGGTGTGGGCGCCCTGAGGAACACCTGCTGGAGGAGGGGAGGGAGGGTGTGGGCGCCCTGAGGAACACCCGCTAGGAGGGAGGGTGTGGGCGCCCTGAGGAACACCCGCTAGGAGGGTGTGTGTGGGCGCCCTGAGGAACACCCGCTAGGAGGGTGTGTGTGGGCGCCCTGAGGAACACCCGCTGGGAGGGTGTGTGTGGGCGCCCTGAGGAACACCTGCTGGAGGAGGGAGGGAGGGTGTGGGCGCCCTGAGGAACACCTGCTAGAGGAGGGAGGGAGGGAGGGTGTGGGCGCCCTGAGGAACACCTGCTAGAGGAGGGAGGGAGGGTGTGGGCGCCCTGAGGAACACCTGCTAGAGGAGGGAGGGAGGGAGGGAGGGAGGGTGTGGGCGCCCTGAGGAACACCTGCTGGAGGAGGGGAGGGTGGGTGTGAGCGCCCTGAGGAACACCTGCTTGGGGAGCGGATTCTCAAAACACAGGTGATGGTTGTATGGTAATAGAAAGATGCTGAAAATTGCTACCGTTATTTTTTATATGCAAAATTCAGTAAAATATTTGAAGTACAATTTTGTCCTACGGCACTGCTTGAAGTTAGGAATGTAAAATGGAGAAGAGTGCCTTCAAGTATCTTATTTTTGGGTCAAATTTGTCACAACAGGATCTCCAACAGTGAAGAGCACGCAAGTCTTCCTAACAGACAACCTTCAGACTGCACGAGTCAAAGTACCGTCTTTGGACCAGATCAGAATAAGCAGCTTTATCCGGGGTGTCTAGTGTCAAGTGAAAAAAGTTACATGGTAAGAAAGATGCCATGTAACACATTTTTCACTTAAAACTAGAAACCCCTTATGTCTATAAGGTGCGAGAGATTCTGAACGCTAGAACCACCAAGTTCAGAGTTCATCTGATATCTTTGATATAATCGGAATCATCGTCGTTTGACCCGTGTGGCGTCGGCGTGTACCAGATCTTTTGACAAGGTGCTCTGGAGTCTTTTTCTTCATTCCATCCCGCCCTTTAATGGGAGGGACTCCAGTCGTCGTCTCTTCTGTTCTTCCAAGCGCCCTGGATATCCCCCTCCCTCTTCTGTGGGGCTTGGATCCTTCCCCTTATGGGGGTGCGGACCTCTGTGTCATCTACGATCCAGGTACCGAACTATAACAGTTGACCCTCCCATTAATCTTGGTTTCCCATCGTCTAGTCTGCTGTGCTGGAATGTGACGAGTAACCAGGGACAAACAATGTTAGTCAGTGAAACCAGGAGAGTGGACGAGTACTGGGGTCCACCTGAAGGTGCTAGCCAGTTGGGCTAGTTGAGCACTGTGGACCTTGCTGGTTGAGCTAGCGAGTTCACCTAGGAGAGGGGGGGGGGGCCATTTAAAGAATTCTCCATAATTGCAGCTAGCGTAAAGGCTAGTAGTGCATTGAAAACCTCATCAGAGGCATATAGTGTCCGTCATCTGTGAAGCTAACTAGCACGAGGGCTAGTGACGCCGCTCTGGATGACCTCCAATAGTAACTTGTGTACATGTATATTATTGGTGATGGGCAATAATAATGGGTAATTTTTTGTGCTATTTTATTTACCTTAAACATTACACTATATTTCCACCAAGGTTAGGGTCCTCTGAACTTTAGTAGGATCATAGTTTCAAAAGAATCCTGTTACGAAGGGTTCGTAACATTAATGGCATCCCCAAGGGGATCCTTACCTCTTGTTCAGTGTCAATTGGGCTTGATGGGTGTCACGATTTTGTTTAAATATTTCCTCGCTAATTACCATAAAGTAATAAGTGATATCTCCGTGGACAGATGTCTCCTTATGCTGTGTAAGTTTTAAATACACTGATTGGGAACTGAGTGATCAGGGTGATTAGTGATTCGTATTGGGAATTAGTATTGGGTTAAGTGATTGTGTGCAGTATTACGGAGGTGAACAGTGGCCAAGAGGCAGACCATTAATACTCTGGATGATGCTTAGGACTTCCTGAACCAGGAGGACTGCCTTTCCAATTGAAACATCTTGGAAAACCAGAAAACGAGTGCTTACCTGGGGATTAAGGTGAGCCTGATTCACGTATTGAGATTCTCTCTAAGGTGCATAAGCATTTAAAATCTAAGGGTAAGCTAGAAAGTGAGCTGCAGAGTAAAGGAGAAAGTGTTGTGGCTTCCACTGAAAACGAAGAACAGGGAAGTGATGGCGAGTGACCAAGATGAGCGTTTTTATATAAGCGTTTTTAACTGTGAAAATGCACGAGTTAGAGATAAATCGCGAAATAGTGGAAAAAAACTAGAATTAGAAAGAGACAAGGAAAAGAAGGTGAAATCGAAATGAAACACTTGGAAATGGATAGAGAATGAAGAAGGGGAAATGGAAATAAAACGTTTGGAAATAGCGAGAAAGGCAATGTAACAAACTAGGTTTGTTGTAGGGAATTATTCAGTATGGTTTCTCAGACTGGGAGTTTGGAAAGTTTGGAGTCAGGCGGTACTTGACCTGACCCAAGCAGGAAAGGTCATCTCTCCTGGGATTAGCGGTTAAGATTACAAAATGGCCGGCGCCTTTGTCTTGAAGCAACGTATAAGTTATTTTATAAAATTCAGTAATTTAGAGAAATTCAAGTCTTCACTCAAATGGTATTCAATAGTATTCCTGTTTAAGCACCAAGAGTATTCTCAATTGCCAAAATAATGAGCAAGTCACCGTCAGTGACGTCACTAGCAGAGGACTAGCCTCTGACGCGGAGCAATTTTGGCGACCCGGGGTCAAGGGTCACCAAAGCCTTCCACATTTAGTAATTCTCAAAGGTCAAATTGCCATATTGTAATTGGAAATAGCTTTTCCCTAAGATGTCTGCGCAATTACCTTCAGTTTAAAAGAGTTCAACCATCTGGGTTGTTCAGTACAACAGAGATTAGTTCAACTTAAACCCTGCTAGTAAACTAGTAACCTGGCGTAGGAATACCCCTCTGGCTTCAGTGAGGAAGGCAGAGCAAGGTAGAATCAGTGTGGACTAGGCCAGCCACTGGGGAGGTCAACCATCTCCACAAGGTCAGTACTACATCTAGCTGGTCGCATTAAAAGGTATAGTTTGCTACAGTTTTGTATAGGGAAATAGTTCATCTCTTGCCTCGATAGGGAGTGTTAAGATATAGGGAATGATTTTATTTAGTTTTTGTTTAGACTTTGCTTTAATAAATAATTAGCTTTATTTGTATTTTATTATTTCCATTTCATATTTCTCATGTCCTTGTCACGTGGTCTGGTCTCCACGAGTCTGAGTTTTAGTTGGTCGCAAGCCTAACAAAGTTTAAGATTTCACTTAATCCCTTTGTTTGCTATAATTTCCCCACACTTAACGTAGATTCATCCCTCCTGTTCCAATAATTTGAGGATCAAGCCCCAAGGTTTTAACGAGTGATTAATCTGTCCAGACCCCAGTTAATTGACGCTTCTGGTTAATGGTCTGGTGGTGACAGCAGAAGGAGATTCTTGAGTTTGCTAGGAGTCTAGTACCACGTCGCGAGGCTGTAGAATCTTAGCCGATCAAACGGCTAAGACCACGTGGCGTGGGATTCGGCTGGAGTAGCTCTAGGGGTCCCTTGGTATTAAGTGAAGAAAATAGAATACGGGTGGGTAAGGGTGGAGAGAGAGTCGAAGTAGAACCCCCCCCCCCCCCCCCCCCCCCCCGGTGTTACAACAACATGAATTGGAAGTGCTGAGATTAAGTGGTAGAAGATACATCCATGATTTCGACCCGGTGCGGAACATTAAAATGGTTCCTAAGTTCAATGAGAAGGTGGTGTCAAAGTTCCTTGCTGCTTTCGAGAAGGTCGCCAAATCATTGGACTGACCAAGAGATAATTGTGCTATAATGATTCAGTCTGTGTTAACCGGGAAAGCCCTAACTGCGTACGCAACGTTATCAGCAAGTCAACCGATTATGATGTGGTAAAGAGGGTGGTTTTGCATGCGTACCAATTAGTTCCAGATGCATACAGGTAGAAATTTTGAGGTCTTAAGAAAGAGGGAAGAGCACACGTATAAACAATTTGCTAGAATAAAGAAAAGATTATTTTTCGAGTGGTGTGAGTCTAGGAAAATAACTGTTTGCCGCTTGGCAAATTGTAAAAGATAATTTGATGCATAACCAGGCCATCATGAAAGACCAACATGACGTTACAGCCAAACCCAGAAATTTCACAGTGGGAGATCAGGTGCTAGTCTATTTTTCCCTCTATTCCCCTCCAATTATGGGGGGAAGTTTAAATGCAAAATTTAATGACCCCTATCCTTTGATCAGGAAAGTAAATGCCACCAATTATATCCTAGAACACTGGATCACAAGAAGAAACAGATGCATGTGCATGTTAACATGCTGAAACTGTCCAATACCAAGAATGTGAAACCTGTCAGTAGGATTGTTTCCTTTGATCAGGAAAGTAAATGCCACCAATTATATCCTAGAACACTGGATCACAAGAAGAAACAGATGCATGTGCATGTTAACATGCTGAAACTGTCCAATACCAAGAATGTGAAACCTGTCAGTAGGATTGTTACTTCAGAGGCCCACGAAGAAGATATACTTGGGGATACATACAAGCAGGTAGATACCAACTACCTGCTTGTGTGCAGGTAGTTGGTATCTACACAAGCAGAAATTGCCTACCAAATTAGGTCATGTAACCACAGATCAGCAACAGCCTCCGATAAGCTTGATTTTTATA
Source organism: Procambarus clarkii (assembly GCF_040958095.1). Lineage (NCBI taxonomy): Eukaryota > Metazoa > Arthropoda > Malacostraca > Decapoda > Cambaridae > Procambarus > Procambarus clarkii. The sequence continues at coordinate 16,904,091 of NC_091165.1, forward strand.
TTCAATTCAATCTTTAAAGACAGTATAGGGCTGACAACGATTCTAAAGCATGTTGTTGTCCTGGAAGTAGCAAAACCCATTAAGCAACATCCATATTGTATGAATCCGCTTAAGTAATATGGAAAGAAATAGACTACATGTTTAAATATGGCTAAATCTTTCCCAGTACTTGTCCATGGTCCTCCCCCGTTCATCTAGTACCGAAACCGAACAACGAATTCCGTCTCTGCATAGATTACCGAAAGGTCAAAGTTAGTGGCAGATACCCACTGCCTAGGATCGCAGACTTCCTCGACGCAATCGGTAAAGCTATTTACCTCACCAAATTCGATTTGTACAAGCGGTATTGGCAGGTGCCCTTAACCAAGGAAGCCAAATCCATATCAGCTTTCATTACTCCAGATGGAATGTACGAATGCAATGTGATGCCGTTTGGCACGAAAAATAGGTGCCTCAAATTTCCAACGGTTGATGGCCATAACGTTGTGGGGAGTCGAAAACTATGGTGTACATCGATGATGTATTTATTTTCGATAACACCTGGGAAGATGATTTACACCATCTGGAACAGTTCTTTATAGCTATCCAAGCAAACCTGGTAATCTCCACAAGTCAGAGTTTTGCAAAACGTCCGTAGTCCTTTTAGGACATATGGTCGGTGGAAGGAGAATTGCTCCTAAAGACAGTAACAAAGACCATAATTAAATATCCCCCTCCAGTTTCAAGGAAAAAAGTTAGACAATTCTTAGGACTTGCGGGATTCTCTCGAAAGTTCACCCCAATTTTTTCTCGGTTGCAGTTCCATTAACACATCTCTTGTCAAAGGGGGGCGAGATTCAACTGGTAAAAAAAACACAAAAAAACTAGCATTTGAGAAGCTAAATTCTATCTTAATGCCCCGGTTTTGATGTTTCCTGACTTTGCCAAGTCATTTATTTTGACTAGCGATGATTCCAATTACGGGATAGCTGTGTTGTCCCATGTCGATGATAATGAAGAACAACATCCCACTTCACACTATTCAAAGAAATTAAATGACTGCCAAGGAAAATACTCAAGTTAGCGAAAACGAAAGGCTCAAGCTCACAATATAGCTTGAGGTCCACCACCCCGCAGGAAGACTGTAGACTGCCCACTCCCCATGCGTTGTGATTTGAAACCTAAGATAAGACCGCCGCCCCGCGATTTTTTCTAAGTGTTTCTTTCACCCATATAATGTGCATTTTCCCCTAACGACACAGAATCTACAAAATCTAATACACCCAAGGAACCCACCACCCCACAGGAAGGAAGCCGGATATCTCCAACACCAAAAAAACCCACGACAGCAAGTGGTACGGTAAGTGCAGCAAAAAAAGTCGAGAGGACCATGCTTGGTCACAACAGGGCAAGTGATCACAATACACACACCTCGAACAAGCAGTCTAAGTACCCATCTCCCAAGGTTTGTCAATAGATCCAAACATGAACCCATACCCGAGACCACAACGCCCAGTCACACGGGCAACAAACAGGGAACAAACAGGACAGACCCCCCTTCTCGACATAACCATCTCCTCTCTGCAGAATAGCTCTTCCCTAACCCCATTCCTCCCTCCCTCGGGACAGACAAGCACCGCCCCACCCCAGGAACAGACCCAGGTCCCAAACCAGGTACAAGCCGAGCCACAGGCCCCCCAGGCAAACATCTCACCAAACGGCCTGGTCGACGACCTGTCAACGCAACCGGTAGATGCCTGGTCGAACCTGGTGAAAGCTCTGGAGAGGGACCCCACTGTCGCCCCACCACTGGTAGCACTACCAAGCCTTTGGTCGGAAGCCCGAGTATGGGGGGGGGGGGGAGCAGGGGAGAGGATACTATAAACCCTCCCTTTTGCTAAACCAAACCCAGACCTGTTGTCTGAAGAATCAAATATCACAGAAATGATTAGAACTTTATTCCTTTCCGAACGCCCCTTCGGAGATATGGAACTGACAAGAGAAGGAGAGGGGGGTGTCAGAGATCTTACGGCCAGTTTTCTCCACACTCGATCACCTGAGGGAGAGACTGCACCAGATCCAGAGGACGGCAAACTGGAATAAAGCCCCGGCTTTTCTGACCCCTGCGCCTACCTTCCCTTTTTTTCAGTGGACATGCCTCTCCCCCCAGCCCTAGAGAAATACGTGGAATTGTTCTATGAATGGCATGCGAGGGAATCGGCAGCCCTATTCACCCTCATTCTGAAGGGATCTATAACAAGGGAACACACACGGATAGAGGAAATAGTTATGTGTCTACTTGAGGAGGGATACCCTCAGGAGAGAATAGGGGCGATCCTGTGGTCGGCATATAACAGGAGGACGAAATCCACCTGTTCAACACCCCCGGAACCTTTCTCAAGGAAGGTCTTGATAAAAACAAACAAAAAGACGATCCCATACTCTGAGTTTAAAAGAATCCCCCAGACAGATACACGAACAACTTTGAGGGAGTCAGTTTTCAGAATAATCGCACCAGGAGGTCCCAAGACTGGTGAGGGGATCTCGAACCCCTCAGTTTGGGACCTGACCCTGGACATGGACGAATCAATAACAAACCCACAGTTACCCCAGCCAAAAACGGGGGAAACACGGGGGCAAGGCCGCCGTCAACGGTCGAGGAGCAAAGGTAAAAAAAAAAACACAACCAGCCACCAAAACCGCCTGACAAGAAAGCAAAAAAATGTAAATATCCCAGGGGGGGGCCCCCCTCCGGAGAAGACACAAACCTAGCACCACCCCGGAAAAACGAAAACGGGGAACACACTCCAGACAGGGGTAGCCCACCCACTAGCAGGGAACCACCACAGAGCCCATGCAAACAAACCTCCACACTCGAAAGAACACCCCCGTACACCCAGCAGAGGTCGCCCTCAAACCAAAACAAAAATCTGGGATCCCCCCCCCCCGGAACGGGAAAAACTCACCCGACAGACGTCCCCAAAAAGCGGAGGAAAAGAGAAAGGGTGGAAAGGTGGTGGCAAAAGCAGGTCGAGAAGCGGAAAAAGGAATGGAAACGGAAAGAGCTGGCGAGACGCCCAGTAGTTTCTGAGGTCCGTATCTCTGACCACGAGAGGGAACTCTTGGGCAAACGCCTCATCTTTGTCCCGGAACCCCCCCCCCCCCCCCCCAAGACATAAAAGTGAGGAGTTCGTGAGAGCCACTATGGAGTCTCTGGAAAACCAGGTAAACGAAACATGGTCGTCCCTCAGAGTGACGGAACTAACCATAGGTACACCTACCGCCTCACGGACACACCACCAGGGAACACCTAGGTCGCTCTCAGCGAGATACATGAACCCTCCCCCCCCCCCCCAAAAAAAAAAAAACCAACCCCATTTAAACTTAACGGCCTACGTGACCACATGGACCGCTTGACACTCTCCCTTGCAGCACAGGTAAACGAACGACGACAGTATAATCTCCAGCCGGAGCTTCCCTCAGCCCTGCGCAACCTGGAAGAAAGGCGGGACGTCATTAAACCAGCCGATAAAGGCGGGACAGTGGTGCTCTGGGAAAAGGAGAACTACTGCCGCGAAATGGGGAGACACCTGATGGACATGACAACCTACCACCAGGTGTCAAACGGGGATACGGCGCTTAGGAATGCCCAGATCAGAAGTAGATCACTCGCTCTCCTTTTTCAGAAACGATGGTAGAGGAGGCATCCTGAAGACAGCAGCCAGGGACGCCTTCCTGACTTTCCAATCGGAACTAACGAACATCTACCTACTGCCCAAAATACACAAAGGAGTGGACCCAATAACGGGAACCTGGCCGGGACGCCCAGTCCTGAGTGGATGCAGAGCACCGACCAGACCTGTCGACAGAATCTGCATGGCTTTGCTGAACCCCCTTCTCCGATTGCTAGAGGAGAGGTTAGTAGACACTACGGACCTGATCAAGCTCAGTAAAACAGACGAGGAATGGGGCCGTCCCGGAAGAAGCGACACTGTTCTCCCTGGACATAGTGTCACTTTACCCGAGCATACCCCAAAGGGAAGCAGCAACTCTGGTCGCAGACTACTTCGACAGGAACGTCCATAGGATCAGCAGAGACCTGAGGGATGCAGGGATCTACAGGCCACCCTCTAGGAACCTCCTGATTGAGGCAATTCTACACGTTATGAGGGATACCATCCTAACATTCAACGGTACGACCTATAGACAGGTCAAAGGGACCGCAATAGGTGCCTCAAGCAGTGTGGCCATTGTAGAAATCTTTGTCCACGAGGTTTTTGAGTCAGATTAAACCTCCAGATAGGACCCAGAGTATATTTCAGATACATCGACGATATTTTCGGCATCATGTTGGGACCAAGTGAAAACTTAGACGCCTTCCATACCTGGGCGAACTCAGTCCACCGCAACCTAAAGTTTACTATAGAGCGTAGCACCAAGGAACTTAACTTCCTTTACACAACGATCTACGTTAACCCGGAGACACGCTTACTAGACTGGAGACAAAGGCTTACTACAAGCCAACACACCTCCACACGTATCTACAGTATGACTCAAGCCACCCGAGACCCTTGAAGAACTCACTTCCGTACTCCCTGGGCCTGAGACTGAAGAGGATTAACAGTAACCCCAGGTCCCTACACCAACAACTAGAAGACCTGTGGGATTTTTCAGAGATAGGGACTACCCAGAAGAGGTATTAAGGGCAGCAGCAAGGAAACTAAGGCAAAAAACGAGGGACCAACTCCGACCACAGCGAGTAGAGAGGAACCAGGACAGAGACATCGTGGTAACAACTTTTTACGAAGGTTTCGAAAAACCTCAAAGACACAATGAGCCAGTTGTGGAGTTGCTTATGCATAAGCAACAGGGCTCCATTAGGGAACATATAATCTCTTCCCACAACCAAACCATCACCAGAGAAATCTTAGCAAACACAGAAATCATCGATAGATACAGCGATAGCAGGCGGCTTGACATCTGCAAGGCACTACAACATCAAGAAGTCAACACCAGCAATCAACAGCCAATTAATGCACAACTATATTCTACCCACTTCAAGACTCCGCTCCAATATAGAAGCATCAAGAAATATGGGCCAATAGGCCCTCTGCAATTACTTCCATTCTTACCTTCAATACCCATTGTTTTGTGTTCTATCCTGTGTTGAAAGTTTTGTTCACCTCATCCAAAACTATTGTAACATATCACCTCACCCAAAATGTGGGTATAAAATGAAAAAATTAAAGCTGTTTAAATCATAGCATAGTAAGAACTCTGTTTAGTGTTTGCAGGTTATAGTTGTGTGTGTGTAAACTAAAAGTCTTTGAAAATGTAACAAGTTATTACGAAACGCGTTCAAGTGTCACGTGAGACTAGAAATAAAAATGAATTTTGGAGAATTGATTTCTCAATTACCATCAACAGTGAAAATGTTGCATTGCAACAGCAATGTTTCCAATCTTCATTCTACTCTGCTCTGATGAAGGCAAATTAGCAGAAAACGCGTTAGGCAGTCTCTGCTTTTCACATGTGGTTTTTCTGCATACTTGGATCAGTGTTTGTGTGATCATTGTTGCATTACCACGCGCCAGTTTCTTTACTTCACCTCATTATCCTGCTCTTAAACTTTGTTTCTAATTTTCACTCTGCTTTAGTGAAATCCAGTACTTTAAAAATCCGTCATCGTTTTCTTAGAAAATGTCTTGAACAAGTGCTTACCCGCTCCCTAGCCTCCAACAGTATGCTTAAATTAGCTGACCGACCGTTTGATGAGATTTCCCGCTTAGTGCTTGGGAAAAATATTGATTTGCTTAAATTAGAAGTACGTGAATGTTTTAAGGTGTTGAACAGCCGTAAGTATTCATTTTCTCAAGCTGTACCTTAGGAATGGAACCTCCCGATGATGGATTACTGTTACACCGCTATGAGATCTGCCTGCAGGAATGCGAGTACAAAGCTTCATTCAAAATTGAATAGGCTTATTCAACAAAGTGATTGGAATAAACACGCCAACATTGACTTCGTTATTAATCTCTCTAGTAAACAACTGGATAATGATACGATGACTGCTCTTGGTTACGGTACGAGTTTCTCCATATAGAATATGGATGTGAATTATGTAGATATTGCCACAAGTTTTTGCAATTTGGAGAAATATAGTGAGATTTCGGCTGATGACATCAATATTTGCAAAGGAATGGTGTCCGGGTCTTTACTTTAGGGTACTGTTCCTAATTGTCCAGAGCGTTCAAAACCCTCAAAAAATATAACTCTACACATCACTAAAGCTGATAAGTCCAATGCTGTTGTCATCATGGACAAGGAAGACTACGACCAAAAAATGAACCCGTTATTGGAGGACAGACACTTGCTTACCTGTTAATAGTGATCCTATTGAAAAAGTTATTGCTCATTTCAACAACTCTTAAAACATTGCTCAAGGACAATAAGGAGTTGATTCCTAAGTTTTTAAGTCGTTCCCCTTCTCTCCCATATCTATATGGTCTTATTAAAACACATATACCCAATAATCCTGCAAGACCTATTATTAGTTCTGTTGGATCTGTGGCATATAGACTTTCCAAATAGCTTGTCCAAGTCTTGTCCCCAGTAGTAGGTTCCATTTCCTACTCGCACAAACTTTTGACTTGGTTAACAAGTTGTCTGGTTTGAAATAAAATTATGATTTTAAACGTGAGAGTTTTGATGTGACGGCTCTGTTCACTAGGGTTCCTGTTGATTACCTGTTGGTATTCTCACGGGATCTACTCCCTAAGTATAATTTAACTTTACCTATTAACACCATTGTTGAACTCATAAAATTGTACATTAAAGATAATTATTTCAGCTTTAATGATTCATTTTATAAAGAAACATTTGGCATGGCGATGGGTAATCCCCTCTCCCCTGTTTTGAGCAATTTGCACATTGAATGTTTTGAAACAAATATCCTTCCCAGGATTCTACCCTCTAATTTGGTTTGGTATAGGTACAACGACGATATTTTATGCCTGTGGCCGGTTAACCATGACGAAACTGATTTTCTCAACTTAATTTGCTGGTTTCGTCAATTAAAATCAGAAATGAGAACGAAGTGAATGGTGTTCTGCTTTTTTTAGACATGATTCATAGAATCTGCAGGAGTTTCAAATTCAATGTGTACAGAAAACCTACCAATGTGTGCTCATATGTTCATTTTTACTCAAATCATCATGTTCAGGTCAAGCAGGCAGTTTTTTCTGGTTTCTCAGAGCACTGAGAGTTTGCAATCTCGAATTTTTTGATGAAGAAATAACGAATATATTTGAAATTGGGAAGAAGATAAAATACCCAAAATCGATCTTTGATCTTGTGTTTGGTCAAGCAAAAAGGACGTTCTACAAACAGACTACTAAGTCTAAACCAGAACTGAAAAATTCTTTGGTATTACCATATTCTGAAGGTCTAGTAAATCTTGCCCCAGTCGTGAAAAACCTTAATATTAACCTAGTGTTCAAAAATTATAATACAGTTAATTAAGTACTCGCCCTCGTCTGTAGCAGGTTGTGTGTACTCCATCCCTTGTAATGAGTGTGCACGTGTTTACATCGGCCAGACAGGTAAATCTCTTTCCTCGTGTTTAAAACAACATTCATATGCTATTCGTACAGCCCAGCACTCCAAAGCATTGTATTTACATTCCAGTAAGGGTTTCGTTAAACGAAATGTGATAGAGTCTGCTCTGATCAAACATTGTAACAACAGCCTTAATGTGAGCCCTGGAATGTACAAGCTGGATCCCTATACAAGCCGTTGGATCCCTATACGTTCAATATAGCACGTCAAAACAATATAGCATCCATTTAACCCGTATGGCACTTTGGGATATTAATAGGAGCTGCCTCGAATAGGCCAATAGGCCTTCTGCAGATACCTTCTTTCTTATATTTCCTTTCCTTCACCTATTCTTGGTGGTCAGGTGGTCTGCCCTGGCAGGTATAAATGTCTGATCAGCAATGTTTCCCATCTTCATTCTACTCTGCTCTGATGAAGGAGAATTAGCCGAAAATGCGTTAAGCATTCTCTATTTTTCACATGTGGTTTTTCTGCATACTTGGATCAGTGTTTTTGTGATCATTGTTGCATTACCACGCGCCAGTTTCTTCACTTCACCTCATTATCCTGCTCTTAAACTTTGTTTCTAATTTATCGCTCTGCTTTAGTGAAATCCAGTACCTTAAAAATCCGTCATCGTTTTCTTAGACAATGTCTTGGTGAACAAGTGCTTACCCGCTCCCTAGCCTCCAACAGTATGCTTAAATTAGCTGACCGACCGTTTGATGAGATTTCCCGCTTAGTGCTTGGGGAAAAATATTGATTTGCTTCAATTAGAAGTACGTGAATGTTTTAAGGTGTTGAACAGCCGTAAGTATTCATTTTCTCAAGCTGTACCTTAGGAATGGAACCTCCCGATGATGGATTACTGTTACACCGCTATGAGATCTGCCTGCAGGAATGCGAGTACAAAGCTTGATTCAAAATTGAATAGGCTTATTCAACAAAGTGATTAGAATAAACACGCCAACACTGACTTCATTATTAATCTCTCTAGTAAACAACTGGATAATGATACGATGATTGCTCTTGGTTACGGTACGAGTTTCTCCATATAGAATATGGATGTGAATTATGTAGATATTGCCAAAGGTTTTTGCAATTTGAAGAAATATAGCGAGATTTCGGCTGATGACATCAATATTTGCAAACGAATGGTGTCCGGGTCTTTACTTTAGGGTACTGTTCCTAATTGTCCAGAGGTCTATTCGAGCGTTCAAAACCCTCAAAAAAGATAACTCTCTACATATCACTAAAGCTGATAAGTCCAATGCCGTTGTCATCATGGACAAGGAAGACTACGACCAAAAAATGAACCCGTTATTGGAGGACAGACACTTACTTACCTGTTAATAGTGATCCTATTGAAAAAGTTATTGCTCATTTCAACAACTCTTAAAACATTGCTCAAGAACGATAAGGAGTTGATTCCTAAATTTTTAAGTCGTTCCCCTTCTCTCCCATATCTATATGGTCTTATTAAAACACACAAATCCAATAATCCTGCAAAACCTATTATTAGTTCTGTAGGATCTGTGGCATATAGACTTTCCAAATAGCTTGTCCAAGTCTTGTCCCCAGTAGTAGGTTCCATTTCCTACTCACACAACAAATAACTTGGACTTAGTTAACAAGTTGTCTGGTTTGAAATTAAATTATAATTTTAAACTTGTGAGTTTTGATGTGACGGCTTTGTTCACCAGGGTTCCTGTTGATGACGTGTAGGCATTCTCACGGGATCTACTCCCTAAGTATAATTTAACTACTCCCCCCGCTTTCCCAGCTTTTGCTGGGGCTCATTCCTCTTTTGCTCTCGATTCATTCTGATGTTCCCTTCTTCCCCCTACTTTTTCCGTCGCCTCTCCAATGTTCTGCTGCACGTGTCTTTATGCATAAATGGTACACAGTTTGTTCCATTTATCTCCCCCCAAATGTTTTGCTTTCTCATCCCGATCTTAATCACTTACTGGACTCATTGCCAGAGCCTGTGCTCCTGCTGGGTGATTTCAATTGTCGACAAACACCTGGGGTCGCCTTCTCGAACCGTTCATCCTCTCTTCCTCCCCGTCTTCTGAATTCTGGTGAGCCCACTCATTTGTACTCTCGGACTTGCACCCTTTCCTGTCTTGATCTCTGTCTGCTTATCGTCTCTTAGCATAACCAAACTCTGCTGGTTGTCCGTGTCTGATGTGCTAATATCCATGTCCCCCCTGTCAGTGTGAGCCAAGATGTCTTCCACGCCTTTAGACAATATCTGGTCAGCATCTTTAGGAGGGATGGGAGGCCAAGGAGAGGCAACGGAGCAAGATGCTGACCAGATATTGTCTGAAGGCGTGGAAGACATCTCGGCTCACACTGACAGGGGGGACATGGATATTAGCACATCAGACATGGACAACCAGCAGAAGTTTGGTTATGCTAAGTGAGAACTCAGCAAGTGAGGCCCCTTCAGGAATCCAATGCAGGACAAAAGTGGCAATTCGGGACCGTGCCACTACTGAACAGACAGGTCTGGACCAGGAAGCGAAGCAAAGCTCTCACAGGAAGTGGGGCCCGTTAAAACAACGTGGGAAGGAGGGCTCAGAAGAAAATAAAGAATGAACTAGCATTTGGTCAGTTCTTGGAAGGCATAGATCCAATTGCTTTCCCTTGGGATCCTGGGGGTGAGATGTGGGAAGAGGGTTGCTCTGTCAAAGGACTCACATTCAAGGAGCAGCGCTTCGGTGCGAGGAATATTGTTAGGACAGAGTGAAGCTGAAGACAAAAAAAAATAAATAGAAGAAGGTAGTGTAGTGTATGCAGTGTTCAAACAATTCGTGTATAGTGCAAAGATAATACGGGTAATAATTGTAATAGGACCCATTTATGAAACCAGAAATGTTCTCCTTTGTGGCTTTGCTTGCAACTCCACCCCCCCCCTGGTGTGGAGCTGGCGAAGACTTTTTACAAAAAGACATGTTATATATAGTGAAACATTTCCCCTCTAGTATACCCATTGTTCTATAGGGACGGGAGAAGTGTGGAGGGAACCACATTCAAAGTGCCCGCCAAAGGAGACATTTCATAGTGTAGGCAGGACTGTGCCCTGATTGGTGGACGGCGACCGCGCACAGCCCCGCGCGGGTCGAGTGGGCCAGATTTGAACTGCATGTGACCCAGCGCGGACGACGCCTACCCGGCACCACGGGCACTTAGGATATGTGCCCATAGGATTCCTAAAGAGGCTTTGACTCCCTCTATACTATCCTTCCTGTGAAGCCTAGACTTGCTTCACCTGCCCTCCCAGACCTACCTCCCTCGACGACGACAGCTCAAGGTGAAATATTACTGTACTGTTGTACCACGTGGGGTCCTCTCCCCACATACTTCAAGAATGCCACAATAAGATTAATCCCCAAGCCAGGTAAACCCCCAACCCAAATTGAAAACTATAGACCAATTTCCCTCCTCGAAGTACCAGGTAAAATATTCTAAAAAATTATCAGACTTGTGAAGTACATGGAAAATAAAGAGAAGTATAACACCAGGCAACATGGGTATAGAAACCGCAGAGGGGCCCATACAGCAATAGCCCTGATCTACGAGCATATAGCCAACGCAGTGTCGAAAAAATATCTGTGTAATATAGTGCTTAGAAACATTTCGAAAGCCTTCGACAAAGTTTGGCACACAGGCCTAAAATATAAGATATCTGAGCTAGGATTTCCTGAGAGATTTACTGCTACTCTCTGCAGCTTTTTAGACAACAGAACTGCTAGCCTCAATATCGGCAGCTACTTTGGTGACTTAATAGAACTGAAAAGTGGAGTACCACAAGGAAGCTGTCTTTCCCCCACTCTATTCAACATGTACACATTTGACCTACCCCAACATGGAGAATTCATCACATATGCTGACGATGTCACTCAAATATGCCAACCGGGTCCATCAAAGCCGCTACTAGCCGACAAGACCAAGGCAGCAATTGAACTCAAACAACTTTGAGAAGCAATGGAAAATCAGCACAAACAAAAGTTCCAGATAATACACATTTCAAAAAGAAACCTAGACCCCATTATCCTTGACAACCGCCCGATCCAATATGCAGAGGTAGGCAGAATACTGGGACTCGTGATCAATTGAACAGGGATAAAAATTCACGTAAGGGACCGACTAAACAAAGCCAAAGCAGCCTTAGGAAAACAGAAGATTCCGAAGCCTCAGTACGAACACACAGATACACCTATACAAGGCTCTAGTTCGGCCGCATCTAGAGTATCCCCCAGTACCACTACACACCATAAAGAAAACTAACATGCAAAAACTACAAGCAATGAAAAATAAGGCGCTAAGGAGAGCAGCAAAACACAGTCCACCATATGATCAGACAATCCAGGAGCTCCATGAACTCCTGAACATACAGCCACTAAACATCAGACTGCAGCACCAAGCCATCAGGGTGTGGAACACCATCGAAATGTTAAGAGGACCCAATGTTAGAAAGATTGCTCCAAGATGAGACGCCCCGCTCCCACAGCTGGTGGCCCAAGAGCCTCGATTTACTAGATGAAAACCCAGTCCCACAGTATATAATTCCCAGGTGAAATACTTACCAGAAATCCTTCCTCCAATAATTGGAAAAAAATGAGTATAAATAAACCAATAAATAATAATACAAAAATTGACTAAAACAGAACATGTGTGGAAGCATCGGAGTGTGTATATAAGAATGGTACACAGTGCTCATCTATAGACATCCATATATGCTCAAACACATGAACCTCTCGCAGCTCCCTGACAAGAGCTGCTCAACCTTAGCTGCCAACACCCACACATCGTGTCAGCAAGGCGGACAGCCCGCCTGCTTTCATAATTCTCACTATTTCCCACTTCTAAACTTCCCTTCACCTGTGCCTCTCCATCCTCTTTACACCCCCCCCCCCCAAACCGTGCGCTCCCCCCTACCCACCGCCCCCACCCTTCGGTTAACCCTACACCTTACTCCTCACCTTTCCCCCACCCCCCTCTTCCCCCTTACCTCCCCTCCCAGTGTTGACTCCCAAGGATTTGCTTGTAGAAGTAATAAGCGAGTGTCTGGTAGGCGCAATATTTTTAAGGATTTGTGTTGGAATTGTTATGGTCGAGGCCATTTTAGAGATTCTTGTACAGATGTACGGATTATGACAGACCCAGGACGGGCTAGTAATTATGATGGCAAGCAGACTTTTGTGGGGAAAGTCGGTGGGGCGAATTTGACGGTTTTCGTGGACACCGAAGTCAAGCGACTGATTAAAAAGTAAGCCTTCAGCAAACAAAGATGCACGCCTTAAGCTTGGTGAGAAAGTTAACGACAGGAAATGGAGAAAAGATTGATATCTTGGGTCATAGTACATTATGTACATAGTACATTATGTACATAGTACATTATGTACATAGTACATTATGTACATAGTACATTATGTACATAGTACATTATGTACATAGTACATTATGTACATAGTACATTATGTACATAGTACATTATGTACATAGTACATTATGTACATAGTACATTAACTGACATTAATGAGGAATCTCACCCCCTCACACCTGCACAATAGTTGTGAATCTTTATTTTCCGGGGTCCATCCTCATGGGGATGGACTTCCTGAACCGTTTCAATTACTCCCAGTCTGCGAGCAAAGGTGCTAGGAACGGCAGACTGCGGTTGGGAAAAAGACCATCCTCAAGTTGTTGCATCCATCAAGAGAAAACGGAAATATAACGTAAATTATCACAAACTGGTTTTTCAGTTTTCAACCAAGCAAAGTTGCCCCCACATTGTTAAATTCCTGAAAGTATCCGTGGGCCGTCACATCATACCAGGCACCTCCCTATAGGTGGCTGGAAGATGTGACAGGTTATTAATTCCCCACCACCTTATTATAGTGCTTGACAAAGGTGCCCCCATTCCAGTCGTCAACCTCTCCTACAATATTTAATGATTCAGAGTCGGAGACAGTATCTCAGGCTACGATTCTAGAGGACGCTGAAATTTATCAGCATAAAAGCAAGAGATACACCTACCAACACAGCACAGTGTAGTGCTTTAAATGTAACGGAGGGCGTTAAACATTCGAAGAACAAGAACGAGATGGTTAAATATATTAATACACATGACGTAGATGAGATAATCTCGGCACTGAACTTGCAACATGTCTCTCAGGCAGATAGGAAACTGTTCAGAGAAGGTCTTACGCAGATTTCCTAGACTGTGCCACAAAATGATTAGAGTGGTCTCCTGGACCGGACCGAGCACACTATTCCTACAGGTGACCACTCGCCGGTGTACACCCGACAGTGGAGACTTCCGGAACAGGCAAAGAAAGTTATCAGGGATGAGTGCCAGAAAATGTTGTGGATATTCCCCCCCCCCCTTCTGGGAGGGGGGCGGACCTGGATATCTCCCCTCCCCCTTCTGGGGGCCCCCTGGATATCCCCCTCCCTCTTCTCTGGGGGGATATTTCCCCCTCCACCTTCTGGGGGGGAGGGAGGTCACAGGATATCCCTCCTCCTCCACCTGGGGAAGCCTGGAAATCCCCCCCTTTCCCTACTGGGTGGCATGGATATCCCCCCTCCGCCTTTTGAGGGGGCTTGGATATCCTCCTCCTCCTTTTGAGGGGGAGGGGCTTGGATATCCCCCCTCCCCCTTCTGGGGGTCCTCCTCTTTAACTCCTGCACACACTAAGGTAACCCCTCCTTCACCATCTCTTGTTACAGATTGAGGATGAATATTCACTACCGTTTCACAAAAGACATTATTCATGTATTCATAATGTTACTAATAATTAATACTCTTCACCCTTGTGCCTGGCCGAGAAAGGAGAAACAAGTGAGGCATGCCTCCAGATCGACTGGAAGTGCAGGCTCCCTTGCAAACACTTCATGGATTTTTTTCCTGTTCAGTATTTCACATACTGCCTTGTCATTTTCTGTTTACCCAACAAAACACCCACTTTCTCCAACTTTATTGCCTGTTCATTCACCATCAGTTTCCTTCCCATGTGGCTATGCATGTGAATGGATGGTTCTTTGCCTTAGAAGCAATGTAATATTGTATTCCTGAACATTAAGAATTGTGTAACTAGCTTCAAAAGATTATCGCTGTTACGAATCAGAAAGTAACTGATTCTTACTATGATTACTATATATGCATCCCACCTTAGTTTGTCATATATAAATAAAATTACCACATGTTTTTCAGTGCCTAAGTACTATTATGTTATGTTACTATATTATATTATAGTGTATGGCCATACAATATATTCTTGTATGGGAGGCGAGCACGTGTTTGCCTGTTGGGTGAACGGGTCTAGGACGTGTAGAAGTGAGGAGTGTGTCGGTCGGCTGGCGTGTTACCAGTTTGTGTATCGTTGAGCAAACGGCCAAAAGCAACGTTATTTTTAAGAGGACACGTCGCTGAGATTACTGGTATGGTTCTTGGTCAACTTTATATTAGGGCAATATTATTCGAGTGTGTAGAATATATATTTTAATGTACAAGTGTTTAGGAGTGGCTACGTCTGTAGATAGTGTTTCAGTTTAGGGGGGGGGGGAGGGAAGTTGATTGACAGTTGAGAGGCGGGCTGTAAGAGCAGAGCTCAACCCCCTCAAGCACAACTAGGTGAATACACAAATATTCTAGGTTATTCTGGATTGGCCTAAACTCTGGACATAAAAGTATGTTTGTGTTTGACTCCTGTAAGTAAACATTCTCCTGTGAACATAGAATTTATTCGACCCGTTTCCTCCCCTAGTAAGGCTTAGTCATTAGGTTGAATATAATTACTGTGAAGGTGTAATGAGCACAGCGATATCAGAGAGTTGTAACAATCACTCACTCACTCGGCTAAATGAATTGTGGGATTCAGTTCCTGAACCGATTATGTGCCTCTAGCCCTTTCCACCACTGCCCACGGGATGGGTATAGGGTGCATAATAAAGAAAAATTGAATTGATCAGGCTCTTTCACATTCATTCATGTGTTACCCTAAGGTAGTGGTAACAAAAGTTTACGCTCTTTTTCCCTTTTTTCATTTTCCTTATTAATGGTCCCTGTGATGATAACCCCATCTGTCGACTGCACCTGACCAATTTCATTGTTTCCCTGTTGAAGGCTGTGGTCTCACTGAAGTGTAGTTTCCTTCATAATATATAATTTTCTTCCCTTGGAGATGATGCGAGTGGTACGATGGATGGCTGAACGCAGTCCACCATGAGAATCTGGTGGAGAATCAGGGCAAGGGCAGTCCTCAGGAACACAAGGCTAGTTTTGGTCGAAACAAGAAGGGCTTGGTCGTTGAAGGCAGTCAACTCTGTTGGTAGCCAGCTGGTGTTGGAACGACGTATCCCGGGATAATCATGTGTTTAAGTCTAGGTTAAAAGGCTTGTGGGGTCAAGCCTCAAGATGAAGCTAGCCCGTGCACTACTAGTGTGTTTAGCCCTTGTGGTAAGATTTGAGGAGGACTGGCCCATGAATTGTTTGAAAAATGGACTCGCAGGCGTGAGTACCTCAGAAGAAGGGCACACATGGTAGAAGCCCCGAGTTGTACGAGAGGACGGACTACGGTTGACTTGCTAGCTGCCGTGGAGTGTAGATGTGTTGCCCGACCTCTCCGGCAGTTGGAGAATGTTTGCCAGTTTGGCCGGTTGGGGGCGTGTGTATGTGCCCGCCTGGTGCAGTGCTGACATGGAGTTCAAGATGGGGGTCCCGCTTCTCCCCTGTAGTGCGGGCTCAGTCTGTGGGCCTCAAGTTTTCAGAACGAGCTGGATACCCAGAGATAGCGCTGGTGTCGTGTGATATGCTTCATGTCCCTGTGATGGATATTTATGGCGTCGAGTCGGTGACAGCATGTCGGGCGATTGTGAAGTTTATGGAGGAGTTGGCATTTCGGGAATTTCTCCGTTGCTACGAGGGGCGGACCTTACCCCAGCTGGATGGTGCGGGCACTGTGACCCTTTCTGATTGGAGTGGTGCCCTCACTTACGTCAGTGTTCATGAGGCACCCATAGGAGTTTCCGGAGGGTCTGCTACGGCGGTACTTCGACCAGTTTGGCGCCGTTGCACTCGATATCCTAGAGTCTGCTCAAGGGAGTCTGCTCAGGGTGCGAACATTCGCACCCTGAGCATGCGGCTCCGGGCAGACATTCCGTCCTCTGTGAAACTCTTGGGATACCCTGTTCGGGTGTTTTACGCCCGCCAGCCTCTGACGTGTTTCGTTGTGCCCTTTTGGGCCATCAGGCTGCTGGGTGTTCTGCGCCTGCCGTTGCGCCCGTGAACCTCTTCAGTCAGGAGGATTTCCCGCCACTTGTGGAGGAGGCTTCGGTGGATCTCTTCGGCCACAGCTGTGCCCCGTGTCGACTGTTGCACCTCCTGTTGTTGTCGCCTCTCCTCCGGAGGTTGTGTCGACGCCTGGTGATTGTCCCGCTCCAGCTGGTGTCCCTGTTCTTCCGACTGCCTTATGCTCGGATCCCCCGTTTTCAAGTTCTTCATCTGCTGCATCTGTCACTGTCCCTGCATCCTTGCCGTCTGTCCCAGATGTGCTGAGTGCTGGGGTGGATACGGCGCCGCCTCCTGTGCCTGGCCTGGTACCCCATGTGGTTGAGGATACTGCCGTTCTGCGACAAGCGTCGGTTCGCCCGGCTTGTGTTGCACGTCTCTCCTGAGTCGGCCTCCGAGTCTTGATGATGTGCGGCTAGAGCCTAAGCATTCCCGGCGTTCTTCTTCTGCATGGGCTGACGTTGGCAATTTCGACGATTGTGGATCTTCCGGCGACGGCGGGGTGGCTCCGGTTGCGTTGCCATCTACGGTGGTGGCGGAGGTGCATTTGCCTGCAGATGCTGGTGCCAGTGTTTCGGCCTCCCCTTCTGGTGTGGTGTCTGCAGATCCTGATCCGGGTGCATCGGATGGTTCCGATTCTTCATGGGGGTGGTTCCCCCTGCTGAGGTTTATGGTGACCTGGTGGTCGTCTTGAAAAAGGTTGCTCGCTCTGGGGGGTCTGTGCCCACTTCCTCGTTCCCTGTTTCGTCGGCGGAGGTCTTGTCTCTTCCGTCTCAAGCCGTCTCTTCTGTAGCTCCTGCTGTACCGGTGGAGGTGTTACCATCACATCAACCATCACCTTCTCCTGTGCGTTCGGCGGCATGGCCGTCTTGGCGGCCTATGTACGCTTCTTCGATGTCTTCTGCTTCCTAAGGAGGGGGCGTTTCGTGATCCCCTGCCTCGTTTTTCGACTTGCACCAGTGAGCTTCGGAAGTGGCCGTTTCCGCCTGATTTGTTGATTCCTGAGTTTATGCAGGCCCCACAGCGGGAGGGGAATCGACTCCCTACTGACATGGAATATTTGATTTGGGAGGCATACTAAGAAAAGGTATCCTTGGGATAAGTTCGCCAAGAAGTATGATCCTGCCTCAGGGAGTTAGGAATCACGGGGCATGAACCTTTGTTTGGCTGTATGTTGTGGGTTGTTTTCCGTTTGTGTGCATGGTTGTGGGGTGCAAGTTGTGTGTATGTGTGGGTGGGGCGGGTTTGTTTTCCCGGTTCCCGTGTGTTCCGGTGTTTATGTTTTATGTATTACGTATATGTTTTCTGTATTGCGATTATGCTGTCCTTTTGTTTCTATTGAGTATTTCTAATTTCCTTTAGTGTTGTTTTCTTATTTTGTCTTGGTGCCTCTCCATGTGTGGTTACAGTGCCGGTAGACTTGTTTTGTATAATTATGTTCTGGTGTTTGGGTTGTTGGGTGCGGGTTTGGGTACCGTGTGTTGTATTGATGTCATTTCTGTACTGTATTTCCCTGTGTTTGTATGTATTTTTGTTTTTGTGGTCGGCCCTTCAGGCCAGTGTTTTGTGATTGAAAACCTTTGTACTTTAAGTTTGTGATTTGTCATTGTGTTTCGTGCTCTATTTTGTTCTAGTTTGCTTTTCTTGATTTTATTGTATTTAATGTATTTCTTCGCATGCTTGCATGGTTTAAAAAAAAAAGAGGACGGACTCACCATGATAGAAGACGGCAGAGGTTGAGGTGTCCCGAGTTAGCGACGCAAGGTACCATCTGTGGTGGTATATATACTGGTGTATATTTCTTTTATATAATTACCTGTACATAGTATTTAAGTATATTTAGTGATGGTTTTGTCTAGTGTTTAACCCCCTTCCCCTTTTGGTTTTATATTACTGCTCAGTTCTTGATAACGTTACCCTGATTTTGGGTGGGATCTGTGAAGAGGACTCTTAAGACCCTCGAGGAAGAATGATGAAAATGATTTGAAGTTACTGGCTAAGGTGCCGTAACAGCCCCCTACACTCGGTAAATGGTTCTCTCTGGCATCAATCTGTACACTACCTCGACGTATGGCCACTACTCATTGCAAAATGGCATCCCTGGGCCATGCCGCCCCCCCCCCCCCACTTCGGGAACCAGTGCTCTAATGTAGCTAAATCCGGTATTGTGATTTTCTTCATTCATATTCTCGATTCTTTCCAAATCCTGTTGCTTCTTTTTGCTTCCAGGCATCCAACCCGTCCTCGACTCAAGTCCATTACATTCAGCGGTCGACCCCACAGACGCATTCATAATTTTTAACATGCTGTTCATTCAAAACGGGAATTTTCTCAAGTATAAATTAATATTATAATATATTGGCATATTGTGTATATATAGGCATAGGATAGGTTAGGTCAGGTGTTTAGGTTCTGTTGGCGATTATTTGTAGTACGTGGGTGAAGCATTTATAGCGTTGTGATTCGAACAAAATTCGTCAGTAAAGCACTTGTTCCGGATATGTTCGAACGTCAGCAGTTGTGAGTCGTGTGTAAACCACTTTTAATTCATAAACAGGGGGTTTGGCGGGTGCATGGAATCACTTTTGGATCTTTGTTTGGAGGACGGACTGAGGCATCACACATCGAACCATTAGCTGGTTCGAACCATTGGCTAGTAACTTTCACTACCTCGACGTTGGTGGTACTGGACTGCTTGTTGCCGTGTTGCAGGGTGAAGAAGCACTTGTGACTTGTGTGTGGGGCTTGTTATGCTGGTAGTTCCATTACAAACCATTCTAGCTGCTACAACTTTTGAAACGGGATTCGCTCACTGGCCGCCAGAGGGCCAGGACGTGCTCGTTTGACCTGCCAGTTGTCGCCTGGTGCTGAGTGGAGGCGGGTGTGGATTGTGGTGTGGTGCGCCCGCTGGCCGGAGGGCCCGGCTGGTGGTATGGTGGTTGGTGGTGTGTCCCACGTACGGCGGGTGGACACGGCGTGCCTTGACTTCTCAGGGAATGTGGACTGGGCGATTGTGGAAGTTGCTGTCGTCGATGTGCTTCAAACGGATGTCCAGGATTTGATAGGGCTGGAAAAGCTTTCCCCTACGCGAGTGGCGATGACCTTCTGCAGGAGCTCGCTGTACAAGGAGTTTGTGGCGCATTGGGCCGGCCACTCGGTTCCAGTCACCGACACGGCTGTGTCTGTGGCCGTTTCGGATCCCTGGGGGCCGTGCAGTACGTGAGTGTGCATGGTGTACCGGTGACTTTCTCTGAGGATGAGCTGCGGGTTGTGTTTGGAAAGTATGGAGAGGTGCAGTTTCATCGTTTCAACCATCTGCGTACAGGTCGGCTGAGCGGACTGCGTACGGGCATACTGCGTAGGTATGAAGATTACGTCACCGGTACCGTCTCGTCTTCTGTATCGTGGGCTCTCGCTCAGAGTATTCTATCAGGGACAGACTCGCACTTGTTTCCGGTGTGGTGCTGAGGGCCATGTGGCAGCGAGCTGCTGATGCTCCTCGGGCTGAGGCTCCCTCCGTTTTCTTGGAGGGTGACTTCCCCCCTTTGGAGACGCGGGGGGCTTCCTCATCGCTTTCTCGCCCTGGCGGGGTGCCTGGGGTGGTTCCTGCAGCAGGTTCAGCAAGTGCTCCCTCTGTCCCTGTTTGGTCGGGACATAGTACGTCTGCTTCCCCGGTGTGCTCTGTGGGAACGGGAGCTCCTACCTCGGGGGTTCCTCGTTCGGTGGTGGCAGAGGTGCATCCGCGGCCGGAGGCTTCTGTGCGGTCCTCGGCTGCTGCTGTTGGTGTGGTGCCTGCTTCCTCTGCTGAAGATTGTCTGCTGCCCGGGGATGCTGGGGTGGTGGGGTGTGTGTCCTCCTCCCTGCCCTCTGACTCTGCGTTGACTCCCTCGTCGTCTACGAAGGTCGCCTTGTCCAGTGGTTCGTCAGCTGCGATTGCCTCAGCGTCCGTGGTGGATGCCCCTTGTGAGCTGGAGTGTGCTCTCCCGCTTTCTGGACCTGCTCCTTCTGCTCCGGTCTCCGGGCGTGGTGGTAAGCTGTGGCCCCATGCTGTGGAGGTTGCTGCTGTGTGTGTCCGTGCTGCTTCGGCTTTGGGCCCGCCCGCGTCGGGTTCTTCTGGAGCACCCCTTGCTGGGGGTCGTTGTACCGACGATCAGCAGCCTCATGTGAAGCGCCGTCGTTCGGCTCAGGATACATCGCCTCGTCGGTTGTGGGCGGAGGGCGGTGTTGCGATGGAGGTTGCGGGCGAGGACATCGAGGAGGTTTCTTCTGTGGTGCCTCCAGTGACGGCAGCTGCGCCTCCTGATGGTGGCACCTCTGGGTGGGTGGCTCATCGCAGTGACCGGGACCTGGTGGTCGTGTTGTCTAAGAGTAACTGTCGGGGGTCTTCGGCCCTTGTTCCGGTTGGTGGGGGCTCTGCGGATCCGGCAGAGGGCTCGTCCGTGAGGCTGGGTACGGCGACTGGCGGTGTTCACTGTGATCGCCCTGGGGTCCAGGATGAAGTGCGGCCTGTGTGTCGCGACGGGTTGGGGGTATCCTGAGGTTGTCCCGATGGCGCCCTCTGTAGTTTGTGCGTCCTTGAATGTTCGGGGTTTGAATGCTCTTGGGGTCCAGTTGGGCCTGTTGGATGTTTTGCAGGAGCAACGTGTGGATGTGGCTCTCATACAGGAGCATAATGTGCATGATGTGTGTGTTGCAGTGTCTAAGCGTGCATTATCATGTGGTGCTCAACTCGCCAAGGACGCCTTTTGGGGGGACCCTTATGTTATTCTCTCGTAAGGCCTCCTTCTCCGTGCTTCACACGGAGTTGGACGAGCATGGGCGGGTGTTGTTTGTGCGGGTGGAGTTTTTGGGGGTCGTGATTCCGTTTTTGATGGTGTACGCCCCCTCGGGTGCAGCGCGTCGTCGGGAGAGGGAGGAGTTTTTTCGGGTGGGGCTTCTTCCTTTCTTGCGCCATGATACGCGGGGCATGATTTTTGGAGGGGACTTCAATTGTGTGACGAGTGCACGGGATTGTTGTAGCGCTCGTCCTGCAGAATGTCTCGGGTGTGCTGCTGGAGGTGGTGCGTTCATGTGGTTTCCCGGACGCTGCCGTGCTCTTTGGTGGAGGGTTGTCGTTTACTTTTGCTGCACGTGGGGTGCGTTCGCGCATCGATAGGGTGTACGTCAATGGTGGGGAATGTACAGTGTATGATTTTCGCACTGTCCCGGTTGCATTCTCCGACCACAGTTTGGGTACCTCAACCCGGACCACCACCAGTCAGGGTACGGGTCGGTGCGGGGTGGTGGAAGCTAAACTGTGGGTTGTTGCGTTCTCCGCGTGTTTGTCGTCAGTTTCGGTGTTGGTGTTTCGGGATTCGAGCCCGGCGTTGTGAGTTTCTGTCTGTCTTGGAGTGGTGTAAAGTGCAGTGTCGTTTGTTTTTTCGTGTGGTTGCTAAGCGCGAGGCTGCTGGGCGCTTTGGGTTGCTGCGGTTGTTGCAGGCGCAGCTGTCGAGGTTGTATGTACGGTACGATGCTGGTGTTGATTGTTTTGATAAGATTGTGGACTGCAAGGCGCGTATATGCGGGTTGCGGAGTGAGTGGGCGGAGGGTGTGCGTGTGAGGGCTCGTGTAAGTGAGAGGGTAGACGGGGAACGGATTTCTCCATTTCTTTTAAGTAAGGTACGGGCCGCGCGGGACTCTGTTCTTTTTACGGCCTTGCAACGGCCAGATGGGACGGTTGTTTCGGACACTGGTGGGGTGTTGCACTATGTTCAGCAGGAGTTGGCTGCGCTGTATGCGGAGGTGGCTGGGGAAGCCGCACTTGCGGAGGATTTCTTGGGTCGGTGCCTTCCTGGGTTGTCGGTTG
The DNA here is from genome assembly GCF_040958095.1 of Procambarus clarkii. Lineage (NCBI taxonomy): Eukaryota > Metazoa > Arthropoda > Malacostraca > Decapoda > Cambaridae > Procambarus > Procambarus clarkii. Next base: position 16,926,809 of record NC_091165.1, read on the forward strand.
CGGAGTGTGCTGGTCTGGTGAAAGAGGTCTCCTTGGCGGAGCTGCTTGTGGTGGTGCGGTCGTTTCGTTCCGGGAAGGTGCCGGGTTCGAATGGTCTTCCTATTGAGTTCTATGTCGCCTTTTGGGATGTGTTGGGGGATGTTCTGCTGGAGGTGGTCCAGTCTTGTCTTCGGGAGTGTGTTCTGCCTATGTCTCAGTGCGTTGGGATTGTGCGGCTTCTCCCGAAGTCGGGCGATCTACGGTTATTCTCAAACTGGCGGCCCATTACTTTGTTGAATGTCAACTACAAGATCCTGTCTAAGGTCTTGGCTGGTCGGTGTCGCAGTGTTGTTGCTGTCTGTTGTCTCTGTGGAGCAGTTTTGTGGTGTTCCGGGTCGTTCCTTGTTGCATTGCAATGCATTGTTTCGAGATGTGCTCTTGTACGTGTCCGACGCTCGCTTGTCGGCAGCGATGCTTTGTCTGGATTGGTCGCAGGCTTTCGACCGTGTGTCGCTCGATTTTGTGTTTCGCGTGTTGGGGAGGCTGGGATTTCCGCCCTTGTTTGTTCGTTGGGTGCGTATGTTGTACGCTCAATGTTGTAGTCGGGTCTGCGTAAATGGGTTTTTGAGTGATTCTTTCCCTGTGCGTCGCTTGGTGTGGCAGGGTTGTCCACTTTCAATGCTCCTGTATATCGTCTTTCAGGAGCCGTTTTTTAGGGCGATCAAGGGATGCCCGTTGATCGTCCCCCCCCCCCCCCCCCCGTTTGCCGTCAGGTCTTCGGTTGCCTATCTGCGGTTATGCAGATGATACCGTCCTGTTCCTGGCCTCGGAGGGGTCGGTTGGGGCGGTCCAGGTTGTGGTTGAGAGGTTTGAGTTGGTCACTGGGGCGCAGGTGAATCGTGCGAAGTCCGGTCTTATGGGTCTTGGTGGGTGGTCCTCTCGCCTTGTGTGGGTGGGGTCATGGTTTCCGGTTGTCACTTCTATGCGGGTTTTGGGGCTTACCTGGTTCGCTTCCTATGAGAGGTCCTTGGCTTGCAATTGGGATATGGTTTCCCGGAGTGTCGGTGTTGCGATTGGGTTGCTGGCTGTGCACCCGTTTACGCTTTATCAGCGGGCGTTGCTTGTGAATTGCAAAGTTTTGTCCCGGGTCTGGTTCGTGGCTCGGGTTTTCCCCCTGGATCGTAAGCTGGCTTTCGGGTTGGAACGCCAGGTTTATCGTTGTGTGTGGTGTGGTCGTTACCACCCAATTCGCCGGTCGACGTTGGTGTTGGCTGTGCGGAAGGGTGGGGTGGGCATTCCTGATGTGTTCACGAGGGCTCGGGCGCTCTTTTGGGTCTCGTTGTGTCAGGGGTTTGAGTTGGGTGGGGGGCTCAATGGTTTGTGTTTTTATTATTGCTCTGTTAGGTTTAGCTATTTGGTGGATTTTGGTGTTTGTCGGGAGGCGGCGGTCTGTACCCCCCCTGGTTTACTCTTGGGCGGTGGCGATTCTTCGGGAGGTATGCCGTTGTCCTGGGGTTCCTGTCCTTGTCGGTCAAGGCGGTGTATCGGGTTTTGTTTCGTCGTGTTCCACCGCGGGTGGAGGGTTTGTTCCCGTGTTGGGATTGGGGGGGTGTGTGGGCGGCGCTGGGGGCTCGGTTTCTGGCTCCGCAACAGCGGGAATTGTTGTTTCGGCTCTTGCATTTGTCGTTGGCGACTAATGCACGGTTGTGCATGCTGGGTTTGCGTGCCTCTGATGCGTGTGTGCACTGTGGGCTCCCTGAGACGCAGTTGCATGTCTTATTTTTGCGGGCGGTTGCGGGGTTTGCTCGATTGGTTTCGGGACGTGTTGGTTGGAGTTTGTGGACCAGAGTGTCGGGGTGACCTTTTGAGATTTTTGTTTTTGTCCTTTCCGCGGAGGTCGCGCCGTATTCGTAATATGCTTTGTCTTCTTGTTGCTGACTTTGTGTATTGTGTGTGGGTGGGTCGGAGGGAGGGTTATGGAGTTGCTAGGCTTTTGGGGTTTTTGAGGGGTCGTTTGCGGTTCACGTGGTGGTGGGTGCAGCGTGCGTTTCCGAGCGAGTTCCGTGGTTGGTTCACGGGTGGGTATGTGCGTGGGGTTGCTTTTGGGCGAGTGGTCTTCTGTTTTCATCCTAGATCCCCGGCCCTCCGGTGGCCCTCCTCGGGGGAGTTGTGCTGGGTGTGTGTGTGGTTGCTCCTGTGGTTGTGTGTTCGGTTTGGTGTGTGGGGTTGAGTGTGAGTGTGGGTTTGCTTCTATGTTGGCTCCTGCGTGGGCCGTTGCGCTGTACATTGAGTGAGTTGCATGCGGCTGTTTTGTTACTTATTTTGTTGGTTTGATTGCTGTTCTTCCTGGAAGTGTGTTTGTTTAGGGTACATGTATCTCTGTGTTTCATTGTTCGCCCCGGATTCTTTCTTGGGGTTGTCATATAGTAGTGCCTGGGCCTTGGCCATGGTTTGTTTTTATGTTACTTATATGATTTGTGTGCGATGTGATTATGCTTTGTGTTATTTCTGTACTTGTGTGCATTGTGTATTTATGTGTGTGTGTCTGGTTTATTCTTTATATGTTAGTTGTGTCTTTCCATGTCCATATGTGTCCGTTTGTTGTGTGTCCGTTTCTATGTTTATTTGTATTCGGACTTGTGTCCCTGGAGTCTTATTGTGCATTGTTCTCTTCTATGCCTGTTTATGATTATGTTTTTGTTATGTTCTGTTCTTAGGTTCATGTCATGTATATATTGTGCTATACTTTGTATATTTCTTTTATCAAAATAAAAAAAAAACTTTTGAAACTACTTCTGGATCTAAAAATTTATTTGACTATTCCTGAAAAGCCATTTTCCCATTTACCACAAATTTTGGCGTGATCGGTGCCTGTCCTGGGAAAGTTTAGGTAATACAGGTCACAGCCCTGTTGGAGTGGGGAAGGCATATTGTAGATAAATGGCAATAAGGAAGATTTATGAATAATTGTAATTTCATTGTTTGACTTAAAAATATTCCACTTTTTTCACAGGTGACTACAGGAACAGACGTAGTTCATAGAAGTAAATAAAAAATGTTGATGTAAATTCTGTGCCTATTATAAATAAGTCAAACTTATTTGTGACGCTACAATTATTTACCTTTAATAAAGAGAAAGTGTGTGCTTAATTTGGGTGACAAGCTTGAGGCTACCATCGCCAAACTTTGCAGGGTGACTGGTGCTTGTTCGAGGATGGTCAGTGGCAGGTTTGGGTGCACCTGGGAAGGTCCCATGCACCTTCACCCCTTTGTATGTAATGCCCAATGACAGCATTTTCCAATCTCCTTAAATTCCAGACTCCATCCTCACTTGGAATTATCGAACATTCTACTTTCTACATTATTAAATGCCAATTATCTCCATGTAGTTTATCAAGAAGACATTTGGCGAAAATGGTTGAGAGGTGAAGGGAAAGGTGGTGGTTGTGGATGGGGGCACCTGGCATTGCCTGGGGTAGTAAAAATGATCAGTGAAGGTAGAATGTAGTGAAGATTACAGTTGCAAGGTTTAGTGTGTGTACATCCGGTAGTTCAAATAACTCACAATGTAGATGGTTGTTTATTGTGTGTGCATACGTCATCATCACTGTAGTGAAGATGTGACCTCTGCCACCCGAGCAACGCCGGGCTGGGTTTGGTGTTGGGCTTGACGCCTATCAACCTATTGAGGACTAATAAGGTAACCCACAGTAGTTACTCAACCTTCACAAGTACACTTTAGTCCTGGACTATGTTCTGGACTAAAGTAAACCCTGAATGTACACCGAGAAGCGGGTTACACCTCTATATCATTCTTCCTATCTAGTGTATAATTAATAATTTTGAATACTGCTGTGATTGAATGTCAATATTATAATAAATAATAGCTTGTGTTTTAGATTGAAGTGCCATTGTTGAGTGGGAAAAACATTAATCGATGCAATTTTTAGCTTGAGGCTATTTTTAATTTTTTCTTTGTAATTACACCAATTGGATATATTCATATATACATACAGATATTCAGACGCAATAGAAGTTAATATCCTCCCCTTGTCAGGAATATCCCCCGTAAGTACACAATCATTTATAAGGCTAACATTAACCAGTTCTAGGGAGTCACCGTAGACTGTGGTGGTTGTGAAGGAGACGACACAGGGTGGTGGTGGTGTGGTGGTGGTGGTGTGGTGGTGGTAGTGTGGTGGTGGTAGTGTGGTGGTGGTAGTGTGGTGGTGGTAGTGTGGTGGTGGTAGTGTGGTGGTGGTAGTGTGGTGGTGGTAGTGTGGTGGTGGTGGTGTGGTGGTGGTAGTGGTGGTGGTGGTAGTGTGGTGGTGGTAGTGGTGGTGGTGGTAGTGTGGTGGTGGTAGTGGTGGTGGTGGTAGTGGTGGTGGTGGTAGTGTGGTGGTGGTAGTGGTGGTGGTGGTAGTGTGGTGGTGGTAGTGGTGGTGGTGGTAGTGTGGTGGTGGTAGTGGTGGTGGTGGTAGTGTGGTGGTGGTAGTGGTGGTGGTGGTAGTGTGGTGGTGGTAGTGGTGGTGGTGGTAGTGTGGTGGTGGTGGTGGTGGTGGTAGTGTGGTGGTGGTGGTGGTAGTGTGGTGGTGGTGGTGGTGGTGGTAGTGTGGTGGTGGTGGTGGTAGTGTGGTGGTGGTGGTGGTGGTGGTAGTGTGGGTGGTGGTGGTAGTGTGGTGGTGGTGGTAGTGTGGTGGTGGTGGTAGTGTGGTGGTGGTGGTAGTGTGGTGGTGGTGGTAGTGTGGTGGTGGTGGTGGTGGTGGTAGTGTGGTGGTGGTGGTGGTGGTGGTAGTGTGGTGGTGGTGGTGGTGGTGGTAGTGTGGTGGTGGTGGTGGTGGTAGTGTGGTGGTGGTGGTGGTAGTGTGGTGGTGGTGGTGGTAGTGTGGTGGTGGTGGTGGTGGTGGTGGTGGTGGTGGTGGTGGTGGTGGGGTGGTGGTGGTGGTGGTGTGGTGGTGGTGGTGTGGGTGTGGTGGGGTGTGTTGGAAATTTCCAACACCGAATACAACACTGTTGTATTCTCATTAATTATTACTAACTCTACTAATTATTGTAGCAAGTAAAATTAACACCACGTAGAATTCTCATGTACTAATAATTTCATCTGTGCAGTAGGCTAGAATTCTCACGTCATCCGACGCCAGTATTGCGTCAGATTTCATTACAATAAACATTATATCCAATGTATCTGAGAATTAAATTCGATTCTCTATATCTAAGGCATTCTGTGTGATAACTAATTACAGATAAATTGACTTCCAACTAAGAGCCGAATAGAGCGTTGGAGTCATAGCGATTATCGAGTAATAAAAGTTAACGTCACGAGTGAATGCCATGGGGAGACATTAATTCCTCTCCCTTGTACGTTTACTATCCCTAAACTGGCAAATAATAATATTTCCCACTTCTAAATAATAAACCCGTCCAGTCTCCAACATTTCAAGCATAAATGCGAGAAATATTAATGTTCGTGACAATAATTTGGTTAATGAACGCGGGACGCGGCGTGGGTGAGGAGGACCAAGCCAGTACACGTGGAGGGAAGCTCTGAGGCAGACTTACCTGTATCGTGCTCACGAGGAGACGCCATTCCCCAGCCATCAGGGTAGACGTTATCCATCCTCAGATGAAAGTCGCCACTGTGAGGCGTGAACAACCTTGCAGATAATATCTTCAACTGGTGCTGGTGTAACATAAGGAACCTTTTTAATCTGGTTCTTGACTACACATGACCGGCCAGTGAAGCGTGCCATTATCCAGGATAGGCTAAGCCAGAGCCTGGGGACGCGAATTTCGGCAATCTTAAAACTTATACAGTGCCCATATTAGCTAAGTATCTTATCTTTATTTGATGCATCTGGTTAAGTGTAGTGTGGTAGCTGGGTGATTGACCGTGACGACGCATGATAACACCAAACCACAGGTGATTACTTATTATCACCTGTAACTCTTAAATTCTTTAATATAGAGATTCAGTAGTTTAATTAGTTGCTACTGTAAATATTTGTCTTGCAGCTCGTGAGAAGAATTCTCCCTGCTGCCTTCTCCCATGTTAATCCATCCCATTCGTCAGCCAGCCGAGCCCAGGGAATTAGAGGAAGCGTCGTGGCTTACATAAAGGAATCGTCTTTAAGCTAAGATTCTTTGTATTCATTCATGAAATTGCTGAATTACTTACATGCAGAATTCCTCAGGATTAACATGTGTTTATTGTGACTATCATTATTATACTTATAATCTATGTTCCCATTTATGGTAATGACATTAGTTTCACTATAATTCATAGGATTAGCTTATTATAATTTGGATTAGTGAACGAACCACACTAGTTCCTGAACGTACGTACTTCCAGTAATAACCCCCCAATGTAGGTGTTTGAGTGTTTGATTCATTTAATTATACAGCCCATTAATTATTTCTATGATCATATTCTCTAGTATTTTATCCATAGTTACTGGTTCATCTAGGAATTATCTAATGATCAGAAATTCTCAGTTTCCCTCTTTACTATAAAAGCGGGTGGTCCTTCGTAATTTAATTTACTACATTAATATTTAAATAATCAGATTCAAGCCCCAAATGTCCCACAGGGTGGTGGTGGTGGTGGCGGTGGTGGTGGCGGCGGCGGCGGCGGCGGGGTGGTGGTGTGGTGGCGGCGGCGGTGGTGTGGTGGTGGTGGTGGTGGTGGTGGGGGCCAACAGTAGAGCAGAGCAGCGACCCATGGCGAGAGGATCTACAGCCACATTGTCAACATCACCGCTTATACCAAAATTCCTATATCAAAACCATTTGGTTCTACCTATTTCAGTTTGTGCTTTCTTTTATGTCGATGTTTACGAAGAAGCCACAGATTAAACCCAGTTACAAGCGATATCGTCTATCCAATTACTGACTGTCATGCGAGGAAAAAATAATCAACTACAGCACTGCCCCCATCACGGTATAGTTGCACACAACGTTCTTCCTATCATTTTATATTTGTGCCGGGATGAAGAACATGGATAAATATTTTGTTTTACATATTAGGGTTTTGAAAACACAATCCTATTTTAACTATTTGTGTAATGATTTTCATGTGCGTTTGAGGTCACAGTGAGCACTTATAACATCACGAAAGTTAATGAACGTGTCAACACTAACAAAACATGGGACGCCCCCTGGCCACACTGGCCACCAGTAGCCGTTCCCAGCCATTGAGACGGAGGCGGCCCCCAGGGGTTGCCAGACGTCCTGTGCCACCTCTAGGACATTAATTTGTCCTTTTTGGGGCTTGTCTAAAACTAATTACATCAATTGTGTTGTGTATACTAAAGCAGAGTGACAACACTGGGTGGTCACCAGCCAACAACAGACTACTGAACCTGAGAGAAGTCAACTGGTTTATAAGGCATAGCATCCCCCCCCCCCCCCCCCTTGTGATAGGCTGTACAAAGTAGTGTATTTATAACTGTGGGAACAAATCGACGTTAATTTCAATAAGAATTACTGGATAAAGAAGCCCTACTTCCAGTATTTGTTTTCAGTTCTTAGTACTCACGAGAGTACGCCGAGGAGAACTATCAACATCAGAGGCCCGAGACTGTTCAACTACACATAAGGGGTATAACTGGCCGACCCCTCACAGTGTTCAAGAGAGAACTTGATAAACACCTCCAAAGGATACCTGATCAACGAGGCTGTGATTCATATGTCAGGCTGGTTGACCAGTCCAGCAACCAGGAGGCCTGGTCGAGGACCGGGCACTGAGAACGCAGAGCCCTAAAAATCATCGCAAGGTAACCGCAAGGTAAGGTCCATAGTAAATTGACTGGGCTAGTATTTATTTACCATCTGACTGGTTATAATCAGTTCAATTATGCCTTAAGAAGTTATCAGTTTTACCATGAAGATGAGCACCGGGTGGTGTTGCCGTATGACAATAATTCAGGAGGGAGTTGCCATGGTTTAACTTTTTTTTCATTTTACTGACCTTATGTGAATGTGTGTTTATCATTAAAAGGTTTTTATACATTTTATTACTGTGTTTCATGACATCTTCTCCACTTGCCAATGATGGGGTATCCAATAAAGCAGATGAAATTAAAGAAATGGTTAGTGAAGCAAATCCAGATATAATTGCAATAGTGGAAACTAAGAAATTATAAGATCTCGGATGCAATATTCCAAGAGGGATACCAAGTGATAATGAGAGAAGGACAGACAGACAGGGAGGAGTGGGACTCCTCATAAAGCAGAAATGGCAATTTGAGGAACTCGAGAATCGGGGGACTAATGGAAACAAGCTCCACACCTGGGATTCTGACACGTTATGGGAAGAGGATTGTGATCTTGATAATCTACAATCCCTCACCAAACAGAAGGAGGCCCAGACTGGAATAATAAATAATAATACCCACTGAATTTTTTGGAAGTTTGCCGTAGCAAAGCACGTCGTACATATTATAATAATAAATGCAGAGAAAAAAACGCCCAAAGAATGTGTTATGTTTACCATATTTCTCTGGGTTTGAGAATATTGTCAAGGCCATTAAAACTTTTGATATGCATGTATTGTTTAGCTATGAAAATACTGTTGGTAAGCTTAATATTAGTAAGGAACAGCCCTCGTAGTGATAATTGTGTCATTTATAAAATACCTTGTAAAGACTGTAATAAGTTCTATGTTGGGCAAACACCTAAAGATTTGAAATGTAGAATTTCGCAACATAAATACTCTGTAAGACATGGCCAATTGTCTAATGCTTTGTTCGTTCATTTGTCAGAAGATGCTCACCAAATTGATTGGGAGATGGCTTCTTCAATAACGAATTGTAAAACCATCTATAAGAAACAATTAAATCTGCTTTGATACAGATCACAAAAGTAATTTGAACATTAGCAGTGGTTTATATAACTTAGATCCATTTTTAATAGATCAATTAAAGGGCGATTTGAGTAGGATCACTGGAACACATTTGTCTCACTAATTCATTGTAAATATTTACCATCTTATGCTATGATTATACATGTGTGTGGTTATGAATGGGAGCTGCATCGGATGGGCCAATAGGCCCTCTGCAGTTTTTGTGCAGCTCATATTTGTGTCCACTTATTGTACCACCTCAACGGGCCGCTGGCCCGTTGAGCTCCCGTAGCCTTGCGTTGCGTTGTTGTTCTTGCGTTCTTGTTGTTGTTGTTGTTGTTGCGAGCGTTGAGTTCTCCCGTAGCCTCGGGACTGGCTAGTAAGGATGTGCCCCTCGTCCGGTTTAACACAGGCCTAGTCCTAACATTGAGCCTTTAGCGTGCCCAATCGTTCAGGTGCAGCGGTACTAAGTGTGCGACACCTTTACTACCAACTGTTGTAGGTTGTGGATAGCTAGATTGTATAGAACTTCATGCAGACATTATTTGTGAGGCGGTATCTGGAGTCTACCCAGAGGTACAGTGGGACGGCACTGGGCCGCCTTGTGGTGTACCTGGCCCCACGCTCCCCTCGTGTGTAAAATAGTCCTTGGGCCCTCCTTCCCAGGGTCGTGGTTTGTGTGCGCGACTGGTGGTGTGTTTACATGAGGTGGGTGACAGTGTCCTAGCCTGGGCGAGTGGTGGAGCCCTGGGCAGCTACCCTGTGCTGCGCCTCCTGGCCCGTTGTTATGGCAACCGGGCTCAGTACCACCCTATCTTCTGTTGTGCTTGCTAATCCAAGTGATCTCCAAGCAATGGATCCTGAGCCCGCCGCCGAGGAATATGTTGATGCTCGAAGTGGGTTGCAGTCACCCGATGACATGGAACCCGATGCTGATCTGGATAACGGAAATGAGTGGCAGGTGCAACGATCACGGAATGCGAGAAGAAAGTCTAAACTTGCAGACTCTGCTGACGGCGATGAGGACATTGGCAATGATGACAGAAACACCGGAACCCGTGTGAAGACGGTGGAGGTGGGCGGTGGTGGGCTCACCCAGCCAGGGGCCCGCCCACCCAAGCCTCCTATTGCTCCCCGCGCTGACTATGTGCGCCTGGCATTCCCAGCTGGAACATCCACCAACGATAAACTTAAATGGTTCGAACAACTTTCTACTAGGTTCTCCAAAACACTCCTCGATATAGTCCGACCTAGACCAACATCCCCTTACATCTTTGTGTCACGTAAGCAGGAAAATATCATCACTCAACTGGTTAAAGGTGAGATTGCTAATATTGTTTTCACCAGAGAAGACATCATCAATCGACCTAAAAAACTTAAGGAATATATTGTTACCAGTTTTCCCAAAGAGTATCTTCTTGATAGAGCTTATAACCTTGACGGGGTCTACAAGGCAAGACGGATACATAAGGATGGTCAACCTCTCAACAGGATCATCATTGTTTGGAATGGCAGTGACCCTCCCCCTAAACATTACACCTTTTTTGGACATTTCATCCCATCAAGTCCTATAAAACCTTGGGTATCCCCCCCTGTTGTTTGTTATAAGTGCCATGGTACTCATCATATCTCTAGGTACTGTCAACATGACCCTGTGTGTGGGCTCTGTGCTGAACAGCACCAAACAAGGGAGTGTCCTCACAGGGACCCCCCTACCCTTGAGGATGGGGAGGAAGCCTCTCCTCTGGTCCGGAAGTGTCCCAGGTGTATGCGTCAAGGTGTAGATGTTTGGCATCGTGACTGCCCTCGACGCCCCGCCCTCTCTACCATGAGCAGGACGCCAGAGGCGTCTGGTCCAGCTGCAGGAGGCACCCAGCTGGAAGCTCCTAATGTCACCTCTAGTAAGCAGTTTCCAACCCTCGATGGGATAAGGCAAACAAGCAAAGATACAGAAGAAATTAACTGGTTAAAAAATAAAATTATGGAATTGGAAGCTAAAATACAAACATTAGTGATGAATCTGCCCGGAGATAGTGAAGTGAATCATGCTAGTGATAGTGATCAAGTAAATTCTCCCAGCACCAGTAGTGATGCGAGTGGTAATGTTGCAGCTGCTGAGGCTACTTCACCTGTCTCTACGGAACGTGAGTGTCAAATCCCCGTGGGGAATGGTGTTAGAGTAGTCATTGATCCCTCACTGGCACCCCAACTAGACCGTCAAGACACCCTTGATTTGCTTAAACATAAAGACTTTAGGAGAACACCAACTCCTACTCAGGTTAAACGCCTCCTAAACAAAAGTACTCAGGACACACGGAACAAAATTACTTATGTTCTCCAAGTGTTTTACGAACTTAAATGTTACCTTAATTCCCTTGACACTTAACCATGGCTCATCAAACAAAAACAATTAAGTTTCTTTCTTGGAATATTCGAAGTGTTTATCTTCGGATAAATGACGTAATCTTGTATGCTAAAATGAGAGACGTGGATGTGATGTGTTTACAGGAACCATATACGTCCACAACTATCAAGAAGGTCCCACCCAGGATACCTGGGTATATAGCATACAACAACAGTATTGGAACTGGTTTACTAACGTATATTAAGAGTGGATTAATCTGTAAACTAATTAAAAATCATAGGAGTGATAGTATACATTATCAAAAATTCAAATTGCAAACTGCAAATAGCCATTTCCTACTGTATAACATATATGGATGATGTAATGTACTTAAAGCAGACCTGCTACCGAAACCTACAGGTAACACAGCTATGTTATGTATGGGTGACTTTAATGCTCGTCACACTGCTCTTGGTGACGTTCAGTGTAACAATAATGGAAGGGTCTTCTTGAAATACCTTAATGATCATAATATTACTGTGTATGATACTGATAAACAGACCCATTTATTGGGGGGTAGACTGGATTATGTGATTGGATACAGCCTAGTAGATAGCAACGTCAACGTTAAGCTCATCCCAGAACTAGTAAGTGATCATTTTGCAATATATTGTGAATACAATGTGGCGGATATTAGGTCCAATCCTCATCCTAGAGTTAAAATTAACATTCCAGACAATCTTAAACAGCACTTTAAGGCTTATGTACATAAGTGGTACACTGGGTATACACCTGTATCAGTGGACCACTTTTACAATGATCTTGTCAGTATCATTACCAGTTATTATGATACCTGGGTTAAATTAAGGAAAAAAAAGAACACTCGTTCTTCCTCATGGACAGAGGATCCTATTATTATTGCAGAGCGAGCTAAAGTGCTTCAGCTTGCTGACTCTTATAAACGAGACAAAACAGCTGACAATTTACTTGCATTCCTTAATGCCAACAGAGATTTTCGCGAGCTTAAGGGTCAAGTTAAGAACACATATTGGGAACAATTCCTACAAGGTATCAATAGAACTACAACATTATCAGAAATGTGGAACAAAATTAAAAACATTACCAAACCTTCAGCCCCAGTTCAGCTTCATCATACTCCTGCAGAATATGCTGACATGCTCCTAGCTCAATGGTCTAGTGTCTCACAAATTTCTTCCTTACCCCCAGATATACAGCAGCATTTAAGACATACCAACATTAACAGAAACTTTAATATTGAAATAGCACGCTCCTCACCAGATTTAACGGATCAGTTTCCTATAACCCCCTTTGAATTAACATCAGCATTAGGAAAACCTAAGCAAACTGCCCCTGGTGAGGATGGTATAACTTATAACATCTTGAGCTTACTGAATGATGTCTCTAGCCACCCTCTGCTTGACCTCTATCAAATGAGTCTCTCACAAGGTATCTTGCCAAAGAAATGGACACAAAGTCTCATAATACCAATTCATAAACCTAACTCTCAAAAATTCAGACCCATTTCCCTTACATCTTGCATGTGTAAAGTCTTGGAGAGAATTGTTCTCAATCGTGTCATGTTTCAGGTCAAAGAAAAACTGGCCCCAAACCTATATGGGTTCATGCCCAAGTGTAGCACACAAACATGCTTTGCTGAATACTTTGTAAACTCCCAGGATGGGACACAGGCAGCCTTTATTGACCTTAAGTCAGCTTTCGATGTAGCGAATGGCGAAATAATATTAGAGCAACTTGCTGAATTTGGAATCAAAGGTAATCTTCTGAGTTGGATAAAGAGCTACCTATCCAACAGGCGTGCTAGTGTCCTATTTAAAGGAGTTAAAAGTACAAGAACAGATGCATTCGAACTAGGCACACCTCAAGGTGGTGTCCTAAGCCCTATGCTCTTCAATATACTTATGCACAAACTTATCCATGACATACCTGTACAACCTACGGAAACACTTATATGTTATGCTGATGATATTTGTATTATGGCACACAGTAAACCAAGGCTACAAATGTTACTTGATGCATTCTCCAAGAAAGTAGTAGAATGTGGCCTCATAATCTCTGTTGATAAAACAAGGGTTCTTATTCCCCATTCTCTTCATGCTAACTATACTATTAATGGAGTGCCCGTGGAGACTTGTGAGTCTTATAAATATCTTGGAGTCGAGGTTAATGATACAAATCTCATCAGCAACCTGCGTAAAAAACTTGTTGAGCGTCTTAAACCTCTCAGAACTCTTGTTGGCAAAGGATTTGGCATTAACATAAAATATGCTCGTAGTTTTTATATTGCCTTTATACGATCTGTTGTTGTTTATTATGCCTTGCATCTTCTTAATTTTTCTCCTAAACAATTACAAGGCCTAGATGTAGTACAGAATGATGCCATGCGCATCATCCTGGGTTGTCCTAGAACTGTCAGAATTGTTAACATGAGAAAGGAACTAAACTTACCTTCCATTTACGAAAGAATAGTTCTACTTAGTACTATGTTTTGCGCCAAAACTTTGAAAAATAATGGTCCCCCCAGCTCTATTCAAATTAAATTGAGATCCATTCTAAACAATTCTGACTGTTCCCTCAATCCGCCGCAAAAAGCTCCCTACAGTGTGTGGCTCAGTTGTTGTGTCTATAATCTTCAGAAACTGAATGTATCTCTTAACCCTGATAAAACTGTTCACTATATTCCCCCTTGGAAAGATGTGGAGGTCTCTCTGCATTATACTCCCATTAGTGTAAAACAAATGTATAACACTGACATTTTGAGATGTATAACATTAGAAGCTATTGACAGTCGTCTTCAAATTCTCAAACCGACTGAATCCTATGCCTTTACTGATGGCTCTGTGCAGTTAGGCACTGGTAGAACAGGTTGTGCATGTGCAGTGTATAAAGGGAATGAAATGATCATGACTAGTACACAGAGATTGAACAACTGGGCAAGCACGACACAGACCGAGCTATTGGGTATTTATCTAGCCACTGAATACCTTAAGCTCAATGGTGGTGGAGTTATTTTCTGTGACTCTAAAAGTGCTCTGCAGTCCTTAAATAACCCATCACAATGTATGTCGGAAGTAGCTTGTAATATTAAATGGAATGTAATTTTTGCCAATGATAATAATTCTTGTATAAAATTTGTGTGGATCCCATCCCATGTTGGAGTTGAAAAACATGACTTTGTAGATCAATTGGCCAATGAGGCTTGCAGGAAAGAAAACATTGATTATGACTTTGGACTATCTAATGCAGTTATTAGAAACATACAAATTAAAGAAATTAATTCAGATTTAGAAGAACTAAGAAATGCACAGAGACCTGAAAGCTGCAGTATTAAAAGTTATGACAAGTTCTGTAATAATAGGTATTTGTATGGTCAGCACAGTAACCGGACCAGGCAATGTGATGTAGTAATTGCGCGAATTCGCCTTGGCTATAGACATATCTGGCAGGTTAGTGAGGCTGAGCCACTTCCAGAATATTCAGATTGTAAACTCTGTGATAAACCTTTAATGCATTCACTAGAACACTATATTGATGAATGTGAAACCGTAAAGGACTTTAGACCTCCTGGCCTATTGTACCACCAACTGTGTAACTATTTTATTGACTCAGGTGTTCTGGACGACATCCTAACAATTTACCCAAAATTTGCTTGCCCATTTTAAAGAATGAAGAACAATTTCTATTTATATTCTAAGCTGCATCACTTATGAACCCATCCCAGCCCTTGTGTGGCAGTGCACAATAGAAAGTTGTTTTCACATATCCACACATTAAAACATTGATTGTAACCGTGATATATATGTGCTTCAGCCTACAGTTTAGACCTATTGTCTTATGTATGACCCTCTGTCCTGCGTGACAGTGAATACTAGCATTAACCTCAATTTAATAAGACTATCAAAATCCTCAGATTAGGCAAAATTGTAATTAATTTTGTCAATAAAGATGTTAATAATAATAACTTATTGTACCTCACCTCACTCCACCATTCTCTTCTGCCTATTTATGTCCAGTACTCGACCTGTAAAACCACTTAAGATGTATTAATATACGAAAGTACTTAAGGAAATTCCTGTTTCAACTTTCCTCCGTGGTCTGACACTCATTTTATTTTCTATCTCTCTCTCATATATATATATATATATATATATATATATATATATATATATATATATATATATATATATATATATATATATATATATATATATATATATATATAAACTGAAAACTCACACCCCAAAAGTGACTCGAACCCATACTCCCAGAAGCAACGCAACTGGTATGTACAAGACGCCTTAATCCACTTGACCATCACGACCGGACATAATGAGGTGATAGCCGAGGCTATTTGAACCACCCCACCGCCGGCACTCGGATAGTGTTCTCCTCACGTGTGCCCCAAAGAATGAGGTGATTTGGTAAAATGCTATGCCCAAGATTACTATCCGAGTGCCGGCGGTGGGGTGGTTCAAATAGCCTCGGCTATCACCTCATTATGTCCGGTCGTGATGGTCAAGTGGATTAAGGCGTCTTGTACATACCAGTTGCGTTGCTTCTGGGAGTATGGGTTCGAGTCACTTTTGGGGTGTGAGTTTTCAGTTATATATATATATTATATATATATATATATATATATATAATAAATATATATATATATATATATATATATATATATATATATATATATAAAGATAGATATATAGATAGAGAGAGATAGAAAATAAAATAAGTGTCAGACCACGGAGGAAAGTTGAAACAGGAATTTCCTTAAGTACTTTCGTATATTAATATATAAGCAATGTCGTCTTGCCGGTGTTTGGGGCCAGAGCCTTCCAGTTCTTCACAAACAATAACAATGAAAGTAAAAAAAGGTTTAAACTGTTGGAAGTAAACTCGCAGAATAAACGGACCAAAATTATAATTAAGAACTACAATATCCACGCTCTTATTGAGTACATTAATGATCTTCCCCAGATCATCTGGGTCAAGCACAACACGGGACCTGAGGGAGTGCCAAAAAATCAAGCAATCGCTATGTGGGAGGGAGAACTGCCCCCTCTTATTGCATTACCAGGCATAAGGCGTTGTAGAGTGGAACGATATATTGGCAGCCCATCCTTATGTGGCAACTGTCAACGGTGGGACCACAGAACCTGGCAGTGTGACCAGAGAACTAGATGTGGGTGTTATTGTGGCTTTCACGACACTAAACTATGCCTGGATAAGCTTAGTGCTAATGACGCTGTAACACCCAAATGTGTCAATTGCCAACAATCCCACCATGCATGGAACTGGCACTGCAGCAAGAGGCCTAATTGGCAGGGACCAACACGAATGTCAACTCAGGCCACAGGTGGACCAGTGACCAGGGGGGAGGGGGGGAGTAGCCCAGGGAGCGGGTGGTCCAGTGACTGTAGCCTGAAATGGTGTAGCCTGGCACCGCTCTCCTGAGGCTTACCCACAACTTCACCCACCCACCCACCCATACTTCTCTTCCTGTCCACGGCGCCTCACCACCACCTCCACCCCCACCACCTGCCTCAGAACCAGACCCCTTCACTGCATCCCGACTACCCCCCATCCCCCTCCTATCACACCAACCACCCACTCTACCTCACCAACCAGCCCCCCTTCCTGACCCCCAGAAGCCATCACCCTGACTCCTCAAAACAATATTTGATATGATACGAAATCATCCAGTAGTCCAAGAAATAATGCAAAAGCAAACAGAACTTGGGAACGTCCTTGACCAAATCAAAAGGGCACAGGGCCAAATCCTCCAGCTCCTGCAACAGCAGAATCCATCATGTGAAGGCCCAACATGCCAGAGTCTGCTACAAGGTGATGCAGCATATGCTGTCATGGGATATGACAGCAGGTGCAACAATGGTACCATAACATCACTTCACACAGTACAACCAG
The DNA here is from genome assembly GCF_040958095.1 of Procambarus clarkii. Classification (NCBI taxonomy): domain Eukaryota; kingdom Metazoa; phylum Arthropoda; class Malacostraca; order Decapoda; family Cambaridae; genus Procambarus; species Procambarus clarkii. Next base: position 16,943,938 of record NC_091165.1, read on the forward strand.
TAACACCAGTGCACACAGGAACACCAGAGCACTCACCGGTCACCACAGAACACATAATAATGAAAGTGAACATAATAATGCTCAAAGTGCATCTGTTAGCAAACAACTTCAAAATGAATAACTGGGAAGAATATCTCGCTATACTACAATGGAATTGCAATGGTGTTCGCAATAAACAACAACTTGTAGGAACATGCAAAAGTCGACTCGGCCACTGAAATTATGACCTGGAATGGACATGGAGCCTATATTGCCGTGCATAAAATTATGTACACAGCCTATGTGCGCTCCGTCATAGACTATGCCGCAACAGTTTTATGCACCTACTCCCAAAGCCATATGAAAAGGCTTGAAAGCATTCAGAATGAGGTCATGACAATCATTCTTGGAGTTCCAAGAACTGCCAAAACGTCTAATCTACGAGAGGAGTTGTCCCTCCCCAGTGTTAAAAGCAGAATTAAGGAACTGAATGCTAAGCTTGCAATTAGGATAGCCAGAGATCTCCATTACAATGATATTGCTAAGAAAAAATTGAGTTCTGTGTTACTTTCAGGGGGAAACAGGAGAAGCAAAAAAGGGCATCACACATCAGTCTGCTACCTCGAAGAACTTCACCTGCTTGAGCAAGCCCGTGAGCTCCTGCCTGTAGAGAGGTTACCTCCCTGGGAGGATGACTCTTGCAGGATTATCATCAATGAAATGGCAACGAAAAAATCCAACATGATAGCACAAGAAATGAGGCACAAGTATCTCCAGGAAATTTATAAAGAAGCCGAAGAGTAACTAGATCAAATCTACACTGACGGGTCATCTAATCCTGTCAATGGAAGGGCTGGTGTAGCATACACGGTAATTAAGGATAATGCTTTCCAACGCAGAAATGAAGAAAAAGCGCGTATTGAGAACTATGCCTCTTCAACGCAAGGAGTGGTAACTGCCATTGTTATGGCGTTAAGGTTTCTTGAACGGAACACTAATGGTGTAGTGATTTGCATTTATTCCAAAGCAGCACTGCAAAGCCTAGGAAAAAAAATCGGGCAGCAAATCTTGCAATAGTCGCTGAAATTAAGAGAGCTGTGAGAGTACTTACCAATCAGGGAAGAGTCATCAAGTTTGTGGATCGCCTCCCATGTTGGAATGTGGGAATGAACAAGATGTGCTGGCTGCTGAAGGCACTGAAGGAGACCCTATTGAATACTTCATACCCAAGACTACTACAAATTAGAGGTATTGTCAGGCAACATCACCGTGACAAGGTAACTGAGGAAAGGAGAATAGAAGCACAAACCAGTGAATCTGTACGATGGTACATGGTTGCAGCTGGCAATCTCAATCATTATGGACGAAGAGGACGACGACGCGGGAGAGAATCAGTAATAGCGAGACTCCGTCTTCTATACAAATATCCATGGAGATACGAAATGGAAACCACAGTCGATCAGCGAAGTTGCAGAATCTGTGGTGAGAGTGACGGACACCGCCTTGACCACTATCTACGTGAATGTGAAAACCAAACCTGAGACACATTAGAAATATGTGTAGAATAATAAACCCCACATTGTTTGAGTTAGGAAAACACTGTCAAATATTGATACTGTTCTTAAAAGATTCCCCCATTTTGCACCTGCAAGATAACTTAAGCTTTTAAGGGTTGACAGATGTTAATCATCTTGTTTGAGGAGCTGTTCACTTGAGACTGTAACGGTTCTATTGTTACGTAAAGTATGGTGACAAACACAGACACTAAGATACTATATATATATTTGGTCGAATATACAGAAGTACACAGGTGATACTTTGGTGTGAGTTGAGCGCACTGAGCGTCGGTACAGTATCTCGCAAGTGTCTGCTCTAGACCACACTTGAAAGTAGACTCTGGTTAATGTTTGCTATTCTGCTGCTTATATGCTCGGGCAACACCTCACCGTGTTGCCCGGGCAATGCCTCACCTCATTCATCTCCAAAGGTTGACAGGAATATTAACAATGCATTTGGAGCGAGTATATTATTGGGATAATCTACTCGCTACAAGACAGTTAAGCAAGCCCCAGCTGTGTCTGGGTACAAGTGACGGGATGAACAACCCACCGGGTTTTCTTCCTTTTGGGGAGTGATGTACATCGTGCTATGGCAGTATGACCACTCAAGATGAGTGGCGCTGCCCAATAGACTCGCCCCCCAGGGAAAAATTTAAATTAAAGCAGCCAGGCCCCACCATAGAACATAACCTACACATATCGAGATCTGAGAAATCCTCACAAATACTGAAATAGTCGATAAATACACCGACAATATAAGATCAGACATCGGTGAAGCACTATACATCAACCAACCAACCAACCATCCATCCATCAACCAACAACCAGCTAACACAGTTACATTCTTCCATATTTTCTAGACATTGTCATTAGATCCAGGTATGTTTGGAACATTAGAGATGGACAAGCTGCTGGGAGACATCCTATCTTACGTCGATTGATTGATTGATGAACATTAAGCTACCCAAGAGGTGGCATGGGTATGATTAGCTCTTAAGACCCTTACGTCGCCTCGCTCCATTATATATTTGTTTACTTCAGCTAAACTGCAATTCACGGGCTATTCATGTCCGAGCCACCTCTTGGGTGGCTTAATCTTCATCAACTTGGAACTTTTAGTTCCCAGTAGCTGAATCTTGAACAACAAAACAATCGACAATATTAACATGGACACAGACTCGGTAAGCAGCCAGTCAGTAGAGGAGAGTAATTTTCAGGAAGTGTTAACCAGGGGACAGAAGAAACGGAGAAGACAGGATCTGAGGCGCAGAGTTGTCAGTGATAGTGTAACTAACGGAAACAAGAGAATGAAGAACGACGCCGAGACTGATCAAACCAGTGTCGACGAAAGGACAGAACAATGTTAGGAAGGTGACGGTCAGCAGAGGTGGAGGCTTCTCTTCTCTACCTCATGCACACTGACCTACCATCAGAAGCGGCTGTGGACAGTCAACCTGGGAAGAGAGCACCGCAAGTTCGAGCCACTGCTAAAGGAAAGGTTGAACAGTCCTTACTTAATGGTAGTGTCTATGGAGGCAGTTGTGTTCCTGATCCAGTAAGGATATGGTGGAATTGTCATGAAAATACTAGACGAGAACGAGAAACCGACGAAGGGGATTATCTACAAATACCCTCATATTCTAGACCTCGAATTCAACCTCAACGACCAACGATTTGTGTGGGCCAAGCGTCACCCAATTAAAGGTGAAGCTAGGAATCAGGTTGTTGCTCTAGTAAGAGGTGAAGTTCCTGAGTGTGTGTTCATCACCGGGGCGGGCTACAGGCACGTAGCAAAGTATGTGGAAGAACCCATAATATGCCTGAAATGCTGCAGATGGGGGCATAAATCTTGGAGTTGTCAACATGATCCACGATGTCGTTTCTGCAGAAAGTTTCACCTCTAATATATGTAGAGACAAACTTCAGCTGGGTGAGAAAATAGTTCTTGGATGCTGCAACTGTGGAGGTGTTCACAACCCCAGCTGGTCTGTGTGTAGGAAGAGACCGAGTATGGATGTTCCCTGGCCGGTGAATGTTTCAGAGCAGGCAAGAGCTCTTACTCAGACACCAGGAGCACAGCAGAATAATCAGCACCAAACAGCACCAGTGACCCAGACGAATGCGTGGGTAAAGGAGTAACCTTTAATTCGTCAAGCCCAAGCAACAGGCAGCCACACCACCACTCAGGACTCCGGCAGTGACAGTGTAACAGTGAGAGAAGTGGTTATTGGCGCTCAGACAGATGTACATCATACAATGGTATGGTCAAGGTGGTGTGGGCTGAAATAAGGAAAGTTGGCGAGTTCCCCCGAAATCTTGGGCAGAGAACCGAGTCCATTGAGACAAAATTAAACATCCAGGTGAAGGTAAAGTCACAAACAGTGAAGGAAAGTCAGGAAATAATGGTTGAGAACAATGATGAAACAATGTGTGATGAAATGAAGTAAAGTGAAGTGTGTAAATGATGGTACGCAGTCGTAGTGAAAGGAATAACTATAATTAAACATTGGCCCAACTGATTCCTTCAATTAAGAAGGAATCAGTTGGGCCAATAATGGACGGAGGAAAATTGAAACAGGAATTTCCTTAAGTACTTTCGTATATTAATACATCTTCAGAAGAAGTGGTTTTACAGGTCGAGTACTGGACATAAATAGGCAGGAGAAAATGGTGGAGTGAAGTGAGGTACAATAAGTGGACACAAATATGAGCTGCACGAAAACAAAACAGACGAAGCTTACAGGAGTTAAGAGCCGACCCCTCCATTCATATAACAAAGGCTGATAAATCCAGCACTGTTGTTGTACTAAACAAGGAGGAATATATTTCGAAAATGAATGATCTCCTCCAAGATTCTTCAACATACACTAAACTCAGGAAAAATCCGCTTGAGGACATCAAGTTCTTCAATAGCAGCTTGAGGAAGTTGTTAAGTAAGCATAAAGATCTTCTTAATCAAGTTACTACTTCATCACCTTCATTACCATATCTATATGGACTTGTTAAGACGCATAAACCTAACAATCCCATGAGGCCAATCATCAGTTCGGTGGGATCCATTTCTTACAAGCTTTCTAAATGGCTTGCCAAAATCTTGTCCCCGTTGTTAGGAACTATTTCCTCTTCTCATTTGACCACTTCCTCTTGAATTAGTTAAATTGAATAGTGTTCCTGTCACTCCTGATGTAAAGTTAATCAGTTTTGACGTTTGTTCCTTGTTTACAAAGGTACCGGCTTAAGATATTCTTTATTATATTGCTCGTGAAGTAATGAATCATGTTTTCCCTCTTTCTGCTGATATTATTGTCAATCTTGTTAAGTTGTGCATTAAAGATTGCAAATTTACCTTTAATAATGAGTATTATTTACAGACGTTTGGACTAGCAATGGGGAATCCTTTATCGCCATTGCTTTCAAACTTGTAGATGGAATTCTTCGAAAAGAAATTTGTTTAAAAAATTACCCCTGGAATCATTCCATAGATATGTTGTTGATATTTTGTGTATATGGCCTTCAGATGTAAACACAGACGAATTTGTAGCCAAACTTAATGATCAAGTCACCTCTATAAAATTTACTATGGAGACTGAAATTGATAAATTTGCCATTCCTAGATGTACTTATTCATAGGGAAGATTTTTCACTAAAGTTTAGTGTCTACAGAAAACCTACGAATAATTTATCTTGTGTTCATTATTTTTCAGGGCATAGATACAATGTGAAAAAAAAAAAAAAAATTCTTCAATGTATCTAAGAGCTCTTCGAGTTGTGAGTCCAGAATTCTTAGATGAAGAGAAAGAATATTTATTCAATTGGTCTCAAGCTTTGTTACCACTGAATTTTTTGGAAGTTTGCCGTAGCAAAGCACGTCGTACATATTATAATAATATATGCAGAGAAAAAAAATCGCCCAAAGAATGTGTTATGTTTACCATATTTCTCTGCGTTTGAGAATATTGTCAAGGCCTTGAAACTTTTTGATATACATGTATTGTTTAGCTATGAAAATACTGTTGGTAAGCTTAATATTAGTTAGAAACAGCCCTCGTAGTGATAATTGTGTCATTTATAAAATACCTTTTAAAGACTGTAATAAGTTCTATGTTGGGCAAACATCTAAAGATTTCAAATGTAGAATTTCACAACATAAATACTCTGTAAGACATGGCCAATTGTCTAATGCTTTGTTCGTTCATTTGTCAGAAGATGCTCACCAAATTGATTGGGAGATGGCTTCTTCAATAACGAATTGTAAAAGCATCTATAAGAAACATAATTAAATCTGCTTTGATACAGATCACAAAAGTAATTTGAACATTAGCAGTGGTTTATATAACTTATATCCATTTTAATAGATCAATTAAAGGGCGATTTGAGTAGGATCACTGGAACACATTTGTCTCACTAATTCATTGTAAATATTTACCATCTTATGCTATGATTATCCATGTGTGTGGTTATGAATGGGAGCTGCATCGGATGGGCCAATAGGCCCTCTGCAGTTTTTGTGCAGCTCATATTTGTGTCCACTTATTGTACCTCACCTCACTCCACCATTCTCTTCTGCCGATTTATGTCCAGTTCTCGACCTGTAAAACCACTTCGTAAGATGTATTAATATACGAAAGTACTTAAGGAAATTCCTGTTTCAACTTTCCTCCGTGGTCTGACTCATTATTATATATATATATATATATTTATTATATATATATATATATATATATATATATATATATATATATATATATATATATATATATTTTTTTTTTTTTTTATTTTAAACTTAAGTTTCGATGTGACTCTTTATTCACTAAAGTTCCTGTTGATGATCTGTTAGAATTTCTACGTGAGGAACTGCCTAAATATAATTTGAGCTTGCAGACCAATAAAGTATTGGAACTTATTAAATTGTGTATAAAAGAATTATTTTAGTTTTAATGGAAAATTTTTCAAACAAACATTTGGTATGGCGATGGGCAATCCCCTGTCCCCAGTTTTAAGCAATTTGTATATGGAATTCTTTGAAACAAAAATCTTATCCAGGATTATCCCGGCTAATGTAGTTTGGTTTAGGTATGTTGATATTTTGTGCTTATGGCCGTGCAACAAAGACCAGATAGTTTTTCTTAATGAACTCAATTCTTTGGTACCTTCAATAAAATTCACTTGTGAGAGTGAGGAGAATGGTACTCTTCCGTTTTTGGACATTATGATTCATAGAGTCACTAGAAAGTTCAAATTTAATGTGTATAGGAAACCTACCAACGTGGGGTCGTATGTTCATTTTTATTCGAATCATCATAGTAAAGTTAAACAGGCAGTATTTTCAGGAATGTTTCTACGAGCTTTGAGGGTTTGCAGCCCT
>NC_091165.1:16955840-17163048 GCF_040958095.1 Procambarus clarkii
AAGAGTATTTGTATTACTAGGCCGGATAAAAGTAGGGGTGTAGTGATTTTGGATAGGTTAGATTATGTGAATAAGGTTGAAGGATTGTTAGAAGACACTTCTAAATTTATGTTGATCAATATTGACCCCTTTTTTGTATTTTGAAATGTGAAGATAAATTGAATAGGGTTGTAAGAAGTCTGAAAGACGTTCTCTCTGATTATACAAAAATACTTGCAAGTGGCTCTAAAGCAGGTACTTTGTACAGGTTGCCAAATGTTCATGAAACAGGTACACCTATTCGTCCGATTTTGTTAGTGACTGGTACTTTTTAATTACAAACTGGCAAAGTTTCTAGTTCCATTTTTAGAACCATTAATTTGTAATTATTTTACTGTGAGAAACTCGTGATTTTGTTAAGGAACTTTCCTCATTGAAGTTTGAGTTCCCTACTATAATGGCTAGTTTTGATGTAGAATCACTCTTCACTAATATACCTTTGTTGGAAACTTTTGATATTTGTGTAAATCAGTTACTTGCTAACACTAGTTTGGAGTCAGGATTATGTAGTAAAATCTTTAGACGGTTGTTCGAATTGGCAGTTAAAGACACAATGTTTAATAATATTATAAACAAATAGATGTAGTAACAATGGGTTCTCCATTAGGCTCTGCACTTGCTAATGCTTTTCTGGGTTTTCATGAGAAAATTTGGCTTGATAAATGTCCTTTGGTCTTTAAACCCATCATGTACAGAATATAGGTCGATGACACCTTTTTGTTTTCAAGGCCCGATCTCGTGTTGAGAAATTTAGAGTATTTTAATACAAAACATTATAATATAAGTTTTATTGCAGAATGTGAAAAGGATAATTTTTTGTCGTTTCTAGATGTCATGGTAAATAATCTTAATGGTTTTAACACGAATGTATATTGAAAACCTACTTTTACTGGGTTACATTTAAATTTTAATTGTTTTGTTCGATATTTTTAAGAAAAATGCACCTAATACTCTACTGAATAGAACCTTTGATTTATGTTCAAATTGGTCTAATTTTCATCAAGAAATTAATTTCATTGTGAATTTCTTTTCTAACAATAGGTAGGTACCCTAGGTACCCTATTCATAAGGTTTATACCTTTGTAAGGAACTTCTTAAATTAGAAATTCCACTTCTTGTAGGATTACTACAGTAGAAAGGAATATTAAATATATTAAATTGCCGTTCTTATGCAGCTCATATTTTATATCCACCTAATCCCCTTCATTTGTCATAGTACCTCACTTCACCGCTCTCTCCTGCCTATACATGTCCAAACTTGCTTGACTTTTAAATCATTCCTTCCGAAGATGTATTAATATACTTAAGTACTTAAGGAAATTCCTGTTTCAGCGCCGAAAATAATTATCAGCGGCGTATGCTAGATTAGCAAACATAAGTAACTGACTCCCAACATAAGTTGGGAGTAACTATGGCTCTCTTAGTGGTGTCCTCGATCTGAGAAATCAGAACGAACGTGACATATTGAGAGTACATAGTGCACAACTAGCGCGCAGCGGCTGTGTAAAGTCCTCAACACCTCCTCGCGGTGCTCCTGGTTCTGCAGACGTTGAGGCCTCGCCCCTTACAGCAGCCCTAGGGCAACCTTCAGTTGACCCGCAGTAAGGGCCCGGCTGTCGTGGACAGTGCGGGAAGGGCGTTCCCGAAGGTCGTCAGCCCCTGTCACGGGTTTGCGGCCTTGGCATCCGTCATCTCTGTAATAGCAATTGTGGTGACGTTGACCCCTGTCAGTACGATGGATGCCCATCCTGATGCCCATGCCTTTAGAAACTTCAGTAAGGAATCTTTCAAGACCTTGTATACTACTTATGTCAGACCAATCCTGGAGTATGCAGTTCCAGCCTGGAGTCAATACCTAGTTAAACACAAGGCAGTGTTAGAGAAGATTCAGAGGAATGTCTCCATACTAGTCCCATAACTGGAGGTATGAGTTACGAGAAAAGACTACGAGCGCTAAAGCTCGTCCCTGGAAGAGACAGGAGTAAGGGGTGATATGATCACCACCTACAAAATTTCTCGGGGAATTGACAAGGTGGACAACAAAACTATTTAGCACGGGTGGAACATGAACAAGGGGACACAGATGGAAACTTAGAACCCAAATGAGCCACAGACACTATAATTTTGTCATTGTCAGTAGTTAACAAATGGAATGCATTAGGCAATGATGTGGTGGAGGCTGACTTCATACACAGTTTCAAATATAATTTGATAGAACCCAAGAATCTGTACACCAGTTGATTGACAGTTGAAAGGTGGGACCAAAAAGCCAAACCTCAACCCCCGCAAGCACAACTAGGCGAGTACACACACGTACGTCATTAAATATATTCCACCTAAAAACGCATATCGCGTTCTATTGCAGTAATTATGTAACCAGATCCAGTTGAACAGTGTGTACCACTTGACAGACAAGGCTTAAATTACATCACGATTTGCTTAATTGGCTTAATTATATGTTTACAGTATTTGCCATTAACAATTATTACCAACAAACACGCCGGCATATCCAGCCATAATTTCAGACTCATTTACACACGAGATAAGCTGCTTTAACGAAGCAATTTGAAAATACTGGAAAACGTTTTCCACCACCACTCACAGGATGGGCACGGGCCCCCAGCCACCATACCCCCCTCACAGGACGGGCATGGGCCCCCAGCCACCATACCCCTCACAGGACGGACATGGGCCCCCAGCCACCATACCCCTCACAGGACGGGCATGGGCCCCCCGCCACCATACCCCTCACAGGGCGGGCATGGGCCCCCAGCCACCAAACCCCTCTTACAGGACGGGCATGGGCCCCCAGCCACCATACCCCTCTAAGGACGGGCATGGGCCCCCAGCCACCATACCCCTCTAAGGACGGGCATGGGCCCCCCGCCACCAAACCCTTCACAGGACGGGCATGGGCCCCCCGCCACCATACCCCTCACAGGACGGGCATGGGCCCCCAGCCACCATACCCATCACAGGACGGGCATGGGCCCCCAGCCACCATACCCCTCACAGGACGGGCATGGGCCCCCCGCCACCATACCCCTCACAGGGCGGGCATGGGCTCCCCGCCACCATACCCCTCACAGGACGGGCATGGGCTCCCCGCCACCATACCCCTCACAGGACGGGCATGGGCTCCCCGCCACCATACCCCTCACAGGACGGGCATGGGCCCCCCGCCACCATACCCCTCACAGGGCGGGCATGGGCTCCCCGCCACCATACCCCTCACAGGACGGGCATGGGCTCCCCGCCACCATACCCCTCACAGGACGGGCATGGGCTCCCCGCCACCATACCCCTCACAGGACGGGCATGGGCTCCCCGCAACCATACCCCTCACAGGGCGGGCATGGGCTCCCCGCCACCATACCCCTCACAGGACGGGCATGGGGCACAATGGGATGACCTAATAAGCAAAATCCAAGTCGACTACAGAAACCCGGGAAAGTTCTGGAAAAAAGTAAAGACCCTGATGGGAAGCTCTTCTGAGGAAACACGCTACATCATAGACGCCTCAGGAAACACCCTACATCATAGACGCCTCAGGAAATAAACTACGAGGAGAGAGAACAAGAGCAGAAATTCAGGGAGTTCTGGGAAAAAATATTTAGGATAAACCCGGAATAAAATTTAAATTTTTGCCCAATTAATAAAAGGGAAATTACAACTCAAGTCGATAACAGAGCTGCAGCACTACTCCCGACGCAAACAATAGACCTTAACAACATACGCGATGACTGCCACCTTATGAAACACACAGCCATTGCAGAGGTCCATAAAACAATTATGGGTTTCAAGAACAAGGCGCCGAGCAACAGCAAAATAAATAAGATGGTATTATCCAACCTACCAGTGATTTCACTCCATCAATACACATGTATCTTAAATGCAGCTCTTGCATCTGGACTATTCCCCACATACTTCAACAATGCCACAATAAGATTAATCCCCAAGCCAGGTAAACCCCCAACCCAAACTGAAAACTACAGGCCAATTTCCCTCCTCGAAGTACCAGGTAAAATATTCGAAAAAATTATCAGAGACTTGTGAAGTACATGGAAGAGGAAGGGAAGTATAACACCAGGCAGCATGGGTTTAGAAACCGCAGAGGGGCCCATACAGCTATAGCCCTGAAATACGAGCATATAGCCAACGCAGTGTCGAAAAAAGATCAGTGTAATATAGTGCTTAGAGACGTCTCTAAAGCCTTCGACAAAGTGTGGCACACAGGCCTAAAATATATATATCTGAACTAGGGCTTCCCGAGAGATTTACTGCTACTCTCTGCAGCTTTATAGACAATAGAACTGCTAGGCTTAATATCGGCAGCTACTTGGGTGACGTAATAGAACTGAAAAGTGGAGTACCACAAGGAAGCTGCCTCTCCCCCACTCTATTCAACATATATACAGCTGACCTACCCCAACCCCAACATGGAGAATACATCACATACGCTGACGATGTCACCCAAATAATTTGCCAACCGGGACCATCAAAGCCGCTACTAGCCGGCAAGAGCAAGGCAGCAATTGAACTCATAATCAACTTTTAGAAGCAATGATAAATTAGCACCAAACAAACAAAAGTTTCAGATAATACACATTGCGAAAAGAAACCCGGACCCCATCATCCTTGACAACCAGCCGATCCAATATGCGGAGGTAGGCAGAATACTGGGGTTTATGATGAATAGAATATGGATACAAATTCATGTAAGGGACCGACTAAAAGCCAAAGCAGCATTAGGAAAACTGAGAAGATTCCGCAGCCTCAGTACTAACATTCAGATCCACATATACAAGGCTCTAGTTTGGCCGCATCTAGAGTATTACCCAGTACCACTACACACCATAAAGAAAACTAACACGCAGAAACTGCAAGCAGTACAAAATAAGGCGCTAAGGAGAGCAGCAAAACACAGTCCACCATATGATCAGACAATACAGGAGCTCCATGAACTCCTGAACATACAGCCACTAAACATCAGACTGCAGCACCAAGCCATCAGGGTGTGGAACACCATCGAAATGTTAAGAGGACCCAAAGTTTGAAAGATTGCTCCAAGATGAGACGCCCCGCTCCCACAGCTGGTGGCCCAAGAGCCTCGATTCTCTGGTTGAAAACCCCGCCCCACAGTATATAATCCCCAGATGAGATATTTGTGTATATATGAACAGTTCATATATGTGTGTATATGAACAACTCTATAAATAATAATGTGTGTATGAACAACTCTATAAATAATAATAAAACAAAGAGCCTTGAACAGAACAACATGTGTAGAAGCATCGGAGTGTGTATATATGAATGCTACACAGTATTCATCTATGGACATCCATATATGGTGAAACATGTGAAGAACCTCTCACACACTCACAGCTCCCTGACAAGAGGGAGCCAGCTTAGCTTAGCTGCCAACACCCACACATCGTGTCAGCAAGGCAGACAGCCCGCCTGCTTTCATACCTTTCACTGTATTTCCCACTTCTATACTTCCCTTCACCTATGCCTCTCCTTCCTCTTTACTCTCAAACACAAACACAAACACAAACACAAACACAAACACACACACAAACACACACACAAACACACACACAAACACACACACAAACACACACACAAACACACACACACACAAACACACACACACACAAACACACACGCACACAAACACACACGCACACAAACACACACGCACACAAACACACACACACAAACACACACACACAAACACACACACACAAACACACACACACACACAAAAACACACAAAAACACACAAACACACACAAAAACACACAAACACACACAAACACACACAAACACACACAAACACACACAAACACACAGTAAGGGTAAGTAAGTAGTAAGAGTAAGAGTAAGGGGAGACATGATAACCACCTACAAAATTCTCAGGGGAATTGACAGGGTGGACAAAGACAAACTCTTCAGCACGGGTGGGACACGAACAACGGGACACAGGTGGAAACTTAGTACCCAGATGAGCCACAGAGACGTTAGAAAGAATTTTTTCAGTGTCAGAGTAGTTAATAAATGGAATGCACTAGGAAGTGATGTGGTGGAGGCTGACTCCATACACAGTTTCAAATGTAGATATGATAGAGCCCAGTAGGCTCAGGAATCTGTACACCAGTTGATTGACAGTTGAGAGGCGGGACCAAAGAGCCAAAGCTCAACCCCCGCAAGCACAATTAGGCGAGTACAATTAGGTGAGTACACACACACAACTGGGCACGGGCCCCCCGCCACCATACCCCTCTCACAGGACGGGCATGGCCCCCCCCCCCCCCCGCCACCATACCCCTCACAGGACGGGCATGGCCCCCCCCACCATACCCCTCACAGGACGGGCATGGCCCCCCCACCATACCCCTCACAGGACGGGCATGGCCCCCCCCCACCATACCCCTCACAGGACTGGCATGGCCCCCCCCCCCCGCCACCATACCCCTCACAGGACGGGCATGGGCCCCTCCACCCCCAACCATCATACCCCTCACAGGACGGGCATGGGCCCCCAACCACCATACCCCTCACAGGACGGGCATGGCCCCCCCACCATACCCCTCACAGGACGGGCATGGCCCTCCCCCCCGCCACCATACCCCTCACAGGACGGGCATGGGCCCCCCAACCAACATACCCCTCACAGGACGGGCATGGGCCCCCAACCACCATACCCCTCACAGGACGGGCATGGGCCTACAACCACCATACCCCTCACAGGACGGACATGGGCCCCCAACCACCATACCCCTCACAGGACGGGCATGGCCCCCCCCCCAACCACCATACCCCTCACAGGACGGGCATGGCCCCCCCCCAACCACCATACCCCTCACAGGACGGGCATGGGCCCCCAACCACCATACCCCTCACAGGACGGGCATGGCCCCCCCCCAACCACCATACCCCTCACAGGACGGGCATGGGCCCCCAACCACCATACCCCTCACAGGACGGGCATGGCCCCCCCCAACCACCATACCCCTCACAGGACGGGCATGGGCCCCCAACCACCATACCCCTCACAGGACGGGCATGGCCCCCCCCCTAACCACCATACCCCTCACAGGACGGGCATGGGCCTACAACCACCATACCCCTCACAGGACGGGCATGGGCCCCCAACCACCATACCCTGCTGCAAGACAAGTGTTTCAAGGCACCTGACAAAGCACAAGCAGCCAGGCCAGTTGACCCAGAGCCTTGGGACATGGTGGTCGAGATGTGCCCTCGTCCTCGTGACATAGGCCTAGCCGTATGGCCCAGCCTTTAGAGTGTCTAATAGTACAGCTGCGACAGTAACAGGTGTTCAAAAGTGTGGTTATCAACCATAGTTGATAGTGAGTGGTGGACAGTGTGGTCTGGCCAGAAATTGAGAAACATTGCAAGGTGTGTCAGTAACAGGGGTTCCACGAGGGGAGCAGTGCGGGTTCCCTGCCAGGTACCTGGGCCTTATAGCCCCGGTGCCCTCCATCTCTAAACGTCGCGGTCTCCCTGAGCGGCTGGTGTTTACATGAGGAACCTGATAGCTCACCGCCTAGTTAATGTACACAGTTCTGTATGGTGCCTTTACCGATACACGTGACAACTACATAGTCACAGGCAAATAGATGAGGGAAACCAGAAGTCATACAAGACGACTACAGCAGCAACAGACAGGCAATGGCACAAGTGAGTATGCCTGGCACATCTGGCCACCACCACAACTCCCACCCTGTTCATGGGTGAGGCTCCACCCCCGGGGACTACCAACAGTGATGGCGGGAGTGACAATTCATCAGCAGATGAAGGCGGCTACGAAACAGCCGCCATCTAAACAACAGAACATCTAAAAAACGGGACAGGAAACTATTGCAACAGCAACTACAACAGGACCAAACACAACCACAACGAGAGCAGCAACATCATCGACCACAACAACAACCAGCCGCAGATGGTGAGTGGCACACCCTAATCTTCTCTCCTTCAGCGGGTATGGGATCAGCAGAGAAGTACAGATGGATCATTAACGCCGCCCGCACCCATAGTGACCAGCACCGCATTGAAAGCAGATTTGTAGGTAGCAATGTCGTCTTGCGGGTGTTTGGGGCCAGAGCCTTGCAGTTCTTCACCAACAATAACCATGACTATGAAGGTAAGAGGTTTAAACTGATGGAAGTAAACTCGCAGAATAAACGGACCAAAATTATAATTAAGAACTACAATATCCACGCTCTTATCGAGTACATTAATGATCTTCCCCAGATCATCTGGGTCGAGCGCAACACGGGACCTGAGGGAATGCCAAAAAATCAAGCAATCGCTATGTGGGAGGGAGAACAGCCCCCTCTTATTGCATTACCAGGCATAAGGCCTTGTAGAGTGGAACGATATATTGGCAGCCCATCCTTATGTGGCAACTGTCAACGGTGGGACCACAGAACCTGGCAGTGTGACCAGAGAACTAGATGTGGGTGTCGTAGTGGCTTTCACGACACAAAACTATGTCTGGATAAGCTTAGTGCTAATAACGCTGTAACACCCAAATGTGTCAATTGCCAGCAACCCCACCATGCATGGAACCGCCACTGCAGCAAGAGGCCTAATTGGCAGGGACCAACACGAATGTCAACTCAGGCTACAGGTGGACCAGTGACCAGGGGGGAGGAGGGGAGTAGCCCAGGGAGCGGGTGGTCCAGTGACTGTAGCCTGAAATGGTGTAGCCTGGCACCGCTCTCCTGAGGCTTACCCACAACTTCACCCACCCACCCATACTTCTCTTCCTGTCCACGGCGCCTCACCACCACCTCCACCCCAACCACCCACCCCCACCACCTGCCTCAGAACCAGACCCCTTCACTGCATCCCGACTACCCCCCCATCCCCCTCCAATCACACCAACCACCCACTCTACCTCACCAACCAGCCCCCCTTCATGACCCCCAGAAGCCATCACCCTGACTCATCAAAACAATATTTGATATGATACGAAATCATCAAGTCGTCCAAGAAATAATGCAAAAGCAAATAGAACTTGGGAACGTCCTTGACCAAATCAAAAGGGCACAGGACCAAATCCTCCAGCTCCTGCAACAGCAGAATCCATCATGTGAAGGCCCAACATGCCAGAGTCTGCTACAAGGTGATGCAGCATATGCTGTCATGGTATATGACAGCAGGTGCAACAATGGTCCCATAACATCAGTTCACACAGTACAACCAGTAACACCAGTGCACACAGGAACACCAGAGCACTCACCGGTCACCACAGAATACATAATAATGAAAGTGAACATCATAATAATGCTCAAAGTGCATCTGTTAGCAAACAACTTCAAAATGAATACTACCTGGGAAGAATATCTCGCTATACTACAATGGAATTGCAATGGAGTTCGTAATAGAAACAACTTATAGGAACATGGAAAAGTCGACTCGGGCCACTGAAAGCTATGACCTGGAATGGACATGGAGCCTATATTGTCGTGCATAAAATTATGTACACAGCCTATGTGCGCTCCGTCATAGACTATGCCGCACCAGTTTTATGCACCTACTCCCAAAGCCATATGAAAAGGCTTGAAAGCACTCAGAATGAGGTCATGACAATCATTCTTGGAGTTCCAAGAACTGCCAAAACGTCTAATCTACGAGAGGAGTTGTCCCTCCCCAGTGTTAAAAGCAGAATTAAGGAACTGAATGCTAAGCTTGCAATTAGGATAGCCAGAGATCCCCATTACAATGATATTGCTAAGAAAAAATTGAGTTCTGTGCTACTTTCAGGGGGAAACAGGAGAAGCAAAAAAGGGCATCACACATCAGTCTGCTACCTCGAAGAACTTCACCTGCTTGAGCAAGCCCGTGAGCTCCTGCCTGTAGAGAGGTTACCTCCCTGGGAGGATGACTCTTGCAGGATTATCAATGAAATGGCAACGAAAAAATCCAACATGATAGCACAAGAAATGAGGCACAAGTATCTCTAGGAAATTTATAAAGAAGCCGAAGATGAACTAGATCAAATCTACACTGACGGGTCATCTAATCCTGTCAATGGAAGGGCTGGTGTAGCATACACGGTAATTAAGGATAATGCTTTCCAACTCAGAAATGAAGAAAAAGCGCGTATTGAGAACTATGCCTCTTCAACGCAAGGAGAGGTAACTGCCATTGTTATGGCGTCAAGGTTTCTTGAACGGAACACTAATGGTGTAGTGATTTGCATTGATTCCAAAGCAGCACTGCAAAGCCTAGGAAAAAAATCGGGCAGCAAATCTTGCAATAGTCGCTGAAATTAAGAGAGCTGTGAGAGTACTTACCAATCAGGGAAGAGTCAAGTTTCTGTGGATCGCCTCCCATGTTGGAATGTGGTAATGAACGAGATGTGCTGGCTGCTGAAGGCACTGAAGGAGACCCTATTGAATACTTCATACCCAAGACTACTACAAATTAGAGGTATTGTCAGGCAACATCACCGTGACAAGGTAACTGAGGAAAGGAGAATAGAAGCACAAACCAGTGAATCTGTACGATGGTACATGGTTGCAGCTGGCAATCTCAATCATTATGGACGAAGAGGACAACGACGCGGAGAGAATCAGTAATAGCGAGACTCCGTCTTTAATACAAATATCCATGGAGATACGAAATGGAAACCACAGTCGATCAGCGAAATTGCAGAATCTGTGGTGAGAGTGACGGACACCACCTTGACCACTATCTACGTGAATGTGAAAACCAAACCTGAGACACATTAAAAATGTGTAGAATAATAAACCCCACATTGTTTGAGTTCGGAAAACACTGTCAAATATTGATACTGTTCTTAAAAGATTCCCCCATTTTGCACCCGCAAGATAACTTAAGCTTTTAAGGGTTGACAGATGTTAATCATCTTGTTTGAGGAGCTGTTCACTTGAGACAGTTAAGCAAGCCCCAGCTGTGTCTGGGTACAAGTGACGGGATGAACAACCCAGCGGGTTTTCTTCCTTTTGAGGAGTGATGTACATGCTGCTATGGCAGTATGACCACTCAAGATGAGTGGCGCTGCCCAATAGACTCGCCCCCCAGGGAAAAATTTAAATTAAAGCAGCCAGGCCCCACCATAGAACATAACCTACACATATCGCGATTTCAGAAATCCTGATAAATACTGAAATAGTTGATAAATACACCGACAATATAAGATCAGACATCGGTGAAGCACTATACATCAACCAACCAACCAACCATCCATCCATCAACCAACAACCAGCTAACAGTTACATTCTTCAATATTTTCTAGACATTGTCATTAGATCCAGGTATGTTTGGAACATTAGAGATGGACAAGCTGCTGGGAGACATCCTATCTTACGTCGATTGATTGATTGATTGATTGATGAACATTAAGCTACCCAAGAGGTGGCATGGGTATGATTAGCTCTTAAGACCCTTACGTCGCCTCACTCCATTATATATTTGTTAACTTCAGCTAAACTGCAATTCACGGGCTATTCATGTCCGAGCCACCTCTTGGGTGGCTTAATCTTCATCAACTTGGAACTTTTAGTTCCCAGTAGCTGAATCTTGAACAACAAAACAATCGACAATATTAACATGGACACAGACTCGGTAAGCAGCCAGTCAGTAGAGGAGAGTAATTTTCAGGAAGTGTTAACCAGGGGACAGAAGAAACGGAGAAGACAGGATCTGAGGCGTAGAGTTGTCAGTGATAGTGTAACTAACGGAAACAAGAGAATGAAGAACGACGCTGAGACTGATCAAACCAGTGTCGACGAAACGACAGAACAATGTTAGGAAGGTGACAGTCAGCGGAGGTGGAGGCTTCTCTTCTCTACCTCATGCACACTGACCTACCATCAGAAGCGGCTGTGGACAGTCAACCTGGGAAGAGAGCACCACAAGTTCGAGCCACTGCTGAAGGAAGGTGTGAACAGACCTTACTTAATGGTAGTGTCTATGGAGGCAGTTGTGTTCCTGATCCAGTAAGGATATAGTGGAATTGTCATGAAAATACCAGAGGAGAACGAGAAACTGACGAAGGGGATTATCTACAAATACCCTCATATTCTAGACCCTGAATTCATCCTCAACGACCAACGATTTGTGTGGGCCAAGCGTCACCCAATTAAAGGTGAAGCTAGAAATCAGGTTGTTGCTCTAGTAAGAGGTGAAGTTCCCGAGAGTGTTCATCACCGGGGCGGGCTACAGGCATGTAGCAAAATATGTGGAAGAGCCCATAATATGCCTGAAATGCTGCAGCTGGGGGCATAAATCTTACAGTTGTCAACATGATCCACGATGTCGCTTCTGCAGAAAGTTTCACCTCTAATATATGTGTAGACAAACTTCAGCTGGGTGAGAAAATAGTTCAGATGCTGCAACTGTGGAGGTGTCCACAACGCCAGCTGGCGTCTGTGTAGGAAGAGACTTAGTATGGATGTTCTCTGGCCGGTGAATGTTTCAGAGCAGGCAAGAGCTCTTACTCAAACACCAGGAGCACAGCAGAATAATCGGCACCAAACAGCACCAGTGACCCAGACGAATGCGTGGGTAAAGGAGTAACCTTTAATTCATCAGGCTCAAGCAACAGGCAGCCACACCACCACTCAGGACTCCGGCAGTTACAGTGTAACGGTGAGAGAAGTGGTTATTGGCGCTCGGACAGATGTACATCATACAATGGTATGGTCAAGGTGTGGGCTGAAATAGGGAAAGTTGGCGAGTTCCCCCGAAATCTTGGGCAGAGAACCGAGTCCATTGAGACAAAATTAAACATCCAGGTGAAGGTAAAGTCACAAAACAGTGAAGGAAAGTCAGGAAATAATGGTTGAGAACAATGATGAAACAATGAGTGATGAAATGAAGTAAAGTGAAGTGTGTAAATGATGGTACGCAGTCGTAGTGAAAGGAATAACTATAATTAAACATTGGCCCAACTGATTCCTTCAATTAAGAAGGAATCAGTTGGGTCAATAATGGACGGAGGAAAAGTGAAACAGGAATTTCCTTAAGTACTTCCGTATATTAATACATCTTCAGAAGAAGTGGTTTTACAGGTCGAGTACTGGACATAAATAGGCAGGAGAAAATGGTGGAGTGAAGTGAGGTACAATAAGTGGACACAAATATGAGCTGCACGAAAACAAAACAGACGAAGCTTACAGGAGTTAAGAGCCGACCCCTCCATTCATATAACAAAGGCTGATAAATCCAGCACTGTTGTTGTACTAAACAAGGAGGAATATATTTCGAAAATGAATGATCTCCTCCAAGATTCTTCAACATACTCTAAACTCAGGAAAAATCTGCTTGAGGACATCATCAAGTTCTTCAATAGCAGCTTGAGGAAGTTGCTAAGTAAGCATAAAGATCTTCTTAATCAAGTTACTACCTCATCACCTTCATTACCATATCTATCTGGACTTGTTAAGACGCATAAACCTAACAATCCCACGAGGCCAATCATCAGTTCGGTGGGATCCATTTCTTACAAGCTTTCTAAATGGCTTGCCAAAATCTTGTCCCCGTTGTTAGGAACTATTTCCTCTTCTCATTTGACCACTTCCTCTTGAATTAGTTAAATTGAATAGTGTTCCTGTCACTCCTGATGTAAAGTTAATCAGTTTTGACGTTTGTTCCTTGTTTACAAAGGTACCGGTTGAAGATATTCTTTATTATATTGCTCGTGAAGTAATGAATCATGTTTTCCCTCTTTCTGCTGATATTATTGTCAATCTTGTTAAGTTGTGCATTAAAGATTGCAAATTTACCTTTAATAATGAGTATTATTTACAGACGTTTGGACTAGCAATGGGGAATCCTTTATCGCCATTGCTTTCAAACTTGTAGATGGAATTCTTCGAAAAGAAATTTGTTTAAAAAATTACCCCTGGAATCATTCCATAGATATGTTGTTGATATTTTGTGTATATGGCCTTCAGATGTAAACACAGACGAATTTGTAGCCAAACTTAATGATCAAGTCACCTCTATAAAATTTACTATGGAGACTGAAATTGATAAATGTTTGCCATTCCTAGATGTACTTATTCATAGGGAAGACTTTTCACTAAAGTTTAGTGTCTACAGAAAACCTACGAATAATTTATCTTGTGTTCATTATTTTTCAGGGCATAGATACAATGAAAAAAAAAATTCTTCAATGTATCTAAGAGCTCTTCGAGTTGTGAGTCCAGAATTCTTAGATGAAGAGTAAGGATATTTATTCAATTGGTCTCAAGCTTTGTTACCGACTGAATTTTTTGGAAGTTTGCCGTAGCAAAGCACGTCGTACATATTATAATAATATATGCAGAGAAAAAAAATTCGCCCAAAGAATGTGTTATGTTTACCATATTTCTCTGCGTTTGAGAATATTGTCAAGGCCTTGAAACTTTTTGATATACATGTATTGTTTAGCTATGAAAATACTGTAAGCTTAATATTAGTTAGGAACAGCCCTCGTAGTGATAATTGTGTCATTTATAAAATACCTTTTAAAGACTGTAATAAGTTCTATGTTGGGCAAACATCTAAAGATTTGAAATGTAGACTTTCACAACATAAATACTCTGTAAGACATGGCCAATTGTCTAATGTTTTGTTCGTTCATTTGTCAGAAGATGCTCACCAAATTGATTGGGAGATGGCTTCTTCAATAACGAATTGTAAAAGCATCTATAAGAAACATAATTCAATCTGCTTTGATACAGATCACAAAAGTAATTTGAACATTAGCAGTGGTTTATATAACTTAGATCCATTTTTAATAGATCAATTAAAGGGCGATTTGAGTTGGATCATTGGAACACATTTGTCTCACTAATTCATTGTAAATATTTACTATCTTATGCTATGATTATCCATGTGTGTGGTCATGAATAGGAGCTGCATCGGATGGGCCAATAGGCCCTCTGCAGTTTTTGTGCGGCTCATATGTGTGTCCACGTATTGTACCTCACCTCACTCCACCATTCTCTCCTGCCGATTTATGTCCAGTACTCGACCTGTAAAACCACTTCTTAAGATGTATTAATATACGAAAGTACTTAAGGAAATTACTGTTTCAACTTTCCTCCGTGGTCTGACACTCATATTATTTATATATATATTATATATATTATTATATATATATATATATATATATATATATATATATATATATATATATATATATATATATAGATAGATATGTGTGTGTGTGTGTGTTTCTATTAGTTACTTTATTATTATAATCTTTGAGCTAGTTTTTATTTTCTGTGTTAATTATGAAGTTTACTTTGTTTGATCACTTCATGTAAACTTAAGTATGATGCCATCGCTATCGCACTATGGTGCGTCTGCGCGTCCAAAATTTCTCTTGAGTCAGAGTGATGGACGCATGCTTGCGTCCATTATTAAAATATTTGAAGAAAAAAATTAAATTTTACCCGATCACTCTGGGAGTGGTTTCAAAATGAGGGCTTTTAGATTGCACACAATATAATACAATAATGACGACGTAGCCTGACAACTGAGGTCAGGACACTGGAAAGATTATAAATAGTTATGTGGTCCAAAATTTAAAATATTTGTTAACATTTATTATTCCATTATTATGAGACTAGTCTTAAAACGCACACCTTTAGATTGTTAATTTGATACCAAAATGAAAGACCTAACACGAAAATTGATGTTATTAAACTAAACGAGTAAACACATTGTGCCAATTTGTGCTGGCTCAAGGGTAAAGTTATACCGAATTTAGGATTTACTGTGGGGTCACGCCGGGCTTGTGGACCTTGTATGCATATACCCCTGTAGGGAATTCTATTGCAAACACAATGATACCAAAACGCACGACGTGGCACGAGAATTTAGGTAAGAAAACGGAAACTAACACATTTCAGTGTGGCCGCACGCTCGCCCACAACGCCGGGAGCATGACAAGGAAGTCTGCGGCGATCACGCGCCGAGCTGCATAGTGTTGAACGATACTGAAGACCTGTAGTGACTTTATACAGAAGATTGGAACAAGTGGATTTCGTAGTTAAGAAGATTGCTCTGGATTTGGAATTTCTGCAGAGTTGTACGGTGCATCGTATTGTCCCAAGATTTCTTAGGTTTAAAGTGTATTCAGATAAATTTTTGGAAACTCGCGAATATAATTCTAGTTTAAGATTGTTGGATTTTAAAATTTCTGCGAAGCATAAGCGGATAAATAAGCTGAAAATTTAATCGAGTATTAACTTGGAGAAGTTCAAGAACTTTACTTCTTGGGTCGATTTTACGTCCTTAAAGTGTAAATTTGAGAATTATAATGATAAAAGGATTGACAAGTGTAGAGTTATCCACCAGAAAAAATAATTTGTGTATACATGCATGTAATTCGGTATATCTTGATAAGATGGTTCTTAATTTTTCGAAGAGAATTTTGTCTCCCATTGAGAAAATTTCTGTTAACGTGTACAAATAAATTTGTTAACTATTTTAGGTTTTGAACTATTATGTAATACATTAAAAACTTGTACCTTGAGAAATGGTACAAATTATAGTTGGACTAATATAGTTAGCACTGTTCCTTCCATAGCACACGAGGTCTTTAATGACTTTGATAAATATAAATCTACGTTTCCTCCATTTGATAAAAGGAAATTAGATTGTATTAACGGTTTAAAGAATGATAAGAGTATTTGTATTACTAGGCCGGATAAAAGTAGGGGTGTAGTGATTTTGGATAGGTTAGATTATGTGAATAAGGTTGAAGGATTGTTAGAAGACACTTCTAAATTTATGTTGATCAATATTGACCCCTTTTCTTGTATTTTGAAATGTGAAGATAAATTGAATAGGGTTGTAAGAAGTCTGAAAGACGTTCTCTCTGATTATACAAAAATACTTGCAAGTGGCTCTAAAGCAGGTACTTTGTACAGGTTGCCAAATGTTCATGAAACAGGTACACCTATTCGTCCGATTTTGTTAGTGACTGGTACTTTTTAATTACAAACTGGCAAAGTTTCTAGTTCCATTTTTAGAACCATTAATTTGTAATTATTTTACTGTGAGAAACTCGTGATTTTGTTAAGGAACTTTCCTCATTGAAGTTTGAGTTCCCTACTATAATGGCTAGTTTTGATGTAGAATCACTCTTCACTAATATACTTTTGTTGGAAACTTTTGATATTTGTGTAAATCAGTTACTTGCTAACACTAGTTTGAAGTCAGGATTATGTAGTAAAATCTTTAGACGGTTGTTCGAATTGGCAGTTAAAGACACTGTTTAATAATAAATATTATAAACAAATAGATGTAGTAACAATGGGTTCTCTATTAGGCTCTGCACTTTAAAACCCAGAAAAGCAATAGCATGAGAAAATTTGGCTTGATAAATGTCCTTTGGTCTTTAAACCCGTCATGCATAGAACATAGGTCGTTGACACCTTTTTGTTTTCAAGGCCCGATCTCGTGTTGAGAAATTTAGAGTATTTTAATACAAAACATTATAATATACGTTTTATTGCAGAATGTGAAAAGGATAATTTTTTGTCGTTTCTAGATGTCAAGGTAAATAATCTTAATGGTTTTAACACGAATGTATATTGAAAACCTACTTTTACTGGGTTAGATTTAAATTTTAATTCTTTTGTTCGATATTTTTAAGAAAAATGCACCTAATACTCTACTGAATAGAACCTTTGATTTATGTTCAAATTGGTCTAAGTTTGATCAAGAAATTAATTTCATTGTGAATTTCTTTTCTAACAATAGGTAGGTACCCTAGGTACCCTATTCATAAGGTTTATACCTTTGTAAGGAACTTCTTAAATTAGAAATTCCACTTCTTGTAGGATTACTACAGTAGAAAGGAATATTAAATATATTAAATTGCCGTTCTTATGCAGCTCATATTTTATATCCACCTAATCCCCTTCATTTGTCATAGTACCTCACTTCACCGCTCTCTCCTGCCTATACATGTCCAAACTTACTTGACTTTTAAATCATTCCTTCCGAAGATGTATTAATATACTTAAGTACTTAAGGAAATTCCTGTTTCAGCGCCGAAAATAATTATCAGCGGCGTATGCTAGATTAGCAAACATAAGTAACCGACTCCCAACATAAGTTGGGAGTAACTATGGCTCTCTTAGTGGTGTCCTCGATCTGAGAAATCCGAACGAACGTGACATATTGAGAGTACATAGTGCACAACTAGCGCGCAGCGGCTGTGTAAAGTCCTCAACACCTCCTCGCGGTGCTCCTGGTTCTGCAGACGTTGAGGCCTCGCCCCTTACAGCAGCCCTAGGGCAACCTTCAGTTGACCCGCAGTAAGGGCCCGGCTGTCGTGGACAGTGCGGGAAGGGCGTTCCCGAAGGTCGTCAGCTCCTGTCACGGGTTTGCGGCCTTGGCATCCGTCAACTCTGTAATAGCCATTGTGGTGACGTTGACCCCTGTCAGTACGATGGATGCCCATCCTGATGCCCATGCCTTTAGAAACTTCAGTAAGGAATCTTTCAAGACCTTGTATACCACTTATGTCAGACCAATCCTGAAGTATGCAGTTCCAGCGTGGACTCAATACCTAGTTAAACACAAGGCAGTGTTAGAGAAGATTCAGAGGAATGTCTCCATACTAGTCCCATAACTGGAGGTATGAGTTACGAGAAAAGACTACGAGCGCTAAAGCTCGTCCCTGGAAGAGACAGGAGTAAGGGGTGATATGATCACCACCTACAAAATTTCTCGGGGAATTGACAAGGTGGACAACAAAACTATTTAGCACGGGTGGAACATGAACAAGGGGACACAGATGGAAACTTAGAACCCAAATGAGCCACAGACACTATAATTTTGTCATTGTCAGTAGTTAACAAATGGAATGCATTAGGCAATGATGTGGTGGAGGCTGACTTCATACACAGTTTCAAATATAATTTGATAGAACCCAAGAATCTGTACACCAGTTGATTGACAGTTGAAAGGTGGGACCAAAAAGCCAAAGCTCAACCCCCGCAAGCACAACTAGGCGAGTACACACACGTACGTCATTAAATATATTCGACCTAAAAACGCATATCGCGTTCTATTGCAGTAATTATGTAACCAGATCCAGTTGAACAGTGTGTACCACTTGACAGACAAGGCTTAAATTACATCACGAATTGCTTAATTGGCTTAATTATATGTTTACAGTATTTGCCATTAACAATTATTACAATCACGCCGGCATATCCAGCCATAATTTCAGACTCATTTACACACGAGATAAGGTGCTTTAACGAAGCAATTTGAAAATGCTGATAAACGTTTTCCACCACCACTCACAGGACGGGCTTGGGCCCCCCGCCACCATACCCCTCACAGGACGGGCATGGGCTCCCCGCCACCATACCCCTCGCAGGACGGGTATAGGCCCCCCGCCACCATACCCCTCGCAGGACGGGCATGGGCTCCCCGCCACCACACCCCTCGCAGGACGGGCATGGGCTCCCCGCCACCACACCCCTCGCAGGACGGGCATGGGCTCCCCGCCACCATACCCCTCGCAGGACGGGCATGGGCTCCCCGCCACCATACCCCTCGCAGGACGGGCATGGGCTCCCCGCCACCATACCCCTCGCAGGACGGGCATGGGCTCCCCGCCACCATACCCCTCGCAGGACGGGCATGGGCTCCCCGCCACCATACCCCTCGCAGGACGGGCATGGGCTCCACGCCACCATACCCCTCGCAGGACGGGCATGGGCTCCACGCCACCATACCCCTCGCAGGACGGGCATGGGCTCCCCGCCACCATACCCCTCGCAGGACGGGCATGGGCCCCCCGCCACCATACCCCTCGCAGGACGGGCATGGGCCCCCCGCCACCATACCCCTCGCAGGACGGGCATGGGCCCCCCGCCACCATACCCCTCGCAGGACGGGCATGGGCTCCCCTCCCCCCCCGCCACCATACCCCTCGCAGGACGGGCATGGGCCCCCCGCCACCACACCCCCACCCCCCTCACAGGACGGGCATGGGCTCCCCGCCACCATACCCCTCGCAGGACGGGCATGGGCTCCCCGCCACCATACCCCTCGCAGGTCGGGCATGGGCCCCCCCGCCACCATACCCCTCGCAGGACGGGCATGGGCCCCCTGCCACCATACCCCTCGCAGGACGGGCATGGGCCCCCTGCCACCATACCCCTCGCAGGACGGGCATGGGCTCCCCGCCACCATACCCCTCACAGGACGGGCATGGGCTCCCCGCCACCATACCCCTCGCAGGACGGGCATGGGCTCCCCGCCACCATACCCCTCACAGGACGGGCATGGGCTCCCCGCCACCATACCCCTCGCAGGACGGGCATGGGCTCCCCGCCACCATACCCCTCGCAGGACGGGCATGGGCTCCCCGCCACCATACCCCTCGCAGGACGGGCATGGGCCCCCCCGCCACCATACCCCTCGCAGGACGGGCATGGGCTCTCCGCCACCATACCCCTCACAGGAAGGGCATGGGCTCCCCGCCACCATACCCCTCACAGGACGGGCATGGGCTCACCCCCCCCGCCACCATACCCCTCACAGGATGGGCATAGGCCCCCGCCACCATACCCCTCGCAGGACGGGCATGGGCTCCCCGCCACCATACCCCTCACAGGACGGGCATGGGCCCCCGCCACCATACCCCTCACAGGATGGGCATGGGCCCCCGCCACCATACCCCTCACAGGACGGGCATGGGCTCCCCGCCACCATACCCCTCACAGGACGGGCATGGGCCCCCCGCCACTTTTTTTTTTTGGGGGGGGAAGAGTAAAGAGGAAGGAGAGGCATAGGTGAAGGGAAGTATAGAAGTGGGAAACACAGTGAGAGGTATGAAAGCAGGCGGGCTGTCCGCCTTGCTGACACGATGTGTGGGTGTTGGCAGCTAAGCTAAGCTGGCTCCCTCTTGTCAGGGAGCTGTGAGTGTGTGAGAGGTTCTTCACGTGTGTTTCACCATATATGGATGTCCATATATGAATACTGAGTAGCATTTATATATACACACTCCGATGCTTCCACACATGTTGTTCTGTTTAAGGCTCTTTGTTTTATTATTATTATTTATCGAGTTGTTCACACACATTATTATTTATCGAGTTGTTCACACACACATTATTATTTATCGAGTTGTTCACACACACATTATTATTTATCGAGTTGTTCACACACATTATTTATCGAGTTGTTCATATATACACATATGAACTATTCGTATATACACATATCTCATCTGGGGATTATATACTGTGGGGCGGGGTTTTCAACCAGAGAATCGAGGCTCTTGGGCCACCAGCTGTGGGAGCGGGGCGTCTCATCTTGGAGCAATCTTTCAAACATTGGGTCCTCTAACATTTCGATGGTGTTCCACACCCTGATGGCTTGGTGCTGCAGTCTGATGTTTAGTGGCAGTATGTTCAGGAGTTCATGGAGCTCCTGGATTGTCTGATCATATGGTGGACGGTGTTTTGCTGCTCTCCTTAGCGCCTTATTTTGTACTGCTTGCAGTTTCTGCATGTTAGTTTTCTTTATGGTGTGTAGTGGTACTAGGGGATACTCTAAATGCGACCGAACTAGAGCCTTATATAGGTGGATCTGAATGTTAGTACCGTGGCTTCGGAATCTTCTCAGTTTTCCTAAGGCTGCTTTGGCTTTGTTTAGTCGGTCCCTTACATGAATTTGTATCCCTGTTCTATTTATCATAAGTCCCAGTATTCTGCCTACCTCCGCATATTGGATCGGCTGGTTGTCAAGGATGATGGGGTCCGGGTTTCTTTTCACAATGTGTATTATCTGAAACTTTTGTTTATTGGTGCTAATTTTCCATTGCTTCTCAAAGTTGTTTATGAGTTCAATTGCTGCCTTGGTCTTGTCGGCTAGTAGCGGCTTTGATGGTCCCGGTTGGCAAATTATTTGGGTGACATCGTCAGCGTATGTGATGTATTCTCCAAGTTGGGGTAGGTCAGCTGTATATATGTTGAATAGAGTGGGGGAGAGGCAGCTTCCTTGTGGTACTCCACTTTTCAGTTCCATTACGTCACCCAAGTAGCTGCCGATATTAAGCCTATTGTCTATAAAGCTGCAGAGAGAAGCAGTATATCTCTCAGGAAGCCCTAGTTCAGATATCTTATATTTTAGGCCTGTGTGCCACACTGTCGAAGGCTTTCGAGACGTCTCTAAGCACTGTATTACACTGATCTTTTTTCGACACTGCGTTGGCTATATGCTCGTAGATCAGGGCTACAGCTGTATGGGCCCCTCTGCGGTTTCTAAACCCATGCTGCCTGGTGTTATACTTCCCTTTTACTTGCTTTTCTTGAGAAAAAATTGATTGTGTTTGGGGCCTCCACTGAGGCTTGGGTGACATTTTGTGTGGGTGTGCGGGAAGCAGTGAGAACCGTTGCGAGTCCCTGGTCCTGTGGTACTTTTATGTTTTGTTGTTTGTGTGTGGCCCGTCTCCGGGGGTCCTGAATGGTGGTTGCTGGTGTTGTATCATCTTCCTCTGGCTTGTTGGTGGTTGCTGGGGTCGTGGGTGTTGCCACTTGTTGGGAGTTAGTCACAGTTGGGGTAGTGCTGGCTACATTGCTGTCCACCAGGGCTTTTATGATGTTAGTGGAGTCGGCAGTGTCTGGGAATTCCATCAATGGGAGACTATTCATCTTGTACATTTCTTTAATTACAGATCTAAATGACCCTGGGTTTGCTATGTTTTCTAAATGAGCAAATATCATACTGCTCAGGATCTTTGTGGGTAGGTCCCCATTTACCTGTGAGGTCATGTTTGTTGGAGTGTGTGGGGTAGTGTTTGCTGGATTATGTGATACCTTGTTTGACCAAGCATTGGTGGTAGTTATACCTGCATAAGTATTATTGGCCATTGCTGTCTTTTTTGCTAAGGCTTCGGCCCTTTTTTGTTTTAGGATGTCCTTCCTAATGGGACATATTGATGCCAGTGTGCGGTGGGGATTCCCACAGTTGAGACGTTTGGGGTTTGATTTATTCATGCAGTCTCTGTATGTGTGTCCCTGCCCAGCACATTCTGAACATACTTGGCTCGTTTGGTGGCAGTCTGCGGCTGTGTAATCGTATTTATAGCATGTCCAGCAAGGGGTAATGTTATAGTATTCCTCCTGCTCAAGGTTGTTGTTGTCCGTGCTAAGGTGGTAGTAGTTGCAATGGATACCATGGCTGAGGGCTTTCTGTGCCATGGAGATTTCTTCAAACCTTATTTGCATCATGTTAGACAATCTCGGCATGAGGATTACCTCTTCTACCTTGGCCCACTCATTCCTCTGTTCTATATAGTGTAATATTTTCTGGGGTGTCGTCAGTAATTCCTTCATCAAGTCTCTTCAAGATTATGGTCTTCCTGGCCTGCAGCTCAGGCGGAGGGCCCCCCGCCACCATACCCCTCACAGGACGGGCACGGGCCCCCCGCCCCATACCCCTCACAGGACGGGCACGGGCCCCCCGCCACCATACCCCTCACAGGACGGGCACGGGCCCCGCCCCATACCCCTCACAGGACGGGCACGGGCCCCCCGCCACCATACCCCTCACAGGACGGGCATGGCCTCCCCCCTGCCACCATACCCCTCACAGGACGGGCACGGGCCCCCCGCCACCATACCCCTCACAGGACGGGCACGGGCCCCCCGCCACCATACCCCTCACAGGACGGGCATGGCCCCCCACCCCGCCACCATACCCCACACAGGACGGGCATGGCCGACCACCCCGCCACCATACCCCTCACAGGACGGGCATGGCCCCCCCCGCCACCATACCCCTTACAGGACGGGCACGGGCCCCCCGCCACCATACCCCTCACAGGACGGGCATGGCCCCCCCACCCCGCCACCATACCCCTCACAGGACGGGCATGGCCCCCCGCCACCATACCCCTCACAGGACGGGCATGGCCCCCGCCACCATACCCCTCACAGGACGGGCATGGCCCCCCGCCACCATACCCCTCACAGGACGCGCATGGCCCCCCGCCACCATACCCCTCACAGGACGGGCATGGCCCCCCCCCCGCCACCATACCCCCTCACAGGACGGGCATGGCCCCCCGCCACCATACCCCTCACAGGACGGGCATGGCCCCCCTCCCCCGCCACCATACCCCTCACAGGACGGGCATGGCCCCCCACCCCGCCACCATACCCCTCACTGGACGGGCATGGCCCCCCACCCCGCCACCATACCCCTCACAGGACGGGCATGGCCCCCCCCCCGCCACCATACCCCTCACAGGACGGGCACGGTCTCCCCGCCACTGCATACCCCTCACAGGACGGGCATGGCCCACCCCGCCACCATACCCCTCACAGGACGGGCACGGGCCCCCCGCCACCATACCCCTCACAGGACGGGCATGGCCCCCCCCCCGCCACCATACCCCTCACAGGACGGGCACGGCCCCCCCCCGCCACCATACCCCTCACAGGACGGGCACGGGCCCCCCGCCATCATACCCCTCACAGGACGGGCATGGCCCCACCCCGCCACCATACCCCTCACAGGACGGGCATGGCCCCCTCCCCGCCACCATACCCCTCACAGGACGGGCATGGCCCCCCACCATACCCCTCACAGGACGGGCATGGCCCCCCACCATACCCCTCACAGGACGGGCATGGCCCCCCACCATACCCCTCACAGGACGGGCATGGCCCCCCACCATACCCCTCACAGGACGGGCATGGCCCCCCACCATACCCCTCACAGGACGGGCATGGCCCCCCACCATACCCCTCACAGGACGGGCATGGCCCCCCACCATACCCCTCACAGGACGGGCATGGCCCCCCACCATACCCCTCACAGGACGGGCATGGCCCCCCACCATACCCCTCACAGGACGGGCATGGCCCCCCCACCATACCCCTCACAGGACGGGCATGGCCCCCCACCATACCCCTCACAGGACGGGCATGGCCCCCCACCATACCCCTCACAGGACGGGCATGGCCCCCCACCATACCCCTCACAGGACGGGCATGGCCCCCCACCATACCCCTCACAGGACGGGCATGGCCCCCCACCCCCGCCACCATACCCATTACAGGACGGGCATGGCCCCCCTCCCCGCCACCATACCCCTCACAGGACGGGCATGGGCCCCCCGCCACCATACCCCTCACAGGACGGGCATGGCCCCCCCCCCCCGCCACCATACCCCTCACAGGACGGGCATGGCCCCCCCCGCCACCATACCCCTCACAGGACGGGCACGGACCCCCCGCCACCATACCCCTCACAGGACGGGCATGGCCCCCCCCCCGCCACCATACCCCTCACAGGACGGGCATGGCCCCCCCCGTCACCATACCCGTCACAGGACGGGCATGGCCCCCCCCCCCCCGCCACCATACCCCTCACAGGACGGGCACCCCGCCACCATACCCCTCATAGGACGGGCATGGCCCCCCCCCGCCACCATACCCCTCACAGGACGGGCATGGCCCCCCCGTCACCATACCCCTCACAGGACGGGCATGGCCCCCCCCCCGCCACCATACCCCTCACAGGACGGGCATGGCCCCCCCCCCCCGCCACCATACCCCTCACAGGACGGGCATGGCCCCCCCCCCGCCACAATACCCCTCACAGGACGGGCATGCCCCCCCCCCGCCACCATACCCCTCACAGGACGGGCACGGGCCCCCCCCGCCATCATACCCCTCACAGGACGGGCATGGCCCCCCCCCCCGCCACCATACCCCTCACAGGACGGGCACGGGCCCCCCCCCCCCCGCCACCATACCCCTCACAGGACGGGCACGGGCCCCCCCCCCCCCGCCACCATACCCCTCACAGGACGGGCATGGCCCCCCCCCCCCGCCACCATACCCCTCACAGGACGGGCATGGCCCCCCCCCCCGCCACCATACCCCAATGGACGGGCATGGGCCTACAACCACCATACCCTGCTGCAAGACAAGTGTTTCAAGGCACCTGACAAAGCACAAGCAGCCAGGCCAGTTGACCCAGAGTCTTGGGACATGGTGGTCGAGATGTGGCCTCGTCCTCGTGACATAGGCCTAGCCGTATGGCCCAGCCTTTAGAAGTGTCCAATAGCACAGCTGCGACAGTAACAGGTGTTCAAAAGTGTGGTTATCAACCATAGTTGATAGCGAGTGGTGGACAGTGTGGTCTGGCCAGAAATTGAGAAACATTGTAAGGTGCGTCAGTAACAGGGGTTCCACGAGGGGAGCAGTGCGGGTTCCCTGCCAGGTACCTGGGCCTTATAGCCCCGGTGCCCTCCATTTCTAAACGTCGCGGTCTCCCTGAGCGGCTGGTGCTTACACGAGGAACCTGATAGCTCACCGCCTTGTTAATGTACACAGTTCTGTATGGTTCCTTTACCGATACACGTGACAACTACATAGTCACAGGCAAATAGATGAGGGGAAACCAGAAGTTATACAAGACGACTACAGCAGCAACACAGACAGGCAATGGCACAAGTGAGTATGCCTGGCACATCTGGCCACCACCACAACTCCCACCCTGGCATGGGTGAGGCTCCACCCCCGGGGACTACCAACAGTGATGGCGGGAGTGACAATTCATCAGCAGATGAAGGCGGCTACGAAACAGCCGCCATCTAAACAACAGAACATCTAAAAAACGGGACAGGAAACTATTGCAACAGCAACTACAACAGGACCAAACACAACCACAACGAGAGCAGCAACATCATCGACCACAACAACAACCAGCCGCAGATGGTGAGTGGCACACCCTAATCTTCTCTCCTTCAGCGGGTATGGGATCAGCAGAGAAGTACAGATGGATCATTAACGCCGCCCGCACCCATAGTGACCAGCACCGCATTGAAAGCAGATTTGTAGGTAGCAATGTCGTCTTGCGGGTGTTTGGGGCCAGAGCCTTGCAGTTCTTCACAAACAATAACCATGACTATGAAGGTAAGAGGTTTAAACTGATGGAAGTAAACTCGCAGAATAAACGGACCAAAATTATAATTAAGAATACAATATCCATGCTCTTATTGAGTACATTAATGATCTTCTCCAGATCATCTGGACCTGAGGGAGTGCCAAAAAATCAAGCAATCGCTATGTGGGAGGGAGAACAGCCCCCTCTTATTGCATTACCAGGCATAAGGCCTTGTAGAGTGGAACGATATATTGGCAGCCCATCCTTATGTGGCAACTGTCAACGGTGGGACCACAGAACCTGGCAGTGTGACCAGAGAACTAGATGTGGGTGTCGTAGTGGCTTTCACGACACTAAACTATGTCTGGATAAGCTTAGTGCTAATAACGCTGTAACACCCAAATGTGTCAATTGCCAGCAACCCCACCATGCATGGAACCGCCACTGCAGCAAGAGGCCTAATTGGCAGGGACCAACACGAATGTCAACTCAGGCTACAGGTGGACCAGTGACCAGGGGGGAGGGGGGGAGTAGCCCAGGGAGCGGGTGGTCCAGTGACTGTAGCCTGAAATGGTGTAGCCTGGCACCGCTCTCCTGAGGCTTACCCACAACTTCACCCACCCACCCATACTTCTCTTCCTGTCCACGGCGCCTCACCACCACCACCACCACCTGCCTCAGAACCAGACCCCTTCACTGCATCCCGACTACCCCCCATCCCCCTCCAATCACACCAACCACCCACTCTACCTCACCAACCAGCCCCCCTTCCTGACCCCCAGAAGCCATCACCCTGACTCATCAAAACAATATTTGATATGATACGAAATCATCAAGTCGTCCAAGAAATAATGCAAAAGCAAATAGAACTTGGGAACGTCCTTGACCAAATCAAAAGGGCACAGGACCAAATCCTCCAGCTCCTGCAACAGCAGAATCCATCATGTGAAGGCCCAACATGCCAGAGTCTGCTACAAGGTGATGCAGCATATGCTGTCATGGTATATGACAGCAGGTGCAACAATGGTCCCATAACATCAGTTCACACAGTACAACCAGTAACACCAGTGCACACAGGAACACCAGAGCACTCACCGGTCACCACAGAATACATAATAATGAAAGTGAACATCATAATAATGCTCAAAGTGCATCTGTTAGCAAACAACTTCAAAATGAATACTAACTGGGAAGAATATCTCGCTATACTACAATGGAATTGCAATGGAGTTCGTAATAGAAACAACTTATAGGAACATGCAAAAGTCGACTCGGCCACTGAAATTATGACCTGGAATGGACATGGAGCCTATATTGCCGTGCATAAAATTATGTACACAGCCTATGTGCGCTCCGTCATAGACTATGCCGCACCAGTTTTATGCACCTACTCCCAAAGCCATATGAAAAGGCTTGAAAGCACTCAGAATGAGGTCATGACAATCATTCTTGGAGTTCCAAGAACTGCCAAAACGTCTAATCTACGAGAGGAGTTGTCCCTCCCCAGTGTTAAAAGCAGAATTAAGGAACTGAATGCTAAGCTTGCAATTAGGATAGCCAGAGATCTCCATTACAATGATATTGCTAAGAAAAAATTGAGTTCTGTGCTACTTTCAGGGGGAAACAGGAGAAGCAAAAAAGGGCATCACACATCAGTCTGCTACCTCGAAGAACTTCACCTGCTTGAGCAAGCCCGTGAGCTCCTGCCTGTAGAGAGGTTACCTCCCTGGGAGGATGACTCTTGCAGGATTATCAACGAAATGGCAACGAAAAAATCCAACATGATAGCACAAGAAATGAGGCACAAGTATCTCTAGGAAATTTATAAAGAAGCCGAAGATGAACTAGATCAAATCTACACTGACGGGTCATCTAATCCTGTCAATGGAAGGGCTGGTGTAGCATACACGGTAATTAAGGATAATGCTTTCCAACTCAGAAATGAAGAAAAAGCGCGTATTGAGAACTATGCCTCTTCAACGCAAGGAGAGGTAACTGCCATTGTTATGGCGTCAAGGTTTCTTGAACGGAACACTAATGTAGTGATTTGCATTGATTCCAAAGCAGCACTGCAAAGCCTAGGAAAAAAATCGGGCAGCAAATCTTGCAATAGTCGCTGAAATTAAGAGAGCTGTGAGAGTACTTACTAATCAGGGAAGAGTCATCAAGTTTCTGTGGATCGCCTCCCATGTTGGAATGTGGTAATGAACGAGATGTGCTGGCTGCTGAAGGCACTGAAGGAGACCCTATTGAATACTTCATACCCAAGACTACTACAAATTAGAGGTATTGTCAGGCAACATCACCGTGACAAGGTAACTGAGGAAAGGAGAATAGAAGCACAAACCAGTGAATCTGTACGATGGTACATGGTTGCAGCTGGCAATCTCAATCATTATGGACGAAGAGGACAACGACGCGGAGAGAATCAGTAATAGCGAGACTCCGTCTTTAATACAAATATCCATGGAGATACGAAATGGAAACCACAGTCGATCAGCGAAGTTGCAGAATCTGTGGTGAGAGTGACGGACACCGCCTTGACCACTATCTACGTGAATGTGAAAACCAAACCTGAGACACATTAGAAATGTGTAGAATAATAAACCCCACATTGTTTGAGTTAGGAAAACACTGTCAAATATTGATACTGTTCTTAAAAGATTCACCCATTTTGCACCCGCAAGATAACTTAAACTTTTAAGGGTTGACAGATGTTAATCATCTTGTTTGAGGAGCTGTTCACTTGAGACAGTTAAGCAAGCCCCAGCTGTGTCTGGGTACAAGTGACGGGATGAACAACCCAGCGGGTTTTCTTCCTTTTGAGGAGTGATGTACATGCTGCTATGGCAGTATGACCACTCAAGATGAGTGGCGCTGCCCAATAGACTCGCCCCCCAGGGAAAAATTTAAATTAAAGCAGCCAGGCCTCACCATAGAACATAACCTACACATATAGCGATTTGAGAAATCCTGATAAATACTGAAATAGTTGATAAATACACCGACAATATAAGATCAGACATCGGTGAAGCACTATACATCAACCAACCAACCAACCATCCATCCATCAACCAACAACCAGCTAACAGTTACATTCTTCAATATTTTCTAGACATTGTCATTAGATCCAGGTATGTTTGGAACATTAGAGATGGACAAGCTGCTGGGAGACATCCTATCTTACGTCGATTGATTGATTGATTGATGAACATTAAGCTACCCAAGAGGTGGCATGGGTATGATTAGCTCTTAAGACCCTTACGTCGCCTCACTCCATTATATATTTGTTAACTTCAGCTAAACTGCAATTCACGGGCTATTCATGTCCGTGCCACCTCTTGGGTGGCTTAATCTTCATCAACTTGGAACTTTTAGTTCCCAGTAGCTGAATCTTGAACAACAAAACCCTCGACAATATTAACATGGACACAGACTCGGTAAGCAGCCAGTCAGTAGAGGAGAGTAATTTTCAGGAAGTGTTAACCAGGGGACAGAAGAAACGGAGAAGACAGGATCTGAGGCGTAGAGTTGTCAGTGATAGTGTAACTAACGGAAACAAGAGAATGAAGAACGACGCTGAGACTGATCAAACCAGTGTCGACGAAAGGACAGAACAATGTTAGGAAGGCGACAGTCAGCGGAGGTGGAGGCTTCTCTTCTCTACCTCATGCACACTGACCTACCATCAGAAGCGGCTGTGGACAGTCAACCTGGGAAGAGAGCACCGCAAGTTCGAGCCACTGCTGAAGGAAGGTGTGAACAGACCTTACTTAATGGTAGTGTCTATGGGGGCAGTTGTGTTCCTGATCCAGTAAGGATATAGTGGAATTGTCATGAAAATAAAAGAGAACAAGAAACTGACGAAGGGGATTATCTACAA
This sequence comes from Procambarus clarkii, assembly GCF_040958095.1. Taxonomy (NCBI): domain Eukaryota; kingdom Metazoa; phylum Arthropoda; class Malacostraca; order Decapoda; family Cambaridae; genus Procambarus; species Procambarus clarkii. Next base: position 16,986,691 of record NC_091165.1, read on the forward strand.
ATACCCTCATATTCTAGACCCTGAATTCATCCTCAACGACCAACGATTTGTGTGGGCCAAGCGTCACCCAATTAAAGGTGAAGCTAGAAATCAGGTTGTTGCTCTAGTAAGAGGAAGTTCCCGAGAGAGTTCATCACCGGGGCGGGCTACAGGCATGTAGCAAAATATGTGGAAGAGCCCATAATATGCCTGAAATGCTGCAGATGGGGGCATAAATCTTACAGTTGTCAACATGATCCACGATGTCGCTTCTGCAGAAAGTTTCACCTCTAATATATGTGTAGACAAACTTCAGCTGGGTGAGAAAATAGTTCCCTGATGCTGCAACTGTGGAAGTGTTCACAACCCCAGCTGGTCTGTGTGTAGGAAGAGACCGAGTATGGATGTTCCCTGGCCGGTGAATGTTTCAGAGCAGGCAAGAGCTCTTACTCAGACACCAGGAGCACAGCAGAAGAATCAGCACCAAACAGCACCAGTGACCCAGACGAATGCGTGGGTAAAGGAGTAACCTTTAATTCATCAGGCTCAAGCAACAGGCAGCCACACCACCACTCAGGACTCCGGCAGTTACAGTGTAACAGTGAGAGAAGTGGTTATTGGCGCTCAGACAGATGTACATCATACAATGGTATGGTCAAGGTGGTGTGGGCTGAAATAAGGAAAGTTGGCGAGTTCCCCCGAAATCTTGGGCAGAGAACCGAGTCCATTGAGACAAAATTAAACATCCAGGTGAAGGTAAAGTCACAAAACAGTGAAGGAAAGTCAGGAAATAATGGTTGAGAACAATGATGAAACAATGTGTGATGAAATGAAGTAAAGTGAAGTGTGTAAATGATGGTACGCAGTCGTAGTGAAAGGAATAACTATAATTAAACATTGGCCCAACTGATTCCTTCAATTAAGAAGGAATCAGTTGGGCCAATAATGGACGGAGGAAAATTGAAACAGGAATTTCCTTAAGTACTTTCGTATATTAATACATCTTCAGAAGAAGTGGTTTTACAGGTCGAGTACTGGACATAAATAGGCAGGAGAAAATGGTGGAGTGAAGTGAGGTACAATAAGTGGACACAAATATGAGCTGCACGAAAACAAAACAGACGAAGCTTACAGGAGTTAAGAGCCGACCCATCCATTCATATAACAAAGGCTGATAAATCCAGCACTGTTGTTGTACTAAACAAGGAGGAATATATTTCGAAAATGAATGATCTCCTCCAAGATTCTTCAACATACACTAAACTCAGGAAAAATCCGCTTGAGGACATCAAGTTCTTCAATAGCAGCTTGAGGAAGTTGTTAAGTAAGCATAAAGATCTTCTTAATCAAGTTACTACTTCATCACCTTCATTACCATATCTATATGGACTTGTTAAGACGCATAAACCTAACAATCCCATGAGGCCAATCATCAGTTCGGTGGGATCCATTTCTTACAAGCTTTCTAAATGGCTTGCCAAAATCTTGTCCCCGTTGTTAGGAACTATTTCCTCTTCTCATTTGACCACTTCCTCTTGAATTAGTTAAATTGAATAGTGTTCCTGTCACTCCTGATGTAAAGTTAATCAGTTTTGACGTTTGTTCCTTGTTTACAAAGGTACCGGCTGAAGATATTCTTTATTATATTGCTCGTGAAGTAATGAATCATGTTTTACCTCTTTCTGCTGATATTATTGTCAATCTTGTTAAGTTGTGCATTAAAGATTGCAAATTTACCTTTAATAATGAGTATTATTTACAGACGTTTGGACTAGCAATGGGGAATCCTTTATCGCCATTGCTTTCAAACTTGTAGATAGAATTCTTCGAAAAGAAATTTGTTTAAAAAATTACCCCTGGAATCATTCCATAGATATGTTTTTGATATTTTGTGTATATGGCCTTCAGATGTAAACACAGACGAATTTGTAGCCAAACTTAATGATCAAGTCACCTCTATAAAATTTACTATGGAGACTGAAATTGATAAATTTGCCATTCCTAGATGTACTTATTCATAGGGAAGATTTTTCACTAAAGTTTAGTGTCTACAGAAAACCTACGAATAATTTATCTTGTGTTCATTATTTTTCAGGGCATAGATACAATGTGAAAAAAAAAAAAAAAATTCTTCAATGTATCTAAGAGCTCTTCGAGTTGTGAGTCCAGAATTCTTAGATGAAGAGAAAGAATATTTATTCAATTGGTCTCAAGCTTTGTTACCCACTGAATTTTTTGGAAGTTTGCCGTAGCAAAGCACGTCGTACATATTATAATAATATATGCAGAAAAATAAAATCGCCCAAAGAATGTGTTATGTTTACCATATTTCTCTGCGTTTGAGAATATTGTCAAGGCCTTGAAACTTTTTGATATACATGTATTGTTTAGCTATGAAAATACTGTTGGTAAGCTTAATATTAGTTAGAAACAGCCCTCGTAGTGATAATTGTGTCATTTATAAAATACCTTTTAAAGACTGTAATAAGTTCTATGTTGGGCAAACATCTAAAGATTTCAAATGTAGAATTTCACAACATAAATACTCTGTAAGACATGGCCAATTGTCTAATGCTTTGTTCGTTCATTTGTCAGAAGATGCTCACCAAATTGATTGGGAGATGGCTTCTTCAATAACGAATTGTAAAAGCATCTATAAGAAACATAATTAAATCTGCTTTGATACAGATCACAAAAGTAATTTGAACATTAGCAGTGGTTTATATAACTTATATCCATTTTAATAGATCAATTAAAGGGCGATTTGAGTAGGATCACTGGAACACATTTGTCTCACTAATTCATTGTAAATATTTACCATCTTATGCTATGATTATCCATGTGTGTGGTTATGAATGGGAGCTGCATCGGATGGGCCAATAGGCCCTCTGCCGTTTCTGTGCAGCTCATATTTGTGTCCACTTATTGTACCTCACCTCACTCCACCATTCTCTTCTGCCGATTTATGTCCAGTTCTCGACCTGTAAAACCACTTCGTAAGATGTATTAATATACGAAAGTACTTAAGGAAATTCCTGTTTCAACTTTCCTCCGTGGTCTGACTCATTTATTATTATTATATATATATATATATATATATATATATATATATATATATATATATATATATATATATATATATATATATATATATTTTTTTATTTTATTTTAAACTTAAGATTCGATGTGACTCTTTATTCACTAAAGTTCCTGTTGATGATCTGTTAGAATTTCTACGTGAGGAACTGCCTAAATATAATTTGAGCTTGCAGACCAATAAAGTATTGGAACTTATTAAATTGTGTATAAAAGAATTATTTTAGTTTTAATGGAAAATTTTTCAAACAAACATTTGGTATGGCGATGGGCAATCCCCTGTCCCCAGTTTTAAGCAATTTGTATATGGAATTCTTTGAAACAAAAATCTTATCCAGGATTATCCCGGCTAATGTAGTTTGGTTTAGGTATGTTGATGATATTTTGTGCTTATGGCCGTGCAACAAAGACCAGATAGTTTTTCTTAATTAACTCAATTCTTTGGTACCTTCAATAAAATTCACTTGTGAGAGTGAGGAGAATGGTACTCTTCCGTTTTTGGACATTATGATTCATAGAGTCACTAGAAAGTTCAAATTTAATGTGTATAGGAAACCTACCAACGTGGGGTCGTATGTTCATTTTTATTCGAATCATCATAGTAAAGTTAAACAGGCAGTATTTTCAGGAATGTTTCTACGAGCTTTGAGGGTTTGCAGCCCTGAGTTTTTTGATGAAGAGATTGTTAAAATATATGAAATTGGGAAGAGTTTACAATATCCTAAGAGGTTTTTGGATTTCTCGTTTGTACAAGCCAAGTGTACGTTTTATAATCACGTCCCTCAGTCGAAACCAAAAATTATTAACTCATTGGTGGTACCTTATGCGAGTGGACTTGAAAAATTGTCTCTGATTTTTAAAAAACTTAATATAAATTTGGTGTTCACTAATAGTACGATCAAATCCAATTTAATAAAAAACTCCCCTGACAAAGCAGGTTGTGTGTATTCGATTCCCTGCAATGATTGTGATTCTGTGTACCTTGGACAAACAGGAAAGTCCTTACAATTGCGGTTGTCACAACATGCTTATAGTATTAGAACTGCCCAAACGTCTAATGCATTGTATCTACATACGAGTTTATGCGATCACAATATTAACTGGAATGGGGCAAAAAGCATTACCAATTGTGGGGATTTCGTGGAACGGAATTTGATTGAGTCTGCTCTAATCAGTCAGTGTCCAAATCTTCTTAATTAATGTTAGTACTGGTATGTACAAACTTGATCCATTTTTAAGTTATAATATTGCACAACAGTTTAAGAAAACTCTGATAGAGAGGCTTACAATGTCTCATTATAATTGTATATTCATATAGTGTGTGTTCATGAGGCTTTTCTTTAATCTTTCATCCTTATTCTCTGACCGCTTAATCCTCTTTGACCATTCTAAGCTAAGCTATACCTGTTTTTGGTTAATTCTTTCCCTAGGGATGGGTTGGTCAGGTGTCGGCCTATATATCCTCCCCCTTCCCTTCTCCTTAGTCAGTCTGGTGTTGACAAAGGCTTTAACAAGCCGAAACGTTCACCTCATTTCATATTTCTCTGTGGATTTTCCGCATATATATATATATATATATATATATATATATATATATATATATATATATATATATATATATATATATATATATATATGCCTATACTTGCATAAACCACAAATGAAGATAAACAATCTTTGGACAACACCCACCAGTGGGCCTTGAACCCAGAAAGCACAACTACCTTCCAGTAGCTGCCATAACTAGTACGCCTTAACCCACTACACCATCAGACCTTACAAAAGAAGTAGAGTTAAGGCGTACTAGTTATGGCAGCTACTGGAAGGTAGTTGTGCTTTCTGGGTTCGAGGCCCACTGGTGGGTGTTGTCCAAAGATAGATTATATAATATATATATATATATATATATATATATATATATATATATATATATATATATATATATATATATATATATATATATATATATATATATATATATATATATATATATATATATAGATATGTGTGTGTGTGTGTGTGTGTATTTCTATTAGTAACTTTATTAGAATAATCTTTGAACTAATTTTTATTTTGTGTTAATTATGAAGTTTAGTTTGTTTGATCACTTCATGTAAACTTAAGTGTGATGCCATCGCTATCGCAATATGGTGCGTCTGCGCGTCCAAAATTTCTCTTGAGTCAGAGTGATGGACGCATGCTTGCGTCCATTATTAAAATATTTGAAAAAAAAAAAAAAAAATTTACCCGATCACTCTGGGAGTGGTTTCAAAATGAGGGCTTTTAGATTGCACACAATATAATACAATAATGACGACGTAGCCTGACAATTGAGGTCAGGACACTGGAAAGATTATAAATAGTTTTGTGGTCCAACATTTAAAATATTTGTTAACATTTATTATTGCATTATTATGAGACTAGTCTTAAAACGCGCACCTTTAGATTGTTAATTTGATACCAAAATGAAAGACCTAACACGAAAATTGATGTTATTAAACTAAACGAGTAAACACATTGTGCCAATTTGTGCTGGCTCAAGGGTAAAGTTATGCCGAATTTAGGATTTACTGTGGGGTCACGCCGGGCTTTTGGACCTTGTATGCATATACCCCTGTAGGGAATTCTATTGCAAACACAATGATACCAAAACGCACGACGTGGCACGAGAATTTAGGTAAGAAAACGGAAACTAACACACATTTCAGTGTGGCCGCACGCTCGCCCACAACGCCGGGAGCATGACAAGGAAGTCTGCGGCGATCACGCGCCGAGCTCCATAGTGTTGAACGATACTGAAGACCTGTAGTGACTTTATACAGAAGATTGGAACAAGTGGATTTCGTAGTTAAGAAGATTGCTCTGGATTTGGAATTTCTGCAGAGTTGTACGGTGCATCGTATTGTCCCAAGATTTGTTAGGTTTAAAGTGTATTCAGATAATTTTTTAGAAACTAGCGAATATAATTCTTGTTTAAGATTGTTGGATTTTGAAATTTCTGTGAAGCATAAGCGGATAAATAAGCTGAAAATTTAATCGAGTATTAACTTGGAGAAGTTCAAGAACTTTACTTCTTGGGTCGATTTTACGTCCTTAAAGTGTAAATTTGAGAATTATAATGATAAAAGGAACGATATATGATAATGATAACTCTACAAGTGGTAGAGTTATCCACCAGAAAAAATTAATTTGGGTATACATGCATGTAATTCGGTATATCTTGATATGATGGTTCTTAATTTTTAGAAGAGAATTTTGTCTCCCATTGAGAAAATTTCTCTGTTAGCGTAAAAATAAATTTGTTAACTATTTTAGGTTTTGAACTATTATGTAATACATTAAAAACTTGTACCTTGAGAAATGGTACAAATTATAGTTGGACTAATATAGTTAGCACTGTTCCTTCCCTAGCACACGAGGTCTTTAATGACTTTGATAAATATAAATCTACGTTTCCTCCATTTGATAAAGGGAAATTAGATTGTATTGACGGTTTAAAGAATGATAAGAGTATTTGTATTACTAGGCCGGATAAAAGTAGGGGTGTAGTGATTTTGGATAGGTTAGATTATGTGAATAAGGTTGAAGGATTGTTAGAAGACACTTCTAAATTTATGTTGATCAATATTGACCCCTTTTCTTGTATTTTGAAATGTGAAGATAAATTGAATAGGGTTGTAAGAAGTCTGAAAGACGTTCTCTCTGATTATACAAAAATACTTGCAAGTGGCTCTAAACCAGGTTTTTTGTACAGGTTGCCAAATGTTCATGAAACAGGTACACCTATTCGTCCGATTTTGTTAGTGACTGGTACTTTTTAATTACAAACTGGCAAAGTTTCTAGTTCCATTTTTAGAACCATTAATTTGTAATTATTTTACTGTGAGAAACTCGTGATTTTGTTAAGGAACTTTCCTCATTGAAGTTTGAGTTCCCTACTATAATGGCTAGTTTTGATGTAGAATCACTCTTCACTAATATACCTTTGTTGGAAACTTTTGATATTTGTGTAAATCAGTTACTTGCTAACACTAGTTTGGAGTCAGGATTATGTAGTAAAATCTTTAGACGGTTGTTCGAATTGGCAGTTAAAGACACAATGTTTAATAATATTATAAACAAATAGATGTAGTAACAATGGGTTCTCCATTAGGCTCTGCACTTGCTAATGCTTTTCTGGGTTTTCATGAGAAAATTTGGCTTGATAAATTTCCTTTGGTCTTTAAACCCGTCATGTACAGAATATAGGTCGATGACACCTTTTTGTTTTCAAGGCCCGATCTCGTGTTGAGAAATTTAGAGTATTTTAATACAAAACATTATAATATACGTTTTATTGCAGAATGTGAAAAGGATAATTTTTTGTCGTTTCTAGATGTCAAGGTAAATAATCTTAATGGTTTTAACACGAATGTATATTGAAAACCTACTTTTACTGGGTTACATTTAAATTTTAATTGTTTTGTTCGATATTTTTAAGAAAAATGCACCTAATACTCTACTGAATAGAACCTTTGATTTATGTTCAAATTGGTCTAATTTTGATCAAGAAATTAATTTCATTGTGAATTTCTTTTCTAACAATAGGTAGGTACCCTAGGTACCCTATTCATAAGGTTTATACCTTTGTAAGGAACTTCTTAAATTAGAAATTCCACTTCTTGTAGGATTACTACAGTAGAAAGGAATATTAAATATATTAAATTGCCGTTCTTATGCAGCTCATATTTTATATCCACCTAATCCCCTTCATTTGTCATAGTACCTCACTTCACCGCTCTCTCCTGCCTATACATGTCCAAACTTACTTGACTTTTAAATCATTCCTTCCGAAGATGTATTAATATACTTAAGTACTTAAGGAAATTCCTGTTTCAGCGCCGAAAATAATTATCAGCGGCGTATGCTAGATTAGCAAACATAAGTAACTGACTCCCAACATAAGTTGGGAGTAACTATGGCTCTCTTAGTGGTGTCCTCGATCTGAGAAATCCGAACGAACGTGACATATTGAGAGTACATAGTGCACAACTAGCGCGCAGCGGCTGTGTAAAGTCCTCAACACCTCCTCGCGGTGCTCCTGGTTCTGCAGACGTTGAGGCCTCGCCCCTTACAGCAGCCCTAGGGCAACCTTCAGCTGACCCGCAGTAAGGGCCCGGCTGTCGTGGACAGTGCGGGAAGGGCGTTCCCGAAGGTCGTCAGCCCCTGTCACGGGTTTGCGGCCTTGGCATCCGTCAACTCTGTAATAGCCATTGTGGTGACGTTGACCCCTGTCAGTACGATGGATGCCCATCCTGATGCCCATGCCTTTAGAAACTTCAGTAAGGAATCTTTCAAGACCTTGTATACCACTTATGTCAGACCAATCCTGAAGTATGCAGTTCCAGCGTGGACTCAATACCTAGTTAAACACAAGGCAGTGTTAGAGAAGGTTCAGAGGAATGTCTCCATACTAGTCCCATAACTGGAGGTATGAGTTACGAGAAAAGACTACGAGCGCTAAAGCTCATGTCCCTGGAAGAGACAGGAGTAAGGGGTGATATGATCATCACCTACAAAATTTCTCGGGGAATTGACAAGGTGGACAACAAAACTATTTAGCACGGGTGGAACACGAACGAGGGGAACAGATGGAAACTTAGAACCCAAATGAGCCACAGACACTATAATTTTGTCATTGTCAGTAGTTAACAAATGGATTGCATTAGGCAATGATGTGGTGGAGGCTGACTTCATACACAGTTTCAAACGTAATTTGATAGAACCCAAGAATCTGTACACCAGTTGATTGACAGTTGAAAGGTGGGACCAAAAAGCCAAAGCTCAACCCCCGCAAGCACAACTAGGTGAGTACACACACGTACGTCATTAAATATATTCGACCTAAAAACGCATATCGCGTTCTATTGCAGTAATTATGTAACCAGATCCAGTTGAACAGTGTGTACCACTTGACAGACAAGGCTTAAATTACATCACGAATTGCTTAATTGGCTTAATTATATGTTTACAGTATTTGCCATTAACAATTATTACAATCACGCCGGCATATCCAGCCATAATTTCAGACTCATTTACACACGAGATAAGGTGCTTTAACGAAGCAATTTGAAAATACTGATAAACGTTTTCCATCACCACTCACAGGACGGGCTTGGGCCCCCCGCCACCATACCCCTCACAGGACGGGCATGGGCCCCCCCGCCACCATACCCCTCGCAGGACGGCCATGGGCCCCCTGCCACCATACCCCTCGCAGGACGGGCATGGGCTCCCCGCCACCATACCCCTCACAGGACGGGCATGGGCTCCCCGCCACCATACCCCTCGCAGGACGGGCATGGGCTCCCCGCCACCATACCCCTCACAGGACGGGCATGGGCTCCCCGCCACCATACCCCTCGCAGGACGGGCATGGGCTCCCCGCCACCATACCCCTCGCAGGACGGGCATGGGCCCCCCCGCCACCATACCCCTCGCAGGACGGGCATGGGCTCCCCGCCACCATACCCCTCACAGGAAGGGCATGGGCTCCCCGCCACCATACCCCTCACAGGACGGGCATGGGCTCACCCCCCCCGCCACCATACCCCTCACAGGATGGGCATGGGCCCCCGCCACCATACCCCTCGCAGGACGGGCATGGGCTCCCCGCCACCATACCCCTCACAGGACGGGCATGGGCCCCCGCCACCATACCCCTCACAGGATGGGCATGGGCCCCCGCCACCATACCCCTCACAGGACGGGCATGGGCTCCCCGCCACCATACCCCTCACAGGACGGGCATGGGCCCCCCGCCACTTTTTTTTTTGGGGGGGGGGAAGAGTAAAGAGGAAGGAGAGGCATAGGTGAAGGGAAGTATAGAAGTGGGAAACACAGTGAGAGGTATGAAAGCAGGCGGGCTGTCCGCCTTGCTGACACGATGTGTGGGTGTTGGTAGCTAAGCTAAGCTGGCTCCCTCTTGTCAGGGAGCTGTGAGTGTGTGAGAGGTTCTTCACGTGTGTTTCACCATATATGGATGTCCATATATGAATACTGAGTAGCATTTATATATACACACTCCGATGCTTCCACACATGTTGTTCTGTTTAAGGCTCTTTGTTTTATTATTATTATTTATCGAGTTGTTCACACACATTATTATTTATCGAGTTGTTCACACACATTATTATTTATCGAGTTGTTCAAACACACATTATTTATCGAGTTGTTCATATATACACATATGAACTATTCGTATATACACATATATCTCATCTGGGGATTATATACTGTGGGGCGGGGTTTTCAACCAGAGAATCGAGGCTCTTGGGCCACCAGCTGTGGGAGCGGGGCGTCTCATCTTGGAGCAATCTTTCAAACATTGGGTCCTCTAACATTTCGATGGTGTTCCACACCCTGATGGCTTGGTGCTGCAGTCTGATGTTTAGTGGCAGTATGTTCAGGAGTTCATGGAGCTCCTGGATTGTCTGATCATATGGTGGACGGTGTTTTGCTGCTCTCCTTAGCGCCTTATTTTGTACTGCTTGCAGTTTCTGCATGTTAGTTTTCTTTATGGTGTGTAGTGGTACTAGGGGATACTCTAAATGCGACCGAACTAGAGCCTTATATAGGTGGATCTGAATGTTAGTACCGTGGCTTCGGAATCTTCTCAGTTTTCCTAAGGCTGCTTTGGCTTTGTTTAGTCGGTCCCTTACATGAATTTGTATCCCTGTTCTATTTATCATAAGTCCCAGTATTCTGCCTACCTCCGCATATTGGATCGGCTGGTTGTCAAGGATGATGGGGTCCGGGTTTCTTTTCACAATGTGTATTATCTGAAACTTTTGTTTATTGGTGCTAATTTTCCATTGCTTCTCAAAGTTGTTTATGAGTTCAATTGCTGCCTTGGTCTTGTCGGCTAGTAGCGGCTTTGATGGTCCCGGTTGGCAAATTATTTGGGTGACATCGTCAGCGTATGTGATGTATTCTCCAAGTTGGGGTAGGTCAGCTGTATATATGTTGAATAGAGTGGGGGAGAGGCAGCTTCCTTGTGGTACTCCACTTTTCAGTTCCATTACGTCACCCAAGTAGCTGCCGATATTAAGCCTATTGTCTATAAAGCTGCAGAGAGAAGCAGTATATCTCTCAGGAAGCCCTAGTTCAGATATCTTATATTTTAGGCCTGTGTGCCACACTGTCGAAGGCTTTCGAGACGTCTCTAAGCACTGTATTACACTGATCTTTTTTCGACACTGCGTTGGCTATATGCTCGTAGATCAGGGCTACAGCTGTATGGGCCCCTCTGCGGTTTCTAAACCCATGCTGCCTGGTGTTATACTTCCCTTTTACTTGCTTTTCTTGAGAAAAAATTGATTGTGTTTGGGGCCTCCACTGAGGCTTGGGTGACATTTTGTGTGGGTGTGCGGGAAGCAGTGAGAACCGTTGCGAGTCCCTGGTCCTGTGGTACTTTTATGTTTTGTTGTTTGTGTGTGGCCCGTCTCCGGGGGTCCTGAATGGTGGTTGCTGGTGTTGTATCATCTTCCTCTGGCTTGTTGGTGGTTGCTGGGGTCGTGGGTGCTGCAACTTGTTGGGAGTTAGTCACAGTTGGGGTAGTGCTGGCTACATTGCTGTCCACCAGGGCTTTTATGATGTTAGTGGAGTCGGCAGTGTCTGGGAATTCCATCAATGGGAGACTATTCATCTTGTACATTTCTTTAATTACAGATCTAAATGACCCTGGGTTTGCTATGTTTTCTAAATGAGCAAATATCATACTGCTCAGGATCTTTGTGGGTAGGTCCCCATTTACCTGTGAGGTCATGTTTGTTGGAGTGTGTGGGGTAGTGTTTGCTGGATTATGTGATACCTTGTTTGACCAAGCATTGGTGGTAGTTATACCTGCATAAGTATTATTGGCCATTGCTGTCTTTTTTGCTAAGGCTTCGGCCCTTTTTTGTTTTAGGATGTCCTTCCTAATGGGACATATTGATGCCAGTGTGCGGTGGGGATTCCCACAGTTGAGACATTTGGGGTTTGATTTATTCATGCAGTCTCTGTGTGTGTCCCTGCCCAGCACATTCTGAACATACTTGGCTCGTTTGGTGGCACTCTGCGGCTGTGTAATCGTATTTATAGCATGTCCAGCAAGGGGTAATGTTATAGTATTCCTCCTGCTCAAGGTTGTTGTTGTCCGTGCTAAGGTGGTAGTAGTTGCAATGGATACCATGGCTGAGGGCTTTCTGTGCCATGGAGATTTCTTCAAACCTTATTTGCATCATGTTAGACAATCTCGGCATGAGGATTACCTCTTCTACCTTGGCCCACTCATTCCTCTGTTCTATATAGTGTAATATTTTCTGGGGTGTCGTCAGTAATTCCTTCATCAAGTCTCTTCAAGATTATGGTCTTCCTGGCCTGCAGCTCAGGCGGAGGGCCCCCCGCCACCATACCCTTCACAGGACGGGCACGGGCCCCCCGCCCCATACCCCTCACAGGACGGGCACGGGCCCCCGCCACCATACCCCTCACAGGACGGGCACGGGCCCCGCCCCATACCCCTCACAGGACGGGCACGGGCCCCCCGCCACCATACCCCTCACAGGACGGGCATGGCCCCCCCCCGCCACCATACCCCTCACAGGACGGGCATGGCCCCCCCCCGCCACCATACCCCTCACAGGACGGGCACGGGCCCCCCGCCACCATACCCCTCACAGGACGGGCACGGGCCCCCCGCCACCATACCCCTCACAGGACGGGCACGGGCCCCCCGCCACCATACCCCTCACAGGACGGGCACGGCCCCCCACCCCGCCACCATACCCCACACAGGACGGGCATGGCCCCCCACCCCGCCACCATACCCCTCACAGGACGGGCATGGCCCCCCCCCCCGCCACCATACCCCTCACAGGACGGGCACGGGCCCCCCGCCACCACACCCTTCACAGGACGGGCATGGCCCCCCCCCCGCCACCATACCCCTTACAGGACGGGCTCGGGCCCCCCGCCACCATACCCCTCACAGGACGGGCATGGCCCCCCACCCCGCCACCATACCCCTCACAGGACGGGCATGGCCCCCCACCATACCCCTCAGAGGACGGGCATGGCCCCCCGCCACCATACCCCTCACAGGACGGGCATGGCCCCCCCCGCCACCATACCCCCTCACAGGACGGGCATGGCCCCCCGCCACCATACCCCTCACAGGACGGGCATGGCCCCCCCTCCCCCGCCACCATACCCCTCACAGGACGGGCATGGCCCCCCACCCCGCCACCATACCCCTCACAGGACGGGCACGGGCCCCCCGCCACCACACCCTTCACAGGACGGGCATGCCCCCCCCCCCCCCGCCACCATACCCCTTACAGGACGGGCTCGGGCCCCCCGCCACCATTCCCCTCACAGGACGGGCATGGCCCCCCACCCCGCCACCATACCCCTCACAGGACGGGCATGGCCCCCCGCCACCATACCCCTCACAGGACGGGCATGGCCCCCCCCGCCACCATACCCCCTCACAGGACGGGCATGGCCCCCCGCCACCATACCCCTCACAGGACGGGCATGGCCCCCCCTCCCCCGCCACCATACCCCTCACAGGACGGGCATGGCCCCCCACCCCGCCACCATACCCCTCACTGGACGGGCATGGCCCCCCACCCCGCCACCATACCCCTCACAGGACGGGCATGGCCTCCCCCCGCCACCATACCCCTCACAGGACGGGCACGGTCCCCCCGCCACCATACCCCTCACAGGACGGGCATGGCCCCCCACCCCGCCACCATACCCCTCACAGGACGGGCACGGGCCCCCCGCCACCATACCCCTCACAGGACGGGCATGGCCCCCCCCCCCCGCCACCATACCCCTCACAGGACGGGCACGGCCCCCCCCCCCCCGCCACCATACCCCTCACAGGACGGGCACGGGCCCCCCACCACCATACCCCTCACAGGATGGGCATGGCCCCACCCCGCCACCATACCCCTCACAGGACGGGCATGGCCCCCCCCCCGCCACCATACCCCTCACAGGACGGGCATGGCCCCCCCGCCACCATACCCCTCACAGGACGGGCATGGCCCCCCACCATACCCCTCACAGGACGGGCATGGCCCCCCACCTTACCCCTCACAGGACGGGCATGGCCCCCCACCTTACCCCTCACAGGACGGGCATGGCCCCCCACCTTACCCCTCACAGGACGGGCATGGCCCCCCACCTTACCCCTCACAGGACGGGCATGGCCCCCCACCCCCGCCACCATACCCATTACAGGACGGGCATGGGCCCCCCGCCACCATACCCTTCACAGGACGGGCATGGCCCCCCCCCCGCCACCATACCCCTCACAGGACGGGCACGGGCCCCCACGCCACCATACCCCTCACAGGACGGGCATGCCCCCCCCCCTCACAGGACGGGCATGGCCCCCCCCGTCACCATACCCGTCACAGGACAGGCATGGCCCCCCCGTCACCATACCCCTCACAGGACGGGCACGGGCCCCCCGCCACCATACCCCTCATAGGACGGGCATGGCCCCCCCCCCGCCACCATACCCCTCACAGGACGGGCATGGCCCCCCCGTCACCATACCCCTCACAGGACGGGCATGGCCCCCCTCCCCGCCACCATACCCCTCACAGAACGGGCATGGCCCCCCCCCCCGCCACCATACCCCTCACAGGACGGGCATGGCCCCCCCCCCCCGCCACCAAACCCCTCACAGGACGGGCATGCACCCCCCCCGCCACCATACCCCTCACAGGACGGGCACGGGCCCCCCCCGCCACCATACCCCTCACAGGACGGGCATGGCTTCCCCCCCCGTCACCATACCCCTCACAGGACGGGCATGGCCCCCCCCCGCCACCATACCCCTCACAGGACGGGCACGGGCCCCCAACCACCATACCCCTCACAGGACGGGCATGGCCCCCCCCCCCCGCCACCATACCCCTCACAGGACGGGCATGGCCCCCCCCCGCCACCATACCCCTCACAGGACGGGCATGGCCCCCCCCCCCCGCCACCATACCCCAATGGACGGGCATGGGCCTACAACCACCATACCCCTCACAGGACGGGCATGGGCCCCCAACCACCATACCCCTCACAGGACGGGCATGGGCCCCCAACCACCATACCCTGCTGCAAGACAAGTGTTTCAAGGCACCTGACAAAGCACAAGCAGCCAGGCCAGTTGACCCAGAGTCTTGGGACATGGTGGTCGAGATGTGCCCTCGTCCTCGTGACATAGGCCTAGCCGTATGGCCCAGCCTTTAGAGTGTCCACGACAGTAACAGGTGTTCAAAAGTGTGGTTATCAACCATAGTTGATAGCGAGTGGTAGACAGTGTGGTCTGGCCAGAAATTGAGAAACATTGTAAGGTGTGTCAGTAACAGGAGTTACTGACACACCTACTGACACTGCTCCCCACGAGGGGAGCAGTGTGGGTTCCCTGCCAGGTACCTGGGCTTTATAGCCCCGGTGCCCTCCATCTCTAAACGTCGCGGTCTCCCTGAGCGGCTGGTGCTTACACGAGGAACCTGATAGCTCACCGCCTAGTTAATGTACACAGTTCTGTATGGTGCCTTTACCGATACACGTGACAACTACATAGTCACAGGCAAATAGATGAGGGGAAACCAGAAGTTATACAAGACGACTACAGCAGCAACACAGACAGGCAATGGCACAAGTGAGTATGCCTGGCACATCTGGCCACCACCACAACAACTCCCACCCTGGCATGGGTGAGGCTCCACCCCCGGGGACTACCAACAGTGATGGCGGGAGTGACAATTCATCAGCAGATGAAGGCGGCTACGAAACAGCCGCCATCTAAACAACAGAACATCTAAAAAACGGGACAGGAAACTATTGCAACAGCAACTACAACAGGACCAAACACAACGAGAGCAGCAACATCATCGACCACAACAACAACCAGCCGTAGATGGTGAGTGGTACACCCTAATCTTCTCTCCTTCAGCGGGTATGGGATCAGCAGAGAAGTACAGATGGATCATTAACGCCGCCCGCACCCATAGTGACCAGCACCGCATTGAAAGCAGATTTGTAGGTAGGAATGTCGTCTTGCGGGTGTTTGGGGCCAGAGCCTTGCAGTTCTTCACCAACAATAACCATGACTATGAAGGTAAGAGGTTTAAACTGATGGAAGTAAACTCGCAGAATAAACGGACCAAAATTATAATTAAGAACTACAATATCCACGCTCTTATTGAGTACATTAATGATCTTCCCAAGATCATCTGGGTCAAGCACAACACGGGACCTGAGGGAGTGCCAAAAAATCAAGCAATCGCTATGTGGGAGGGAGAACTGCCCCCTCTTATTGCATTACCAGGCATAAGGCCTTGTAGAGTGGAACGATATATTGGCAGCCCATCCTTATGTGGCAACTGTCAACGGTGGGACCACAGAACCTGGCAGTGTGACCAGAGAACTAGATGTGAAAGCCACTACAACACCCACGACACTAAACTGTCTGGATAAGCTTAGTGCTAATAACGCTGTAACACCCAAATGTGTCAATTGCCAGCAACCCCACCATGCATGGAACCGCCACTGCAGCAAGAGGCCTAATTGGCAGGGACCAACACGAATGTCAACTCAGGCCACAGGTGGACCAGTGACCAGGGGGGAGGGGGGGAGTAGCCCAGGGAGCGGGTGGTCCAGTGACTGTAGCCTGGCACCGCTCTCCTGAGGCTTACCCACAACTTCACCCACCCACCCATACTTCTCTTCCTGTCCACGGCGCCTCACCACCACCTCCACCCCAACCACCCACCCCCACCACCTGCCTCAGAACCAGACCCCTTCACTGCATCCCGACTACCCCCCATCCCCCTCCAATCACACCAACCACCCACTCTACCTCACCAACCAGCCCCCCTTCCTGACCCCCAGAAGCCATCACCCTGACTCATCAAAACAATATTTGATATGATACGAAATCATCAAGTCGTCCAAGAAATAATGCAAAAGCAGATAGAACTTGGGAACGTCCTTGACCAAATCAAAAGGGCATAGGACCAAATCCTCCAGCTCCTGCAACAGCAGAATCCATCATGTGAAGGCCCAACATGCCAGAGTCTGCTACAAGGTGATGCAGCATATGCTGTCATGGTATATGACAGCAGGTGCAACAATGGTCCCATAACATCAGTTCACACAGTACAACCAGTAACACCAGTGCACACAGGAACACCAGAGCACTCACCGGTCACCACAGAATACATAATAATGAAAGTGAACATCATAATAATGCTCAAAGTGCATCTGTTAGCAAACAACTTCAAAATGAATACTAACTGGGAAGAATATCTCGCTATACTACAATGGAATTGCAATGGAGTTCGTAATAGAAACAACTTATAGGAACATGCAAAAGTCGACTCGGGCCACTGAAAGCTATGACCTGGAATGGACATGGAGCCTATATTGCCGTGCATAAAATTATGTACACGGCCTATGTGCGCTCCGTCATAGACTATGCCGCACCAGTTTTATGCACCTACTCCCAAAGCCATATGAAAAGGCTTGAAAGCATTCAGAATGAGGTCATGACAATCATTCTTGGAGTTCCAAGAACTGCCAAAACGTCTAATCTACGAGAGGAGTTGTCCCTCCCCAGTGTTAAAAGCAGAATTAAGGAACTGAATGCTAAGCTTGCAATTAGGATAGCCAGAGATCTCCATTACAATGATATTGCTAAGAAAAAATTGAGTTCTGTGCTACTTTCAGGGGGAAACAGGAGAAGCAAAAAAGGGCATCACACATCAGTCTGCTACCTCTAAGAACTTCACCTGCTTGAGCAAGCCCGTGAGCTCCTGCCTGTAGAGAGGTTACCTCCCTGGGAGGATGACTCTTGCAGGATTATCAATGAAATGGCAACGAAAAAATCCAACATGATAGCACAAGAAATGAGGCACAAGTATCTCGAGGAAATTTATAAAGAAGCCGAAGATGAACTAGATCAAATCTACACTGACGGGTCATCTAATCCTGTCAATGGAAGGGCTGGTGTAGCATACACGGTAATTAAGGATAATGCTTTCCAACTCAGAAATGAAGAAAAAGCGCGTATTGAGAACTATGCCTCTTCAACGCAAGGAGAGGTAACTGCCATTGTTATGGCGTCAAGGTTTCTTGAACGGAACACTAATGGTGAAGTGATTTGCATTGATTCCAAAGCAGCACTGCAAAGCCTAGGAAAAAAATCGGGCAGCAAATCTTGCAATAGTCGCTGAAATTAAGAGAGCTGTGAGAGTACTTACCAATCAGGGAAGAGTCAAGTTTCTGTGGATCGCCTCCCATGTTGGAATGTGGTAATGAACGAGATGTGCTGGCTGCTGAAGGCACTGAAGGAGACCCTATTGAATACTTCATACCCAAGACTACTACAAATTAGAGGTATTGTCAGGCAACATCACCGTGACAAGGTAACTGAGGAAAGGAGAATAGAAGCACAAACCAGTGAATCTGTACGATGGTACATGGTTGCAGCTGGCAATCTCAATCATTATGGACGAAGAGGACAACGACGCGGAGAGAATCAGTAATAGCGAGACTCCGTCTTTAATATAAAATATCCATGGAGATACGAAATGGAAACCACAGTCGATCAGCGAAGTTGCAGAATCTGTGGTGAGAGTGACGGACACCGCCTTGACCACTATCTACGTGAATGTGAAAACCAAACCTGAGACACATTAGAAATGTGTAGAATAATAAACCCCACATTGTTTGAGTTAGGAAAACACTGTCAAATATTGATACTGTTCTTAAAAGATTCCCCCATTTTGCACCCGCAAGATAACTTAAGCTTTTAAGGGTTGACAGATGTTAATCATCTTGTTTGAGGAGCTGTTCACTTGAGACAGTTAAGCAAGCCCCAGCTGTGTCTGGGTACAAGTGACGGGATGAACAACCCAGCGGGTTTTCTTCCTTTTGAGGAGTGATGTACATGCTGCTATGGCAGTATGACCACTCAAGATGAGTGGCGCTGCCCAATAGACTCGCCCCCCAGGGAAAAATTTAAATTAAAGCAGCCAGGCCTCACCATAGAACATAACCAACACATATCGCGATTTGAGAAATCCTGATAAATACTGAAATAGTCGATAAATACACCGACAATATAAGATCAGACATCGGTGAAGCACTATACATCAACCAACCAACCAACCAACCAACCATCTATCCATCAACCAGCTAACAGTTACATTCTTCAATATTTTCTAGACATTGTCATTAGATCCAGGTATGTTTGGAACATTAGAGATGGACAAGCTGCTGGGAGACATCCTATCTTACGTCGATTGATTGATTGATTGATGAACATTAAGCTACCCAAGAGGTGGCATGGGTATGATTAGCTCTTAAGACCCTTACGTCGCCTCACTCCATTATATATTTGTTAACTTCAGCTAAACTGCAATTCACGGGCTATTCATGTCCGTGCCACCTCTTGGGTGGCTTAATCTTCATCAACTTGGAACTTTTAGTTCCCAGTAGCTGAATCTTTAACAACAAAACCCTCGACAATATTAACATGGACACAGACTCGGTAAGCAGCCAGTCAGTAGAGGAGAGTAATTTTCAGGAAGTGTTAACCAGGGGACAGAAGAAACGGAGAAGACAGGATCTGAGGCGCAGAGTTGTCAGTGATAATGTAACTAACGGAAACAAGAGAATGAAGAACGACGCTGAGACTGATCAAACCAGTGTCGACGAAAGGACAGAACAATGTTAGGAAGGTGACAGTCAGCGGAGGTGGAGGCTTCTCTTCTCTACCTCATGCACACTGACCTACCATCAGAAGCGGCTGTGGACAGTCAACCTGGGAAGAGAGCACCACAAGTTCGAGCCACTGCTGAAGGAAAGTGTGAACAGTCCTTACTTAATGGTAGTGTCTATGGAGGCAGTTGTGTTCCTGATCCAGTAAGGATATGGTGGAATTGTCATGAAAATACTAGACGAGAACGAGAAACTGACGAAGGGGATTATCTACAAATACCCTCATATTCTAGACCTCGAATTCAACCTCAACGACCAACGATTTGTGAGGGCCAAGCGTCACCCAATTAAAGGTGAAGCTAGGAATCAGGTTGTTGCTCTAGTAAGAGGTGAAGTTCCTGAGTGTGTGTTCATCACCGGGGCGGGCTACAGGCACGTAGCAAAGTATGTGGAAGAGCCCATAATATGCCTGAAATGCTGCAGATGGGGGCATAAATCTTGGAGTTGTCAACATGATCCACGATGTCGCTTCTGCAGAAAGTTTCACCTCTAATATATGTGTAGACAAACTTCAGCTGGGTGAGAAAATAGTTCAGATGCTGCAACTGTGGAGGTGTCCACAACGCCAGCTGGCGTCTGTGTAGGAAGAGACTTAGTATGGATGTTCTCTGGCCGGTGAATGTTTCAGAGCAGGCAAGAGCTCTTACTCAGACACCAGGAGCACAGCAGAATAATCGGCACCAAACAGCACCAGTGACCCAGACGAATGCGTGGGTAAAGGAGTAACCTTTAATTCATCAGGCTCAAGCAACAGGCAGCCACACCACCACTCAGGACTCCGGCAGTTACAGTGTAACGGTGAGAGAAGTGGTTATTGGCGCTCAGACAGATGTACATCATACAATGGTATGGTCAAGGTGTGGGCTGAAATAAGGAAAGTTGGCGAGTTCCCCCGAAATCTTGGGCAGAGAACAGAGTCCATTGAGACAAAATTAAACATCCAGGTGAAGGTAAAGTCACAAAACAGTGAAGGAAAGTCAGGAAATAATGGTTGAGAACAATGATGAAACAATGAGTGATGAAATGAAGTAAAGTGAAGTGTGTAAATGATGGTACGCAGTCGTAGTGAAAGGAATAACTATAATTAAACATTGGCCCAACTGATTCCTTCAATTAAGAAGGAATCAGTTGGGCCAATAATGGACGGAGGAAAAGTGAAACAGGAATTTCCTTAAGTACTTTCGTATATTAATACATCTTCAGAAGAATTGGTTTTACAGGTCGAGTACTGGACATAAATAGGCAGGAGAAAATGGTGGAGTGAAGTGAGGTACAATAAGTGGACACAAATATGAGCTGCACGAAAACATTGTTTTTGCACATTGTTTATGGTTCAATGTTGACGCCTCAAACAAACAATTTCCCTGAAAGGTTCAGACGAAGCTTACAGGAGTTAAGAGCCGACCCCTCCATTCATATAACAAAGGCTGATAAATCCAGCACTGTTGTTGTACTAAACAAGGAGGAATATATTTCGAAAATGAATGATCTCCTCCAAGATTCTTCAACATACACTAAACTTAGGAAAAATCCGCTTGAGGACATCATCAAGTTCTTCAATAGCAGCTTGAGGAAGTTGCTAAGTAAGCATAAAGATCTTAATCAAGTTACTACCTCATCACCTTCATTACCATATCTATCTGGACTTGTTAAGACGCATAAACCTAACAATCCCATGAGGCCAATCATCAGTTCGGTGGGATCCATTTCTTACAAGCTTTCTAAATGGCTTACCAAAATCTTGTCCCCGTTGTTAGGAACTATTTCCTCTTCTCATTTGACCACTTCCTCTTGAATTAGTTAAATTGAATAGTGTTCCTGTCACTCCTGATGTAAAGTTAATCAGTTTTGACGTTTGTTCCTTGTTTACAAAGGTACCGGTTGAAGATATTCTTTATTATATTACTCGTGAAGTAATGAATCATGTTTTCCCTCTTTCTGCTGATATTATTGTCAATCTTGTTAAGTTGTGCATTAAAGATTGTAAATTTACCTTTAATAATGAGTATTATTTACAGACTTTTGGAATGGCAATGGTGAATCCTTTATCGCCATTGCTTTCAAACTTGTAGATGGAATTCTTCGAAAACAAATTTGTTTAAAAAATTACCCCTGGAATCATTCCATGGTTTAGATATGTTGTTGATATTTTGTGTATATGGCCTTCAGATGTAAACACAGACGAATTTGTAGCCAAACTTAATGATCAAGTCACCTCTAAAATTTACTATGGAAACTGAAATTGATAAATGTTTGCCATTTCTAGATGTACTTATTCATAGGGAAGATTTTTCACTAAAGTTTAGTGTCTTCAGAAAACCTACGAATAATTTATCTTGTGTTCATTATTTTTCAGGGCATAGATACAATGTGAAAAAAACAATTTTTTCTTCAATGTATCTAAGAGCTCTTCGAGTTGCGAGTCCAGAATTCTTAGATGAAGAGTAAGAATATTTATTCAATTGGTCTCAAGCTTTGTTACCCACTGAATTTTTTGGAAGTTTGCCGTAGCAAAGCACGTCGTACATATTATAATAATATATGCAGAAAAATAAAATCGCCCAAAGAATGTGTTATGTTTACCATATTTCTCTGCGTTTGAGAATATTGTCAAGGCCTTGAAACTTTGATATACATGTATTGTTTAGCTATGAAAATACTGTTGGTAAGCTTAATATTAGTTAGAAACAGCCCTCGTAGTGATAATTGTGTCATTTATAAAATACCTTTTAAAGACTGTAATAAGTTCTATGTTGGGCAAACATCTAAAGATTTGAAATGTAGAATTTCACAACATAAATACTCTAAGACATGGCCAATTGTCTAATGCTTTGTTCGTTCATTTGTCAGAAGATGCTCACCAAATTGATTGGGAGATGGCTTCTTCAATAACGAATTGTAAAAGCATCTATAAGAAACATAATTAAATCTGCTTTGATACAGATCACAAAAGTAATTTGAACATTAGCAGTGGTTAATATAACTTAGATCCATTTTAATAGATCAATTAAAGGGCGATTTGAGTAGGATCACTGGAACACATTTGTCTCACTAATTCATTGTAAATATTTACCATCTTATGCTATGATTATCCATGTGTGTGGTTATGAATAGGAGCTGCATCGGATGGGCCAATAGGCCCTCTGCAGTTTTTGTGCAGCTCATATTTGTGTCCACTTATTGTACCTCACCTCACTCCACCATTCTCTTCTGCCGATTTATGTCCAGTACTCTACCTGTAAAACCACTTCGTAAGATGTATTAATATACGAAAGTACTTAAGGAAATTCCTGTTTCAACTTTCCTCCGTGGTCTGACTCATTTTATTTATTTAATAATTATATATATATATATATATATATATATATATATATATATATATATATATATATATATATATATATATATATATATAATATATATATATATATATATATATATATATATATTTATTTATTTTGATTTTAAACTTATAAGTTTCGATGTGACCTCTTTATTCACTAAAGTTCCTGTTGATCTGTTAGAATTTCTACGTGAGGAACTGCCTAAATATAATTTGAGCTTGCAGACCAATAAAGTATTGGAACTTATTAAATTGTGTATAAAAGACAATTATTTTAGTTTTAATGGAAAATTTTTCAAACAAACATTTGGTATGGCGATGGGCAATCCCCTGTCCCCAGTTTTAAGCAATTTGTATATGGAATTCTTTGAAACAAAAATCTTATCCAGGATTATCCCGGCTAATGTAGTTTGGTTTAGGTATGTTTATGATATTTTGTGCTTATGGCCGTGCAACAAAGACCAGATAGTTTTTCTTAATGAACTCAATTCTTTGGTACCTTCAATAAAATTCACTTGTGAGACTGAGGAGAATGGTACTCTTCCGTTTTTGGACATTATGATTCATAGAGTCACTAGAAAGTTCAAATTTAATGTGTATAGGAAACCTACCAACGTGGGGTCGTATGTTCATTTTTATTCGAATCATCATAGTAAAGTTAAACAGGCAGTATTTTCAGGAATGTTTCTACGAGCTTTGAGGGTTTGCAGCCCTGAGTTTTTTGATGAAGAGATTGCTAAAATATATGAAATTGGGAAGAGTTTACAATATCCTAATAGGTTTTTGGATTCCTCGTTTGTACAAGCCAAGCGTACGTTTTATAATCACGTCCCTAAGTCGAAACCAAAAATTATTAACTCATTGGTGGTACCTTATGCGAGTGGACTTGAAAAATTGTCTCTGATTTTTAAAAAACTTAATATAAATTTGGTGTTCACTAATAGTACGATCAAATCCAATTTAATAAAAAACTCCCCTGACACAGCAGGTTGTGTGTATTCGATTCCCTGCAATGATTGTGATTCTGTGTACCTTGGACAAACAGGAAAGTCCTTACAATTGCGGTTGTCACAACATGCTTATAGTATTAGAACTGCCCAAACGTCTAATGCATTGTATCTACATACGAGTTTATGCGATCACAATATTAACTGGAATGGGGCAAAAAGCATTACCAATTGTGGGGATTTCGTGGAACGGAATTTGATTGACTGATTAGAGCAGACTCAGTGTCCAAATCTTCTTAATGTTAGTACTGGTATGTACAAACTTGATCCATTTTTAAGTTATAATATTGCACAACAGTTTAAGAAACAACTCTGATAGAGAGGCTTACAATGTCTCATTATAATTGTATATTCATATATTGTGTGTTCATGAGGCTTTTCTTTAATCTTTCATTCTTATTCGCTGACCGCTTAATCCTCTTTGACCATTCTAAGCTAAGCTATACCTGTTTCTGGTTAATTCTTTCCCTGGGGATGGGTTGGTCAGGTGTCGGCCTATATATCCTCCCCCTTCCCTTCTCCTTAGTCACGGGAGACATCTCCCGTCACGCAGGGTGCAGTCGCACCTCCACAGATCTCCAGTATCATCTATTGATACTGGAAATGGCTCAAAAGGGCCACCACTTATGGGCTATTCATGCCCGTGCCACCTTTTGGGTGGCTTAATCTTCTCTCTCTCTCTCTCTCTCTCTTCTCCTTAGTCAGTCTGGTGTTGACAAAGGCTTTAACAAGCCGAAACGTTCACCTCATTTCATATTTCTCTGTGGATTTTACGCATATTATATATTATATATATATATATATATATATATATATATATATATATATATATATATATATATATATATATATATATAAGCCTATACTTGCATAAACCACAAGTGAAGATTAACAATCTTTGGACAACACCCACCAGTGGGCCTCGAACCCAGAAAGCACAACTACCTTCCAGTAGCTGCCATAACTAGTACGCCTTAACACACTACACCATCAGACCCAACAAAAGAAGGAGAGTTAAGGCGTACTAGTTATGGCAGCTACTGGAAGGTAGGTGTGCTTTCTGGGTTCGAGGCCCACTGGTGGGTGTTGTCCAAAGATTGTTAATCTTCACTTGTGGTTTATGCAAGTATAGGTTTATAGCATGGACACGAGTTCTCTCACATTAACAGTGGCTTGATGAAAAACGTATAGTAACCTCTCACTTGTCTAGTGCCCTCTGGAAGTGGAGATATTTGAGGTATATATCTCGAAGTCTCTTACTTCTTTTGTAGGGTCTGATAGTGTAGTGGGTTAAGGCGTACTAGTTATGGCAGCTACTGGAAGGTAGTTGTGCTTTCTGGGTTCGAGGCCCACTGGTGGGTGTTGTCCAAAGATTAATATTATATATATATATAATATATATATATATATATATATATATATAAAATGTTTGTTTCTATTAGTAACTTTATTATTATAATCTTTGAGCTAATTTTTATTTTGTGTTAATTATGAAGTTTAGTTTGTTTGATCACTTCATGTAAACTTAAGTGTGATGCTATCGCACTATGGTGCGTCTGCGCGTCCAAAATTTCTCTCGAGTCAGCGTGATGGACGCATGCTTGCGTCCATTATTAAAATATTTGAAAAAAAATTAAATTTTACCTGATCACTCTGGGAGTGGTTTCAAAATGAGGGCTTTTAGATTGCACACAATATAATACATTAATGACGACGTAGCCTGACAACTGAGGTCAGGACACTGGAAAGATTATAAATAGTTGTGTGGTCCAAAATTTTAAATATTTGTTAACATTTATTATTCCATTATTATGAGACTAGTCTTAAAACGCGCACCTTTAGATTGTTAATTTGATACCAAAATGAAAGACCTAACACAAAAATTGATGTTATTAAACTAAACGAGTAAACACATTGTGCCAATTTGTGCTGGCTCAAGGGTAAAGTTATACCGAATTTAGGATTTACTGTGGGGTCACGCCGGGCTTTTGGACCTTGTATGCATATACCCCTGTAGGGAATTCTATTGCAAACACAATGATACCAAAACGCACGACGTGGCACGAGAATTTAGGTAAGAAAACGGAAACTAACACACATTTCAGTGTGGCCGCACGCTCGCCCACAACGCCGGGAGCATGACAAGGAAGTCTGCGGCGATCACGCGCCGAGCTGCATAGTGTTGAACGATACTGAAGACCTGTAGTGACTTTATACAGAAGATTGGAACAAGTGGATTTCGTAGTTAAGAAGATTGCTCTGGATTTGGAATTTCTGCAGAGTTGTACGGTGCATCGTATTGTCCCAAGATTTTAGGTTTAAAGTGTATTCAGATAAATTTTTGGAAACTCGCGAATAAAATTCTTGTTTAAGATTGTTGGATTTTAAAATTTCTGCGAAGCATAAGCGGATAAATAAGTTGAAAATTTAATTGAGTATTAACTTGGAGAAGTTCAAGAACTTTACTTCTTGGGTCGATTTTACGTCCTTAAAGTTTAAATTTGAGAATTATAATGATAAAAGGAGTGACAAGTGTAGAGTTATCCACCAGAAAAAATAATTTGTGTATACATGCATGTCATTCGGTATATCTTGATAAGATGGTTCTTAATTTTTCGAAGAGAATTTTGTCTCCCATTGAGAAAATTTCTCTGTTAACGTGTAAAAAATTTGTTAACTATTTTAGGTTTTGAACTATTATGTAATACATTAAAAACTTGTACCTTGAGAAATGGTACAAATTATAGTTGGACTAATATAGTTAGCACTGTTCCTTCCATAGCACACGAGGTCTTTAATGACTTTGATAAATATATATCTACGTTTCCTCCATTTGATAAAAGGAAATTAGATTGTATTAACGGTTTAAAGAATGATAAGAGTATTTGTATTACTAGGCCGGATAAAAGTAGGGGTGTAGTGATTTTGGATAGGTTAGATTATGCGAATAAGGTTGAAGGATTGTTAGAAGACACTTCTAAATTTATGTTGATCAATATTGACCCCTTTTCTTGTATTTTGAAATGTGAAGATAAATTGAATAGGGTTGTAAGAAGTCTGAAAGACGTTCTCTCTGATTATACAAAAATACTTGCAAGTGGCTCTAAACCAGGTACTTTGTACAGGTTGCCAAATGTTCATGAAACAGGTACACCTATTCGTCCGATTTTGTTAGTGACTGGTACTTTTTAATTACAAACTGGCAAAGTTTCTAGTTCCATTTTTAGAACCATTAATTTGTAATTATTTTACTGTGAGAAACTCGTGATTTTGTTAAGGAACTTTCCTCATTGAAGTTTAAGTTCCCTACTATAATGGCTAGTTTTGATGTAGAATCACTCTTCACTAATATACCTTTGCTGGAAACTTTTGATATTTGTGTAAATCAGTTACTTGCTAACACTAGTTTGAAGTCAGGATTATGTAGTAAAATACTTAGACGCTTGTTCGAATTGGCAGTTAAAGACACAATGTTTAATAATAAATATTATAAACAAATAGATGTAGTAACAATGGGTTCTCCATTAGGCTCTGCACTTGAAAACCCAGAAAAGCATTAGCATGAGAAAATTTGGCTTGATAAATGTCCTTTGGTCTTTAAACCCGTCATGCACAGAATATAGGTCGTTGACACCTTTTTGTTTTCAAGGCCCGATCTCGTGTTGAGAAATTTAGAGTATTTTAATACAAAACATTATAATATACGTTTTATTGCAGAATGTGAAAAGGATAATTTTTTGTCGTTTCTAGATGTCAAGGTAAATAATCTTAATGGTTTTAACACGAATGTATATTGAAAACCTACTTTTACTGGGTTAGATTTAAATTTTAATTCTTTTGTTCGATATTTTTAAGAAAAATGCACCTAATACTCTACTGAATAGAACCTTTGATTTATGTTCAAATTGGTCTAATTTTGATCAAGAAATTAATTTCATTGTGAATTTCTTTTCTAACAATAGGTAGGTACCCTAGGTACCCTATTCATAAGGTTTATACTTTTGTAAGGAACTTCTTAAATTAGAAATTCCACTTCTTTTAGGATTACTACAGTAGAAAGGAATATTAAATATAT
The DNA here is from genome assembly GCF_040958095.1 of Procambarus clarkii. NCBI lineage: Eukaryota > Metazoa > Arthropoda > Malacostraca > Decapoda > Cambaridae > Procambarus > Procambarus clarkii. The sequence goes on from NC_091165.1 coordinate 17,015,015, forward strand.
TAAATTGCCGTTCTTATGCAGCTCATATTTTATATCCACCTAATCCCCATCATTTGTCATGGTACCTCACTTCACCGCTCTCTCCTGCCTATACATGTCCAAACTTACTTGACTTTTAAATCATTCCTTCCGAAGATGTATTAATATACTTAAGTACTTAAGGAAATTCCTGTTTCAGCGGCGAAAATAATTATCAGCGGCGTATGCTAGATTAGCAAACATAAGTAACTGACTCCCAACATAAGTTGGGAGTAACTATGGCTCTCTTAGTGGTGTCCTCGATCTGAGAAATCCGAACGAACGTGACATATTGAGAGTACATAGTGCACAACTAGCGCGCAGCGGCTGTGTAAAGTCCTCAACACCACCTCGCGGTGCTCCTGGTTCTGCAGACGTTGAGGCCTCGCCCCTTACAGCAGCCCTAGGGCAACCTTCAGTTGACCCGCAGTAAGGGCCCGGCTGTCGTGGACAGTGCGGGAAGGGCATTCCCGAAGGTCGTCAGCCCCTGTCACGGGTTTGCGGCCTTGGCATCCGTCAACTCTGTAATAGCCATTGTGGTGACGTTGACCCCTGTCAGTACGATGGATGCCCATCCTGATGCCCATGCCTTAAGAAACTTCAGTAAGGAATCTTCCAAGAACTTGTATACCACTTATGTCAGACCAATCCTGGAGTATGCAGTTCCAGCCTGGAGTCAATACCTAGTTAAACACAAGGCAGTGTTAGAGAAGATTCAGAGGAATGTCTCCATACTAGTCCCATAACTGGAGGTATGAGTTACGAGAAAAGACTACGAGCGCTAAAGCTCGTCCCTGGAAGAGACAGGAGTAAGGGGTGATATGATCACCACCTACAAAATTTCTCGGGGAATTGACAAGGTGGACAACAAAACTATTTAGCACGGGTGGAACATGAACAAGGGGACACAGATGGAAACTTAGAACCCAAATGAGCCACAGACACTATAATTTTGTCATTGTCAGTAGTTAACAAATGGAATGCATTAGGCAATGATGTGGTGGAGGCTGACTTCATACACAGTTTCAAATATAATTTGATAGAACCCAAGAATCTGTACACCAGTTGATTGACAGTTGAAAGGTGGGACCAAAAAGCCAAAGCTCAACCCCCGCAAGCACAACTAGGCGAGTACACACACGTACGTCATTAAATATATTCCACCTAAAAACGCATATCGCGTTCTATTGCAGTAATTATGTAACCAGATCCAGTGTAACAGTGTGTACCACTTGACAGACAAGGCTTAAATTACATCACGATTTGCTTAATTGGCTTAATTATATGTTTACAGTATTTGCCATTAACAATTATTACAAACAAACACGCCGGCATATCCAGCCATAATTTCAGACTCATTTACACACGAGATAAGCTGCTTTAACGAAGCAATTTGAAAATACTGGAAAACGTTTTCCACCACCACTCACAGGATGGGCACGGGCCCCCAGCCACCATACCCCCCTCACAGGACGGGCATGGGCCCCCAGCCACCATACCCCTCACAGGACGGGCATGGGCCCCCAGCCACCATACCCCTCACAGGACGGGCATGGGCCCCCAGCCACCATACCCCTCACAGGACGAGCATGGGCCCCCAGCCACCATACCCCTCACAGGACGGGTATGGGCCCCCAGCCACCATACCCCTCACAGGACGGGCATGGGCTCCCCGCCACTATCCCCTCACAGGACGGGCATGGGCCCCCAGCCACCATACCCCTCACAGGACGGGCATGGGCCCCCCGCCACCATACCCCTCACAGGACGGGCATGGGCCCCCCGCGACCATACCCCTCTCAGGGCGGGCATGGGCTCCGCCACCATACCCCTCACAGGGCGGGCATGGGCTCCCCGCCACCATACCCCTCACAGGACGGGCATGATCTCCCCGCCACCATACCCCTCACAGGACGGCCATGGGCTCCCCGCCACCATACCCCTCACAGGACGGGCATGGGGCACAATGGGATGACCTAATAAGCAATATCCAAGTCGACTACAGAAACCCGGGAAAGTTCAGGAAAAAAGTAAAGACCCTAATGGGAAGCTCTTCTGAGGAAACACCCAACATCATAGACGCCTCATGAAATAAACTACGAGGAGAGAGAACAAGAGCAGAAATTCAGGAAGTTCTGGGAAAAAATATTCAGGATAAACCCGGAATAAAATTTAAATTTTTGCCCAATTAATAAAAGGGAAATTACAACTCAAGTCGATAACAGAGCTGCAGCACTACTCCCGACGCAAACAATAGACCTTAACAACATACGTGATGTCTGCCACCTTATGAAACACACAGCCATTGCAGAGGTCCATAAAACAATTATGGGTTTCAAGAACAAGGCGCCGGGCAACAGCAAAATAAATAAGATCGTATTATCCAACCTACCAGTGATTTCACTCCATCAATACACATGTATCTTAAATGCAGCTCTTGCATCTGGACTATTCCCCACATACTTCAAGAATGCCACAATAAGATTAATCCCCAAGCCAGGTAAACCCCCAACCCAAACTGAAAACTACAGGCCAATTTCCCTCCTCGAAGTACCAGGTAAAATATTCGAAAAAATTATCAGAGACTTGTGAAGTACATGGAAGAGGAAGGGAAGTACAACACCAGGCAGCATGGGTTTAGAAACCGCAGAGGGGCCCATACAGCTATAGCCCTGAAATACGAGCATATAGCCAACGCAGTGTCGAAAAAAGATCAGTGTAATATAGTGCTTAGAGACGTCTCTAAAGCCTTCGACAAAGTGTGGCACACAGGCCTAAAATATATAAGATATCTGAACTAGGGCTTCCCGAGAGATTTACTGCTACTCTCTGCAGCTTTATAGACAATAGAACTGCTAGGCTTAATATCGGCAGCTACTTGGGTGACGTAATAGAACTGAAAAGTGGAGTACCACAAGGAAGCTGCCTCTCCCCCACACTATTCAACATATATACAGCTGACCTACCCCAACCCCAACATGGAGAATACATCACATACGCTGACGATGTCACCCAAATAATATGCCAACCGGGACCATCAAAGCCGCTACTAGCCGACAAGAGCAAGGCGGCAATTGAACTCATAATCAACTTTTAGAAGCAATGATAAATTAGCACCAAACAAACAAAAGTTTCAGATAATACACATTGCGAAAAGAAACCCGGACCCCATCATCCTTGACATCCAGCCGATCCAATATGCGGAGGCAGGCAGAATACTGGGGTTTATGATGAATAGAACATGGATACAAATTCATGTAAGGGACCGACTAAACAAAGCCAAAGCAGCATTAGGAAAACTGAGAAGATTCCGAAGCCTCAGTAGTAACATTCAGATCCACACATACAAGGCTCTAGTTTGGCCGCATCTAGAGTATTACCCAGTACCACTACACACCATAAAGAAAACTAACACGCAGAAACTGCAAGCAGTACAAAATAAGGCGCTAAGGAGAGCAGCAAAACACAGTCCACCATATGATCAGACAATACAGGAGCTCCATGAACTCCTGAACATACAGCCACTAAACATCAGACTGCAGCACCAAGCCATCAGGGTGTGGAACACCATCGAAATGTTAGAGGACCCAATGTTTGAAAGATTGCTCCAAGATGAGACGCCCCGCTCCCACAGCTGGTGGCCCAAGAGCCTCGATTCTCTGGATGAAAACCCCGCCCCACAGTATATAATCCCCAGATGAGATATTTGTGTATATATGAACAGCTCATATATGTGTGTATATGAACAACTCGATAAATAATAATGTGTGTATGAACAACTCGATAAATAATAATAAAACAGAGCCTTGAACAGAACAACATGTGTAGAAGCATCGGAGTGTGTATATATGAATGCTACACAGTATTCATCTATGGACATCCATATATGGTGAAACACATGTGAAGAACCTCTTACACACTCACAGCTCCCTGACAAGAGGGAGCCAGCTTAGCTTAGCTGCCAACACCCACACATCGTGTTAGCAATGCGGACAGCCCGCCTGCTTTCATACCTTTCACTGTATTTCCCACTTCTATACTTCCCTTCACCTATGCCTCTCCTTCCTCTTTACTCTCAAAAACAAACACAAACACACACACAAACACACACACAAACACACACACAAACACACACACACACACACACACACACACACAAAAACACACAAACACAAACACACACACAAACACACACACAAACACACACACAAACAAACACACAAACAAACACACAAACACACAAACAAACACACAAACACACAAACCAACACACAGTAAGGGTAAGTAAGTAGTAAGAGTTAGTAGCAGTAAGTAGTAGGAGTAAGAGTAAGGGGAGACATGATAACCACCTACAAAATTCTCAGGGGAATTGACAGGGTGGACAAAGACAAACTCTTCAGCACGGGTGGGACACGAACAACGGGACACAGGTGGAAACTTAGTACCCAGATGAGCCACAGAGACGTTAGAAAGAATTTTTTCAGTGTCAGAGTAGTTAATAAATGGAATGCACTAGGAAGTGATGTGGTGGAGGCTGACTCCATACACAGTTTCAAATGTAGATATGATAGAGCCCAGTAGGCTCAGGAATCTGTACACCAGTTGATTGACAGTTGAGAGGCGGGACCAAAGAGCCAAAGCTCAACCCCCGCAAGCACAATTAGGCGAGTACAATTAGGTGAGTACACACACACAACTGGGCACGGGCCCCCCGCCACCATACCCCCTCACAGGACGGGCATGGCCCCCCCCCGCCACCATACCCCTCACAGGACGGGCATGGCCCCCCCCACCATACCCCTCACAGGACGGGCATGGCCCCCCCCCCGCCACCATACCCCTCACAGGACGGGCATGGGCCCCTCCCCCCCCCAACCATCATACCCCTCACAGGACGGGCATGGGCCCCCAACCACCATACCCCTCACAGGACGGGCATGGCCCCCCCACCATACCCCTCACAGGACGGGCATGGCCCTCCCCCCGCCACCATACCCCTCACAGGACGGGCATGGACCCCCCAACCAACATACCCCTCACAGGACGGGCATGGGCCCCCAACCACCAAACCCCTCACAGGACGGACATGGGCCCCCAACCACCATACCCCTCACAGGACGGGCATGGCCCCCCCAACCACCATACCCCTCACAGGACGGGCATGGGCCCCCAACCACCATACCCCTCACAGGACGGGCATGGCCCCCCCCCAACCACCATACCCCTCACAGGACGGACATGGGCCCCCAACCACCATACCCCTCACAGGACGGGCATGGCCCCCCCCCCCAACCACCATACCCCTCACAGGACGGGCATGGGCCCCCAACCACCATACCCCTCACAGGACGGGCATGGCCCCCCCCCCCCCAACCACCATACCCCTCACAGGACGGGCATGGGCCTACAACCACCATACCCCTCACAGGACGGGCATGGGCCCCCAACCACCATACCCTGCTGCAAGACAAGTGTTTCAAGGCACCTGACAAAGCACAAGCAGCCAGGCCAGTTGACCCAGAGCCTTGGGACATGGTGGTCGAGATGTGCCCTCGTCCTCGTGACATAGGCCTAGCCGTATGGCCCAGCCTTTAGAGTGTCTAATAGTACAGCTGCGACAGTAACAGGTGTTCAAAAGTGTGGTTATCAACCATAGTTGATAGTGAGTGGTGGACAGTGTGGTCTGGCCAGAAATTGAGAAACATTGTAAGGTGTGTCAGTAACAGGGGTTCCACGAGGGGAGCAGTGCGGGTTCCCTGCCAGGTACCTGGGCCTTATAGCCCCGGTGCCCTCCATCTCTAAACGTCGCGGTCTCCCTGAGCGGCTGGTGTTTACACGAGGAACCTGATAGCTCACCGCCTAGTTAATGTACACAGTTCCGTATGGTGCCTTTACCGATACACGTGACAACTACATAGTCACAGGCAAATAGATGAGGGAAACCAGAAGTCATACAAGACGACTACAGCAGCAGCAGCAACAGACAGGCAATGGCACAAGTGAGTATGCCTGGCACATCTGGCCACCACCACAACTCCCACCCTGTTCATGGGTGAGGCTCCACCCCCGGGGACTACCAACAGTGATGGCGGGAGTAACAATTCATCAGCAGATGAAGGCGGCTACGAAACAGCCGCCATCTAAACAACAGAACATCTAAAAAACGGGACAGGAAACTATTGCAACAGCAACTACAACAGGACCAAACACAACCACAACGAGAGCAGCAACATCATCGACCACAACAACAACCAGCCGCAGATGGTGAGTGGCACACCCTAATCTTCTCTCCTTCAGCGGGTATGGGATCAGCAGAGAAGTACAGATGGATCATTAACGCCGCCCGCACCCATAGTGACCAGCACCGCATTGAAAGCAGATTTGTAGGTAGCAATGTCGTCTTGCGGGTGTTTGGGGCCAGAGCCTTGCAGTTCTTCACAAACAATAACCATGACTATGAAGGTAAAAAGGTTTAAACTGTTGGAAGTAAACTCGCAGGATAAACGGACTAAAATTATAATTAAGAACTACAGTATCCATGCTCCTATTGAGTACATTAATGATCTTCCCCAGATCATCTGGGTCAAGCGCAACACGGGACCTGAGGGAGTGCCAAAAAATCAAGCAATCGCTATGTGGGAGGGAGAACTGCCCCCTCTTATTGCATTACCAGGCATAAGGCCTTGTAGAGTGGAACGATATATTGGCAGCCCATCCTTATGTGGCAACTGTCAACGGTGGGACCACAGAACCTGGCAATGTGACCAGAGAACTAGATGTGGGTGTTATAGTGGCTTGTAAGACACTAAACTATGTCTGGATAAGCTTAGTGCTAATAACGCTGTAACACCCAAATGTGTCAATTGCCAGCAACCCCACCATGCATGGAACCGGCACTGCAGCAAGAGGCCCAATTGGCAGGGACCAACACGAATGTCAACTCAGGCCACAGGTGGACCAGTGCCCAGGGGGGAGGGGGGGGGGGAGGGGGGAGTAGCCCAGGGAGCGGGTGGTCCAGTGACTGTAGCCTGAAATGGTGTAGCCTGGCACCGCTCTCCTGAGGCTTACCCACAACTTCACCCACCCACCCACCCACCCATACTTCTCTTCCTGTCCACGGCGCCTCACCACCACCTCCACCCCCACCACCCACCCCCACCACCTGCCTCAGAACCAGACCCCTTCACTGCATCCCAACTACCCCCCATCCCCCTCCAATCACACCAACCACCCACTCTACCTCACCAACCAGCCCCCCTTCCTGACCCCCCAGAAGCCATCACCCTGACTCATCAAAACAATATTTGATATGATACGAAATCATCCAGTCGTCCAAGAAATAATGCAAAAGCAAACAGAACTTGGGAACGTCCTTGACCAAATCAAAAGGGCACAGGACCAAATCCTCCAGCTCCTGCAACAGCAGAATCCATCATGTGAAGGCCCAACATGCCAGAGTCTGCTACAAGGTGATGCAGCATATGCTGTCATGGTATATGACAGCAGGTGCAACAATGGTCCCATAACATCAGTTCACACAGTACAACCAGTAACACCAGTGCACACAGGAACACCAGAGCACTCACCGGTCACCACAGAACATACAATAATGAAAGTGAACATAATAATGCTCAAAGTGCATCTGTTAGCAAACAACTTCAAAATGAATAACTGGGAAGAATATCTCGCTATACTACAATGGAATTGCAATGGTGTTCGCAATAAACAACAACTTGTAGGAACATGCAAAAGTCGACTCGGGCCACTGAAATTATGACCTGGAATGGACATGGAGCCTATATTGCCGTGCATAAAATTATGTACACAGCCTATGTGCGCTCCGTCATAGACTATGCCGCAACAGTTTTATGCACCTACTCCCAAAGCCATATGAAAAGGCTTGAAAGCATTCAGAATGAGGTCATGACAATCATTCTTGGAGTTCCAAGAACTGCCAAAACGTCTAATCTACGAGAGGAGTTGTCCCTCCCCAGTGTTAAAAGCAGAATTAAGGAACTGAATGCTAAGCTTGCAATTAGGATAGCCAGAGATCCCCATTACAATGATATTGCTAAGAAAAAATTGAGTTCTGTGTTACTTTCAGGGGGAAACAGGAGAAGCAAAAAAGGGCATCACACATCAGTCTGCTACCTCGAAGAACTTCACCTGCTTGAGCAAGCCCGTGAGCTCCTGCCTGTAGAGAGGTTACCTCCCTGGGAGGATGACTCTTGCAGGATTATCATCAATGAAATGGCAACGAAAAAATCCAACATGATAGCACAAGAAATGAGGCACAAGTATCTCGAGGAAATTTATAAAGAAGCCGAAGATGAACTAGATCAAATCTACACTGACGGGTCATCTAATCCTGTCAATGGAAGGGCTGGTGTAGCATACACGGTAATTAAGGATAATGCTTTCCAATGCAGAAATGAAGAAAAAGCGCGTATTGAGAACTATGCCTCTTCAACGCAAGGAGAGGTAACTGCCATTGTTATAGCGTTAAGGTTTCTTGAACGGAACACTAATGGTGTAGTGATTTGCATTGATTCCAAAGCAGCACTGCAAAGCCTAGGAAAAAAATCGGGCAGCAAATCTTGCAATAGTCGCTGAAATTAAGAGAGCTGTGAGAGTACTTACCAATCAGGGAAGAGTCATCAAGTTTCTGTGGATCGCCTCCCATGTTGGAATATGTGGGAATGAACGAGATGTGCTGGCTGCTGAAGGCACTGAAGGAGACCCTATTGAATACTTCATACCCAAGACTACTACAAATTAGAGGTATTGTCAGGCAACATCACCGTGACAAGGTAACTGAGGAAAGGAGAATAGAAGCACAAACCAGTGAATCTGTACGATGGTACATGGTTGCAGCTGGCAATCTCAATCATTATGGACGAAGAGGACGACGACGCGGGAGAGAATCAGTAATAGCGAGACTCCGTCTTCGATACAAATATCCATGGAGATACGAAATGGAAACCACAGTCGATCAGCGAAGTTGCAGAATCTGTGGTGAGAGTGACGGACACCGCCTTGACCACTATCTACGTGAATGTGAAAACCAAACCTGAGACACATTAGAAATATGTGTAGAATAATAAACCCCACATTGTTTGAGTTAGGAAAACACTGTCAAATATTGATACTGTTCTTAAAAGATTCCCCCATTTTGCACCTGCAAGATAACTTAAGCTTTTAAGGGTTGACAGATGTTAATCATCTTGTTTGAGGAGCTGTTCACTTGAGACTGTAACGGTTCTATTGTTATGTAAAGTATGGTGACAAACACAGACACTAAGATACTATATATATATTTGGTCGAATATACAGAAGTACACAGGTGATACTTTGGTGTGAGTTGAGCGCACTGAGCGTCGGTACAGTATCTCGCAAGTGTCTGCTCTAGACCACACTTGAAAGTAGACTCTGGTTAATGTTTGCTATTCTGCTGCTTATATGCTCGGGCAACACCTCACCGTGTTGCCCGGGCAATGCCTCACCTCATTCATCTCCAAAGGTTGACAGGAATATTAACAATGCATTTGGAGCGAGTATATTATTGGGATAATCTACTCGCTACAAGACAGTTAAGCAAGCCCCAGCTGTGTCTGGGTACAAGTAACGGGATGAACAACCCAGCGGGTTTTCTTCCTTTTGGGGAGTGATGTACATGCTGCTATGGCAGTATGACCACTCAAGATGAGTGGCGCTGCCCAATAGACTCGACCCCCAGGGAAAAATTTAAATTAAAGCAGCCAGGCCCCACCATAGAACATAACCTACACATATCGAGATCTGAGAAATCCTGATAAATACTGAAATAGTCGATAAATACACCGACAATATAAGATCAGACATCGGTGAAGCACTATACATCAACCAACCAACCAACCATCCATCCATCAACCAACAACCAGCTAACACAGTTACATTCTTCAATATTTTCTAGACATTGTCATTAGATCCAGGTATGTTTGGAACATTAGAGATGGACAAGCTGCTGGGAGACATCCTATCTTACGTCGATTGATTGATTGATGAACATTAAGCTACCCAAGAGGTGGCATGGGAATGATTAGCTCTTAAGACCCTTACGTCGCCTCGCTCCATTATATATTTGTTTACTTCAGCTAAACTACAATTCACGGGCTATTCATGTCCGTGCCACCTCTTGGGTGGCTTAATCTTCATCACATTCTTAGCCAGTACACGGTCGGGTCAAGATGTACCTGCTCCGAGACTAAGGGTGAAGGTAGTATTGGAGTTTAGCTCGGTCTGCACAAGAAGACTAATATCAATTGCATTCTACACATCTTGCACCATGCTGGGTACTGAGGTGGAGGATCGGACAATAAAAGGACTGGCTACTCCCCTCGACAAGAAGTTTCAGCCCTGCTCCTGTGCCAGGTAAGTCCAGCTCACCATAGCCCGTGCTACTTGGAACTTTTAGTTCCCAGTAGCTGAATCTTGAACAACAAAACCCTCGACAATATTAACATGAACACAGACTCGGTAAGCAGCCAGTCAGTAGAGGAGAGTAATTTTCAGGAAGTGTTAACCAGGGGACAGAAGAAACGGAGAAGACAGGATCTGAGGCGCAGAGTTGTCAGTGATAGTGTAACTAACGGAAACAAGAGAATGAAGAACGACGCTGAGACTGATCAAACCAGTGTCGACGAAAGGACAGAACAATGTTAGGAAGGTGACGGTCAGCAGAGGTGGAGGCTTCTCTTCTCTACCTCATGCACACTGACCTACCATCAGAAGCGGCTGTGGACAGTCAACCTGGGAAGAGAGCACCGCAAGTTCGAGCCACTGCTAAAGGAAAGTGTGAACAGTCCTTACTTAATGGTAGTGTCTATGGAGGCAGTTGTGTTCCTGATCCAGTAAGGATATGGTGGAATTGTCATGAAAATACTAGACGAGAACGAGAAACTGACGAAGGGGATTATCTACAAATACCCTCATATTCTAGACCTCTAATTCAACCTCAACGACCAACGATTTGTGTGGGCCAAGCGTCACCCAATTAAAGGTGAAGCTAGGAATCAGGTTGTTGCTCTAGTAAGAGGTGAAGTTCCTGAGTGTGTGTTCATCACCGGGGCGGGCTACAGGCACGTAGCAAAGTATGTGGAAGAACCCATAATATGCCTGAAATGCTGCAGATGGGGGCATAAATCTTGGAGTTGTCAACATGATCCACGATGTCGTTTCTGCAGAAAGTTTCACCTCTAATATATGTAGAGACAAACTTCAGCTGGGTGAGAAAATAGTTCTTGGATGCTGCAACTGTGGAGGTGTTCACAACCCCAGCTGGTCTGTGTGTAGGAAGAGACCGAGTATGGATGTTCCCTGGCCGGTGAATGTTTCAGAGCAGGCAAGAGCTCTTACTCAGACACCAGGAGCACAGCAGAATAATCAGCACCAAACAGCACCAGTGACCCAGACGAATGCGTGGGTAAAGGAGTAACCTTTAATTCGTCAAGCCCAAGCAACAGGCAGCCACACCACCACTCAGGACTCCGGCAGTGACAGTGTAACAGTGAGAGAAGTGGTTATTGGCGCTCAGACAGATGTACATCATACAATGGTATGGTCAAGGTGGTGTGGGCTGAAATAAGGAAAGTTGGCGAGTTCCCCCGAAATCTTGGGCAGAGAACCGAGTCCATTGAGACAAAATTAAACATCCAGGTGAAGGTAAAGTCACAAAACAGTGAAGGAAAGTCAGGAAATAATGGTTGAGAACAATGATGAAACAATGTGTGATGAAATGAAGTAAAGTGAAGTGTGTAAATGATGGTACGCAGTCGTAGTGAAAGGAATAACTATAATTAAACATTGGCCCAACTGATTCCTTCAATTAAGAAGGAATCAGTTGGGCCAATAATGGACGGAGGAAAATTGAAACAGGAATTTCCTTAAGTACTTTCGTATATTAATACATCTTCAGAAGAAGTGGTTTTACAGGTCGAGTACTGGACATAAATAGGCAGGAGAAAATGGTGGAGTGAAGTGGGGTACAATAAGTGGACACAAATATGAGCTGCACGAAAACAAAACAGACGAAGCTTACAGGAGAAGAGCCGACCCCTCCATTCATATAACAAAGGCTGATAAATCCAGCACTGTTGTTGTACTAAACAAGGAGGAATATATTTCGAAAATGAATGATCTCCTCCAAGATTCTTCAACATACACTAAACTCAGGAAAAATCCGCTTGAGGACATCAAGTTCTTCAATAGCAGCTTGAGGAAGTTGTTAAGTAAGCATAAAGATCTTCTTAATCAAGTTACTACCTCATCACCTTCATTACCATATCTATATGGACTTGTTAAGACGCATAAACCTAACAATCCCATGAGGCCAATCATCAGTTCGGTGGGATCCATTTCTTACAAGCTTTCTAAATGGCTTGCCAAAATCTTGTCCCCGTTGTTAGGAACTATTTCCTCTTCTCATTTGACCACTTCCTCTTGAATTAGTTAAATTGAATAGTGTTCCTGTCACTCCTGATGTAAAGTTAATCAGTTTTGACGTTTGTTCCTTGTTTACAAAGGTACCGGCTGAAGATATTCTTTATTATATTGCTCGTGAAGTAATGAATCATGTTTTACCTCTTTCTGCTGATATTATTGTCAATCTTGTTAAGTTGTGCATTAAAGATTGTAAATTTACCTTTAATAATGAGTATTATTTACAGACGTTTGGACTAGCAATGGGGAATCCTTTATCGCCATTGCTTTCAAACTTGTAGATGGAATTCTTCGAAAAGAAATTTGTTTAAAAAATTACCCCTGGAATCATTCCATAGATATGTTGTTGATATTTTGTGTATATGGCCTTCAGATGTAAACACAGACGAATTTGTAGCCAAACTTAATGATCAAGTCACCTCTATAAAATTTACTATGGAGACTGAAATTGATAAATTTGCCATTCCTAGATGTACTTATTCATAGGGAAGATTTTTCACTAAAGTTTAGTGTCTACAGAAAACCTACGAATAATTTATCTTGTGTTCATTATTTTTCAGGGCATAGATACAATGTGAAAAAAAAAAAAAAAAATTCTTCAATGTATCTAAGAGCTCTTCGAGTTGTGAGTCCAGAATTCTTAGATGAAGAGTAAGAATATTTATTAAATTGGTCTCAAGCTTTGTTACCCACTGAATTTTTTGGAAGTTTGCCGTAGCAAAGCACGTCGTACATATTATAATAATATATGCAGAAAAATAAATCGCCCAAAGAATGTGTTATGTTTACCATATTTCTCTGCGTTTGAGAATATTGTCAAGGCCTTGAAACTTTTTGATATACATGTATTGTTTAGCTATGAAAATACTGTTGGTAAGCTTAATATTAGTTAGAAACAGCCCTCGTAGTGATAATTGTGTCATTTATAAAATACCTTTTAAAGACTGTAATAAGTTCTATGTTGGGCAAACATCTAAAGATTTGAAATGTAGAATTTCACAACATAAATACTCTGTAAGACATGGCCAATTGTCTAATGCTTTGTTCGTTCATTTGTCAGAAGATGCTCACCAAATTGATTGGGAGATGGCTTCTTCAATAACGAATTGTAAAAGCATCTATAAGAAACATAATTAAATCTGCTTTGATACAGATCACAAAAGTAATTTGAACATTAGCAGTGGTTTATATAACTTATATCCATTTTAATAGATCAATTAAAGGGCGATTTGAGTAGGATCACTGGAACACATTTGACTCACTAATTCATTGTAAATATTTACCATCTTATGCTATGATTATACATGTGTGTGGTTATGAATGGGAGCTGCATCGGATGGGCCAATAGGCCCTCTGCAGTTTTTGTGCAGCTCATATTTGTGTCCACTTATTGTACCTCACCTCACTCCACCATTCTCTTCTGCCGATTTATGTCCAGTACTCGACCTGTAAAACCACTTCGTAAGATGTATTAATATATGAAAGTACTTAAGGAAATTCCTGTTTCAACTTTCCTCCGTGGTCTGACACTCATTTTATTTATATTATATATATATATATATATATATATATATATATATATATATATATATATATATATATATCGTACTTAGTAGCCAGAACGCACTTCTCAGCCTACTATGCAAGGTCAAATTTGCCTAATAAGCCAAGTTTTCATGAATTAATGTTTTTTCGACTACCTAACCTAACCTATCTTTTTCGGCTACCTAACCTAACCTCACCTATGAAGATAGATTAGGTTAGGTTAGGTAGGGTTGGTTAGGTTCGGTCATATACCTACGTTAATTATAACTCAAATAAAATAAAATTGACCTCATACATATTGAAGTGGGTTGCTTTATCATTTCATAAGAAAAAAATGAGTGAAAATATATTAATTCAGGAAAACTTGGCTTATTAGGCAAATCGGGCCTTGCATAGTAGACCAAAAAGTGAGTTCTGGCTACTAGGTACGACATATATTATATATATATATATATAATATATGTCGTACCTAGTAGCCAGAACTCACTTTTTGGTCTACTATGCAAGGCCCGATTTGCCTAATAAGCCAAGTTTTCCTGAATTAATATATTTTCTCATTTTTTTTATGAAATGGTAAAGCTACCTATTCCATTATGTATGAGGTCAGTTTTTTTTTAATAGAATTAAAATTAACGTAGATATATGACCGAACCTAACCAACCATACCTAACCTATCTTTATAGATTAGGTTAGGTTAGGAAGCTGAAAAAGTTAGGTTAGGTAGGTTAGGTAGTCGTAAAACAATTAATTCATGAAAACGTGGCTTATTAGGCAAATTGGGCCTTGCATAGTAGGCTGAGAAGTGCGTTCTGGCTACTAGGTACGACATATATATATATATATATATAATATATATATATATATATATATATATATATATATATATATATAATGTCGTACCTAGTAGCCAGAACGCACTTCTCAGCCTACTATGCAAGGCCCAATTTGCCTAATAAGCCACGTTTTCATGAATTAATTGTTTTACGACTACCTAACCTACCTAACCTAACCTAACTTTTTCAGCTTCCTAACCTAACCTAATCTATAAAGATAGGTTAGGTATGGTTGGTTAGGTTCGGTCATATATCTACGTTAATTTTAATTCTATTAAAAAAAAACTGACCTCATACATAATGGAATAGGTAGCTTTACCATTTCATAAAAAAAATTAGAGAAAATATATTAATTCAGGAAAACTTGGCTTATTAGGCGAATCGGGCCTTGCACAGTAGGCCGAGAAGAGCATTCTGGCTACTAGGTACGACATTATATTATATTATATATATATATGAATGAAAACTCACACCCCAGAAGTGACTCGAACCCATACTCCCAGAAGCAACGCAACTGGTAACTACAGGGCGCCTTAATCCGCTTGACCATCACGGCCGTCAAAAGGAAGTGATAGCCGAGGCTATTTGAGCCACTTCCCCGACGGCAACTCGGATGGTAATCTTGGGCATAGCATTTCACCAAATCGCCTCATTCTTTGGGGCACACGTGAGGAACACAAATGCAAATACACAAATATTGGAACACAAATATTCATTCGCATATAGTCCTGGGGACCATTCAGGCTTGTTCGCATTTGTGTTCCTCACGTGTGCCCCAAAGAATGAGGTGATTTGGTGAAATGCTATGCCCAAGATTACCATCCGAGTTGCCGTCGGGGAAGTGGCTCAAATAGCCTCGGCTATCACTTCCTTTTGACGGCCGTGATGGTCAAGCGGATTAAGGCGCCCTGTAGTTACCAGTTGCGTTGCTTCTGGGAGTATGGGTTCGAGTCACTTCTGGGGTGTGAGTTTTCATTCGCATATAGTCCTGGGGACCATTCAGGCTTGTTCGCATTTGTGTTCCTCACGTGTGCCCCAAAGAATGAGGTGATTTGGTGAAATGCTATGCCCAAGATTACCATCCGAGTTGCCGTCGGGGAAGTGGCTCAAATAGCCTCGGCTATCACTTCCTTTTGACGGCCGTGATGGTCAAGCGGATTAAGGCGCCCTGTAGTTACCAGTTGCGTTGCTTCTGGGAGTATGGGTTCGAGTCACTTCTGGGGTGTGAGTTTTCATTCGCATATAGTCCTGGGGACCATTCAGGCTTGTTCGCATTATATATATATATATATATATATATATATATATATATATATATATATATATATATATATATATATATATATATATATATATATATATATATATATATATATATATATATATATATATATATATATATATATATATATATATATATATATATATATATATATATATATATATATATATATTTTTTTTTTTTTTATTTTAAACTTATAAGTTTCGATATGACCTCTTTATTCACTAAAGTTCCTGTTGATGATCTGTTAGAATTTCTACGTGAGGAACTGCCTAAATATAATTTGAGCTTGCAGACCAATAAAGTATTGGAACTTATTAAATTGTGTATAAAAGACTATTTTAGTTTTAATGGAAAATTTTTCAAACAAACATTTGGTATGGCGATGGGCAATCCCTGTCCCCAGTTTTAAGCAATTTGTATATGGAATTCTTTGAAACAAAAATCTTATCCAGGATTATCCCGGCTAATGTAGTTTGGTTTAGGTATGTTGATATTTTGTGCTTATGGCCGTGCAACAAAGACCAGATAGTTTTTCTTAATGAACTCAATTCTTTGGTACCTTCAATAAAATTCACTTGTGAGACTGAGGAGAATGGTACTCTTCCGTTTTTGGACATTATGATTCATAGAGTCACTAGAAAGTTCAAATTTAATGCGTATAGGAAACCTACCAACGTGGGGTCGTATGTTCATTTTTTTCGAATCATCATAGTAAAGTTAAATAGGCAGTATTTTCAGGAATGTTTCTACGAGCTTTGAGGGTTTGCAGCCCTGAGTTTTTTGATGAAGAGATTGCTAAAATATATGAAATTGGGAAGAGTTTACAATATCCTAAGAGGTTTTTGGATTTCTCGTTTGTACAAGCCATGCATACGTTTTATAATCACGTCCCTAAGTCGAAACCAAAAATTATTAACTCATTGGTGGTACCTTATGCGAGTGGACTTGAAAAATTGTCTCTGATTTTTAAAAAACTAAATATAAATTTGGTGTTCACTAATAGTACGATCAAATCCAATTTAATAAAAAACTCCCCTGACACAGCAGGTTGTGTGTATTCGATTCCCTGCAATGATTGTGATTCTGTGTACCTTGGACAAACAGGAAAGTCCTTACAATTGCGGTTGTCACAACATGCTTATAGTATTAGAACTGCCCAAACGTCTAATGCATTGTATCTACATACGAGTTTATGCGATCACAATATTAACTGGAATGGGGCAAAAAGCATTACCAATTGTGGGGATTTCGTGGAACGGAATTTGATTGACTGATTAGAGCAGACTCAGTGTCCAAATCTTCTTAATGTTAGTACTGGTATGTACAAACTTGATCCATTTTTAAGTTATAATATTGCACAACAGTTTAAGAAACAACTCTGATAGAGAGGCTTACAATGTCTCATTATAATTGTATATTCATATATTGTGTGTTCATGAGGCTTTTCTTTAATCTTTCATCCTTATTCTCTGACCGCTTAATCCTCTTTGACCATTCTAAGCTAAGCTATACCTGTTTTTGGTTAATTCTTTCCCTGGGAATGGGTTGGTCAGGTGTCGGCCTATATATCCTCCCCCTTCCCTTCTCCTTAGTCACGGGAGACATCTCCCGTCACGCAGGGTGCAGTCGCACCTCCACAGATCTCCAGTATCATCTATTGATACTGGAAATGGCTCAAAAGGGCCACCACTTATGGGCTATTCATGCCCGTGCCACCTTTTGGGTGGCTTAATCTTCTCTCTCTCTCTCTCTTCTCCTTAGTCAGTCTGGTGTTGACAAAGGCTTTAACAAGCCGAAACGTTCACCTCATTTCATATTTCTCTGTGGATTTTACGCATATTATATATTATATATTATATATATATATATTATATATATATATATATATATATATATATATATATATATATATATATATATATATATATATATATAAGCCTATACTTGCATAAACCACAAGTGAAGATTAACAATCTTTGGACAACACCCACCAGTGGGCCTCGAACCCAGAAAGCACAACTACCTTCCAGTAGCTGCCATAACTAGTACGCCTTAACACACTACACCATCAGACCCTACTAAAGAAGGAGAGTTAAGGCGTACTAGTTATGGCAGCTACTGGAAGGTAGGTGTGCTTTCTGGGTTCGAGGCCCACTGGTGGGTGTTGTCCAAAGATTGTTAATCTTCACTTGTGGTTTATGCAAGTATAGGTTTATAGCATGGACACGAGTTCTCTCACATTAACAGTGGCTTGATGAAAAAACGTATAGTAACCTCTCACTTGTCTAGTGCCCTCTGGAAGTGGAGATATTTGAGGTGTATATATATCTCGAAGTCTCTACTTCTTTTGTAGGGTCTGATAGTGTAGTGGGTTAAGGCGTACTAGTTATGGCAGCTACTGGAAGGTAGTTGTGCTTTCTGGGTTCGAGGCCCACTGGTGGGTGTTGTCCAAAGATTAATAATTATATATATATATATATATATATATATATATATATATATATATATATATATATATATATATATATATATATATATATATATATATATATATATAATTTATATATATAAATATAAAATATATATATATATATATATATATATATATATATATATATATATATATATATATATATATATATATATATATATATATATATATATATATATATATATATATATATATATATATATAAAATGTTTGTTTCTATTAGTAACTTTATTAGAATAATCTTTGAGCTAATTTTTATTTTGTGTTAATTATGAAGTTTAGTTTGTTTGATCACTTCATGTAAACTTAAGTGTGATGCCATCGCTATCGCACTATGGTGCGTCTGCGCGTCCAAAATTTCTCTCTAGTCAGCGTGATGGACGCATGCTTGCGTCCATTATTAAAATATTTGAAAAAAAATTAAATTTTACCTGATCACTCTGGGAGTGGTTTCAAAATGAGGGCTTTTAGATTGCACACAATATAATACATTAATGACGACGTAGCCTGACAACTGAGGTCAGGACACTGGAAAGATTATAAATAGTTATGTGGTCCAAAATTTAAAATATGTTAACATTTATTATTCCATTATTATGAGACTAGTCTTAAAACGCGCACCTTTAGATTGTTAATTTGATACCAAAATGAAAGACCTAACACGAAAATTGATGTTATTAAACTAAACGAGTAAACACATTGTGCCAATTTGTGCTGGCTCAAGGGTAAAGTTATACCGAATTTAGGATTTACTGTGGGGTCACGCCGGGCTTTTGGACCTTGTATGCATATACCCCTGTAGGGAATTCTATTGCAAACACAATGATACCAAAACGCACGACGTGGCACGAGAATTTAGGTAAGAAAACGGAAACTAACACACATTTCAGTGTGGCCGCACGCTCGCCCACAACGCCGGGAGCATGACAAGGAAGTCTGCGGCGATCACGCGCCGAGCTGCATAGTGTTGAACGATACTGAAGACCTTTAGTGACTTTATACAGAAGATTGGAACAAGTGGATTTCGTAGTTAAGAAGATTGCTCTGGATTTGGAATTTCTGCAGAGTTGTACGGTGCATCGTATTGTCCCAAGATTTCTTAGGTTTAAAGTGTATTCAGATAAATTTTTGGAAACTCGAATAAAATTCTTGTTTAAGATTGTTGGATTTTAAAATTTCTGCGAAGCATAAGCGGATAAATAAGCTGAAAATTTAATTGAGTATTAACTTGGAGAAGTTCAAGAACTTTACTTCTTGGGTCGATTTTACGTCCTTAAAGTGTAAATTTGAGAATTATAATGATAAAAGGATTGACAAGTGTAGAGTTATCCACCAGAAAAAATAATTTGTGTATACATGCATGTCATTCGGTATATCTTGATAAGATGGTTCTTAATTTTTCGAAGAGAATTTTGTCTCCCATTGAGAAAATTTCTCTGTTAACGTGTAAAAAATTTGTTAACTATTTTAGGTTTTGAACTATTATGTAATACATTAAAAACTTGTACCTTGAGAAATGGTACAAATTATAGTTGGACTAATATAGTTAGCACTGTTCCTTCCATAGCACACGAGGTCTTTAATGACTTTGATAAATATATATCTACGTTTCCTCCATTTGATAAAAGGAAATTAGATTGTATTAACGGTTTAAAGAATGATAAGAGTATTTGTATTACTAGGCCGGATAAAAGTAGGGGTGTAGTGATTTTGGATAGGTTAGATTATGCGAATAAGGTTGAAGGATTGTTAGAAGACACTTCTAAATTTATGTTGATCAATATTGACCCCTTTTCTTGTATTTTGAAATGTGAAGATAAATTGAATAGGGTTGTAAGAAGTCTGAAAGACGTTCTCTCTGATTATACAAAAATACTTGCAAGTGGCTCTAAACCAGGTACTTTGTACAGGTTGCCAAATGTTCATGAAACAGGTACACCTATTCGTCCGATTTTGTTAGTGACTGGTACTTTTTAATTACAAACTGGCAAAGTTTCTAGTTCCATTTTTAGAACCATTAATTTGTAATTATTTTACTGTGAGAAACTCGTGATTTTGTTAAGGAACTTTCCTCATTGAAGTTTAAGTTCCCTACTATAATGGCTAGTTTTGATGTAGAATCACTCTTCACTAATATACCTTTGCTGGAAACTTTTGATATTTGTGTAAATCAGTTACTTGCTAACACTAGTTTGAAGTCAGGATTATGTAGTAAAATACTTAGACGCTTGTTCGAATTGGCAGTTAAAGACACAATGTTTAATAATAAATATTATAAACAAATAGATGTAGTAACAATGGGTTCTCCATTAGGCTCTGCACTTGAAAACCCAGAAAAGCATTAGCATGAGAAAATTTGGCTTGATAAATGTCCTTTGGTCTTTAAACCCGTCATGCACAGAATATAGGTCGTTGACACCTTTTTGTTTTCAAGGCCCGATCTCGTGTTGAGAAATTTAGAGTATTTTAATACAAAACATTATAATATACGTTTTATTGCAGAATGTGAAAAGGATAATTTTTTGTCGTTTCTAGATGTCAAGGTAAATAATCTTAATGGTTTTAACACGAATGTATATTGAAAACCTACTTTTACTGGGTTAGATTTAAATTTTAATTCTTTTGTTCGATATTTTTAAGAAAAATGCACCTAATACTCTACTGAATAGAACCTTTGATTTATGTTCAAATTGGTCTAATTTTGATCAAGAAATTAATTTCATTGTGAATTTCTTTTCTAACAATAGGTAGGTACCCTAGGTACCCTATTCATAAGGTTTATACTTTTGTAAGGAACTTCTTAAATTAGAAATTCCACTTCTTTTAGGATTACTACAGTAGAAAGGAATATTAAATATATTAAAT
Source organism: Procambarus clarkii (assembly GCF_040958095.1). NCBI lineage: Eukaryota > Metazoa > Arthropoda > Malacostraca > Decapoda > Cambaridae > Procambarus > Procambarus clarkii. The sequence continues at coordinate 17,036,529 of NC_091165.1, forward strand.
TGCCGTTCTTATGCAGCTCATATTTTATATCCACCTAATCCCCTTCATTTGTCATAGTACCTCACTTCACCGCTCTCTCCTGCCTATACATGTCCAAACTTACTTGACTTTTAAATCATTCCTTCCGAAGATGTATTAATATACTTAAGTACTTAAGGAAATTCCTGTTTCAGCGCCGAAAATAATTATCAGCGGCGTATGCTAGATTAGCAAACATAAGTAACCGACTCCCAACATAAGTTGGGAGTAACTATGGCTCTCTTAGTGGTGTCCTCGATCTGAGAAATCCGAACGAACGTGACATATTGAGAGTACATAGTGCACAACTAGCGCGCAGCGGCTGTGTAAAGTCCGAGGAGCACCTCCTCGCGGTGCTCCTGGTTCTGCAGACGTTGAGGCCTCGCCCCTTACAGCAGCCCTAGGGCAACCTTCAGTTGACCCACAGTAAGGGCCCGGCTGTCGTGGACAGTGCGGGAAGGGCGTTCCCGAAGGTCGTCAGCCCCTGTCACGGGTTTGCGGCCTTGGCATCCGTCAACTCTGTAATAGCCATTGTGGTGACGTTGACCCCTGTCAGTACGATGGATGCCCATCCTGATGCCCATGCCTTTAGAAACTTCAGTAAGGAATCTTTCAAGACCTTGTATACCACTTTTGTCAGACCAATCCTGGAGTATGCAGTTCCAGCCTGGAGTCAATACCTAGTTAAACACAAGGCAGTGTTAGAGAAGATTCAGAGGAATGTCTCCATACTAGTCCCATAACTGGAGGTATGAGTTACGAGAAAAGACTACGAGCGCTAAAGCTCGTCCCTGGAAGAGACAGGAGTAAGGGGTGATATGATCACCACCTACAAAATTTCTCGGGGAATTGACAAGGTGGACAACAAAACTATTTAGCACGGGTGGAACATGAACAAGGGGACACAGATGGAAACTTAGAACCCAAATGAGCCACAGACACTATAATTTTGTCATTGTCAGTAGTTAACAAATGGAATGCATTAGGCAATGATGTGGTGGAGGCTGACTTCATACACAGTTTCAAATATAATTTGATAGAACCCAAGAATCTGTTCACCAGTTGATTGACAGTTGAAAGGTGGGACCAAAAAGCCAAAGCTCAACCCCCGCAAGCACAACTAGGCGAGTACACACACGTACGTCATTAAATATATTCCACCTAAAAACGCATATCGCGTTCTATTGCAGTAATTATGTAACCAGATCCAGTGTAACAGTGTGTACCACTTGACAGACAAGGCTTAAATTACATCACGATTTGCTTAATTGGCTTAATTATATGTTTACAGTATTTGCCATTAACAATTATTACAAACACGCCAGCATATCCAGCCATAATTTCAGACTCATTTACACACGAGATAAGCTGCTTTAACGAAGCAATTTGAAAATACTGGAAAACGTTTTCCACCACCACTCACAGGATAGGCACGGGCCCCCAGCCACCATACCCCCCCTCACAGGACGGGCATGGGCCCCCAGCCACCAAACCCCTCACATAGGACGGGCATTGGCCCCCAGCCACCAAACCCCTCACACAGGACGGGCATGCGCCCCCAGCCACCATACCCCTCACAGGACGGGCATGGGCCCCCAGCCACCATACCCCTCACAGGACGGGCATGGGCCCCCAGCCACCATACCCCTCACAGGACGGGCATGGGCCCCCAGCCACCATACCCCTCACACAGGACGGGCATGGGCCCCCAGCCACCATACCCCTCTCACAGGACGGGCATGGGCCCCCAGCCACCATACCCTCACACAGGACGGGCATTGGCCCCCAGCCACCATACCCCTCACACAGGACGGGCATGGGCCCCCAGCCACCATACCCCTCTCACAGGACGGGCATGGGCCCCCAGCCACCATACCCCTCACAGGACGGGCATGGGCCCCCCGCCACCATACCCCTCACAGGACGAGCATGGGCCCCCAGCCACCATACCCCTCACAGGACGGGTATGGGCCCCCAGCCACCATACCCCTCACAGGACGGGCATGGGCTCCCCGCCACCATACCCCTCACAGGACGGGCATGGGCCCCCAGCCACCATACCCCTCACAGGACGGGCATGGGCCCCCAGCCACCATACCCCTCACAGGACGGGCATGGGCCCCCCGCCACCATACCCCTCACAGGGCGGGCATGGGCTCCCCGCCACCATATCCCTCACTGGACGGGCATGGGGCCCCCGCTACCATACCACTCACAGGACGGGCATGGGCTCCCCGCCACCATACCCCTCACAGGACGGGCATGGGGCCCCTCGCTACCATACCCCTCACAGGACGGGCATGGGGCCCCTCGCTACCATACCCCTCACAGGACGGGCATGGGGCACAATGGGATGACCTAATAAGCAAAATCCAAGTCGACTACAGAAACCCAGGAAAGTTCTGGAAAAAAGTAAAGACCCTGATGGGAAGCTCTTCTGAGGAAACGCCCTACATCATAGACGCCTCAGGAAATAAACTACGAGGAGAGAGAACAAGAGCAGGAATTCAGGAAGTTCTGGGAAAAAATATTCAGGATAAACCCGGAATAAAATTTAAATTTTTGCCCAATTAATGAAAGGGAAATTACAACTCAAGTCGATAACAGAGCTGCAGCACTACTCCCGACGCAAACAATAGACCTTAACAACATACGCGATGACTGCCACCTTATGAAACACATAACTATTGCAGAGGTCCATAAAACAATTATGGGTTTCAAGAACAAGCCGCCGGGCAACAGCAAAATAAATAAGATGGTATTATCCAACCTACCAGTGATTGCACTCCATCAATACACATGTATCTTAAATGCAGCTCTTGCATCTGGACTATTCCCCACATACTTCAAGAATGCCACAATAAGATTAATCCCCAAGCCAGGTAAACCCCCAACCCAAACTGAAAACTACAGGCCAATTTCCCTCCTCGAAGTACCAGGTAAAATATTCTTAAAAATTTTCAGAGACTTGTGAAGTACATGGAAGAGGAAGGGAAGTATAACACCAGGCAGCATGGGTTTTGAAAACGCAGAGGGGCCCATACAGCTATAGCCCTGAAATACGAGCATATAGCCAACGCAGTGTCGAAAAAAGATCAGTGTAATATAGTGCTTAGAGACGTCTCTAAAGCCTTCGACAAAGTGTGGCACACAGGCCTAAAATATATAATATCTGAACTAGGGCTTCCCGAGAGATTTACTGCTACTCTCTGCAGCTTTATAGACAATAGAACTGCTAGGCTTAATATCGGCAGCTACTTGGGTGACGTAATAGAACTGAAAAGTGGAGTACCACAAGGAAGCTGCCTCTCCCCCACACTATTCAACATATATACAGCTGACCTACTCCAACCCCAACATGGAGAATACATCACATACGCTGACGATGTCACCCAAATAATTTGCCAACCGGGACCATCAAAGCCGCTACTAGCCGACAAGAGCAAGGCAGCAATTGAACTCATAATCAACTTTTAGAAGCAATGATAAATTAGCACCAAACAAACAAAAGTTTCAGATAATACACATTGCGAAAAGAAACCCGGACCCCATCATCCTTGACAACCAGCCGATCCAATATGCGGAGGCAGGCAGAATACTGGGGTTTATGATGAATAGAACATGGATACAAATTCATGTAAGGGACCGACTAAACAAAGCCAAAGCAGCATTAGGAAAACTGAGAAGATTCCGAAGCCTCAGTAGTAACATTCAGATCCACACATACAAGGCTCTAGTTTGGCCGCATCTAGAGTATTACCCAGTACCACTACACACCATAAAGAAAACTAACACGCAGAAACTGCAAGCAGTACAAAATAAGGCGCTAAGGAGAGCAGCAAAACACAGTCCACCATATGATCAGACAATACAGGAGCTCCATGAACTCCTGAACATACAGCCACTAAACATCAGACTGCAGCACCAAGCCATCAGGGTGTGGAACACCATCGAAATGTTAAGAGGACCCAATGTTAGAAAGATTGCTCCAAGATGAGACGCCCCGCTCCCACAGCTGGTGGCCCAAGAGCCTCTATTCTCTAGACGAAACCCCCGCCCCACAGTATATAATCCCCAGATGAGATATTTGTGTATATATGAACAGTTCATATATGTGTATATATGAACAACGATAAATAATAATGTGTGTATGAACAACTCGATAAATAATAATAAAACAAAGAGCCTTGAACAGAACAACATGTGTAGAAGCATCGGAGTGTGTATATATGAATGCTACACAGTATTCATCTATGGACATCCATATATGGTGAAACACATGTGAAGAACCTCTCACAGCTCCCTGACAAGAGGGAGCCAGCTTAGCTTAGCTGCCAACACCCACACATCGTGTCAGCAAGGCGGACAGCCCGCCTGCTTTCATACCTTTTACTGTATTTCCCACTTCTATACTTCCCTTCACCTATGCCTCTCCTTCCTCTTTACTCTCAAAAACACACACACACACAAACACACACACACACAAACACACACACACACACACACAAACACACACACACACAAACACACACAAACACACACACACACAAACACACACACACACACACACACACACACAAACACACACACACAAACACACACACACAAACACACACACACAAACACACACACACAAACACACACACACAAACACACACACACAAACACACACACACACAAACACACACACACACAAACACACACACACACAAACACACACACACACAAACACACACACACACAAACACACACACACACAAACACACACACACAAACACACACAAACACACACAAACACACACAAACACACACAAACACACACAGTAAGGGTAAGTAAGTAGTAAGAGTTAGTAGCAGTAAGTAGTAAGAGTAAGGGGAGACATGATAACCACCTACAAAATTATCAGGGGAATTGACAGGGTGGACAAAGACAAACTCTTCAGCACGGGTGGGACACGAACAAGGGGACACAGGTGGAAACTTAGTACCCAGATGAGCCACAGAGACGTTAGAAAGAATTTTTTCAGTGTCAGTAGTTAATAAATGGAATGCACTAGGAAGTGATGTGGTGGAGGCTGACTCCATACACAGTTTCAAATGTAGATATGATAGAGCCCAGTAGGCTCAGGAATCTGTACACCAGTTGATTGACGGTTGAGAGGCGGGACCAAAGAGCCAAAGCTCAACCCCCGCAAGCACAATTAGGTGAGTACAATTAGTACACACACAACTGGGCACGGGCCCCCCGCCACCATACCCCCTCACAGGACGGGCATGGCCCCCCCCCCGCCACCATACCCCTCACAGGACGGGCATGGCCCCCCCCCCACCATACCCCTCACAGGACGGGCATGGGCCCCTCCCCCCCCCCAACCATCATACCCCTCACAGGACGGGCATGGGCCCCCAACCACCATACCCTTCACAGGACGGGCATGGGCCCCCCGCCCCGCCACCATACACCTCACAGGACGGGCATGGCCCCCCCCCCGCCACCATACCCCTCACAGGACGGGCATGGGCCCCCCAACCACCATACCCCTCACAGGACGGGCATGGGCCCCTCCAACCACCATACCCCTCACAGGACGGGCATGGGCCCCCAACCACCATACCCCTCACAGGACGGGCATGGGCCCCCAACCACCATACCCCTCACAGGACGGGCATGGGCCCCCAACCACCATACCCCTCACAGGACGGGCATGGGCCCCCCAACCACCATACCCCTCACAGGACGGGCATGGGCCCCTCCAACCACCATACCCCTCACAGGACGGGCATGGGCCCCCAACCACCATACCCCTCACAGGACGGGCATGGGCCCCCAACCACCATACCCCTCACAGGACGGGCATGGGCCCCCAACCACCATACCCCTCACAGGACGGGCATGGGCCCCCCAACCACCATACCCCTCACAGGACGGGCATGGGCCCCCAACCACCATACCCCTCACAGGACGGGCATGGGGCCCCAACCACCATACCCCTCACAGGACGGGCATGGGCCCCCAACCACCATACCCCTCACAGGACGGGCATGGGCCCCCAACCACCATACCCCTCACAGGACGGGCATGGGCCCCCAACCACCATACCCCTCACAGGACGGGCATGGGCCCCCAACCACCATACCCCTCACAGGACGGGCATGGGCCCCCCCCCCCGCCACCATACCCCTCACAGGACGGGCATGGGCCCCCCGCCCCGCCACCATACCCCTCACAGGACGGGCATGCCCCCCCCCCGCCACCATACCCCTCACAGGACGGGCATGGCCCCCCCCCCCGCCACCATACCCCTCACAGGACGGGCATGGGCCCCCCAACCACCATACCCCTCACAGGACGGGCATGGGCCCCTCCAACCACCATACCCCTCACAGGACGGGCATGGGCCCCCAACCACCATACCCCTCACAGGACGGGCATGGCCCCCCCCCCCAACCACCATACCCCTCACAGGACGGGCATGGGCCCCCAACCACCATACCCCTCACAGGACGGGCATGGGCCTACAACCACCATACCCCTCACAGGACGGGCATGGGCCCCCAACCACCATACCCCTCACAGGACGGGCATGGGCCCCCAACCACCATACCCCTCACAGGACGGGCATGGGCCCCCAACCACCATACCCTGCTGCAAGACAAGTGTTTCAAGGCACCTGACAAAGCACAAGCAGCCAGGCCAGTTGACCCAGAGTCTTCGGACATGGTGGTCAAGATGTGCCCTCGTCCTCGTGACATAGGCCTAGCCGTATGGCCCAGCCTTTAGAGTGTCTAATAGCACAGCTGCGACAGTAACAGGTGTTCAAAAGTGTGGTTATCAACCATAGTTGATAGTGGGTGGACAGTGTGGTCTGGCCAGAAATTGAGAAACATTGCAAGGTGTGTCAGTAACAGGGGTTCCACGAGGGGAGCAGTGCGGGTTCCCTGCCAGGTACCTGGGCCTTATAGCCCCGGTGCCCTCCATCTCTAAACGTCGCGGTCTCCCTGAGCGGCTGGTGTTTACAGGAGGAACCTGATAGCTCACCGCCTAGTTAATGTACACAGTTCTGTATGGTGCCTTTACCGATACACGTGACATCTACATAGTCATAGGCAAATAGATGAGGGAAACCAGAAGTTATACAAGACGACTACAGCAGCAGCAACACAGACAGGCAATGGCACAAGTGAGTATGCCTGGCACATCTGGCCACCACAACTCCCACCCTGTTCATGGGTGAGGCTCCACCCCCGGGGACTACCAACAGTGATGGCGGGAGTGACAATTCATCAGCAGATGAAGGCGGCTACGAAACAGCCGCCATCTAAACAACAGAACATCTAAAAAACGGGACAGGAAACTATTGCAACAGCAACTACAACGACAACAGGACCAAACAACCACAACGAGAGCAGCAACATCATCGACCACAACAACAACCAGCCGCAGATGGTGAGTGGCACACCCTAATCTTCTCTCCTTCAGCGGGTATGGGATCAGCAGAGAAGTACAGATGGATCATTAACGCCGCCCGCACCCATAGTGACCAGCACCGCATTGAAAGCAGATTTGTAGGTAGCAATGTCGTCTTGCGGGTGTTTGGGGCCAGAGCCTTGCAGTTCTTCAACAATAACCATGACTATGAAGGTAAAAGGTTTAAACTGTTGGAAGTAAACTAGCAGAATAAACGGACTAAAATTATAATTAAGAACTACAGTATCCATGCTCCTATTGAGTACATTAATGATCTTCCCCAGATCATCTGGGTCAAGCGCAACACGGGACCTGAGGGAGTGCCAAAAAATCAAGCAATCGCTATGTGGGAGGGAGAACTGCCCCCTCTTATTGCATTACCAGGCATAAGGCCTTGTAGAGTGGAACGATATATTGGCAGCCCATCCTTATGTGGCAACTGTCAACGGTGGGACCACAGAACCTGGCAGTGTGACCAGAGAACTAGATGTGCAAGCCACTATAACACCCACGACACTAAACTATGTCTGGATAAGCTTAGTGATAACGCTGTAACACCCAAATGTGTCAATTGCCAGCAACCCCACCATGCATGGAACTGGCACTGCAGCAAGAGGCCTAATTGGCAGGGACCAACACGAATGTCAACTCAGGCCACAGGTGGACCAGTGACCAGGGGGGGGGGGGAGTAGCCCAGGGAGCGGGTGGTCCAGTGACTGTAGCCTGAAATGGTGTAGCCTGGCACCACTTCCCTGAGGCCTACCCACATCTTCTCCCCTCCCAAAAACCCACCCACCCATACTTCTCTTCCTGTCCACGGCGCCTCACTACCACCCCCACCCCCACCTGCCTCGGAACCAGACCCCTTCATTGCATCCCAACTACCCCCCATCCCCCTCCAATCACACCAACCACCCACTCTACCTCACCAACCAGCCCCCTTCCTGACACCCAGAAGCCATCACCCTGACTCATCAAAACAATACTTGATAATATGATACGAAATCATCCAGTCGTCCAAAAAATAATGCAAAAGCAAACAGAACTTGGGAACGTCCTTGACCAAATCAAAAGGGCACAGGACCAAATCCTCCAGCTCCTGCAACAGCAGAATCCATCATGTGAAGGCCCAACATGCCAGAGTGTGGTACAAGGTGATGCAGCATATGCTGTCATGGTATATGACAGCAGGTGCAACAATGGTACCATAATATCAGTTCACACAGTACAACCAGTAACACCAGTGCACACAGGAACACCAGAGCACTCACCGGTCACCACAGAATACATAATAATGAAAGAGAACATCATAATAATGCTCAAAGTGCATCTGTTAGCAAACAACTTCAAAATGAATACTAACTGGGAAGAATATCTCGCTATACTACAATGGAATTGCAATGGAGTTCGTAATAGAAACAACTTGTAGGAACATGCAAAAGTCGACTCGGGCCACTGAAAGCTATGACCTGGAATGGACATGGAGCCTATATTGCCGTGCATAAAATTATGTACACAGCCTATGTGCGCTCCGTCATAGACTATGCCGCACCAGTTTTATGCACCTACTCCCAAAGACATATGAAAAGGCTTGAAAGCATTCAGAATGGGGTCATGACAATAATTCTTGGAGTTCCAAGAACTGCCAAAACGTCCAATCTACGAGAGGAGTTGTCCCTCCCCAGTGTTAAAAGCAGAATTAAGGAACTGAATGCTAAGCTTGCAATTAGGATAGCCAGAGATCCCCATTACAATGATATTGCTAAGAAAAAATTGAGTTCTGTGCTACTTTCAGGGGTAAACAGAAGCAAAAAAGGGCATCACACATCAGTCTGCTACCTCGAAGAACTTCACCTGCTTGAGCAAGCCCGTGAGCTCCTGCCTGTAGAGAGGTTACCTCCCTGGGAGGACGACTCTTGCAGGATTATCATCAATGAAATGGCAACGAAAAAATCCAACATGATAGCACAAGAAATGAGGCACAAGTATCGAGGAAATTTATAAAGAAGCCGAAGATGAACTAGATCAAATCTACACTGACGGGTCATCTAATCCTGTCAATGGAAGGGCTGGTGTAGCATACACGGTAATTAAGGATAATGCTTTCCAACGCAGAAATGAAGAAAAAGCGCGTATTGAGAACTATGCCTCTTCAACGCAAGGAGAGGTAACTGCCATTGTTATGGCGTTAAGGTTTCTTGAACGGAACACTAATGGTGTAGTGATTTGCATTGATTCCAAAGCAGCACTGCAAAGCCTAGGAAAAAAATCGGGCAGCAAATCTTGCAATAGTCGCTGAAATTAAGAGAGCTGTGAGAGTACTTACCAATCAGGGAAGAGTCATCAAGTTTCTGTGGATCACCTCCCATGTTGGAATATGTTGGAATGAACGAGATGTGCTGGCTGCTGAAGGCACTGAAGGAGACCCTATTGAATACTTCATACCCAAGACTACTACAAATTAGAGGTATTGTCAGGCAACATCACCGTGACAAGGTAACTGAGGAAAGGAGAATAGAAGCACAAACCAGTGAATCTGTACGATGGTACATGGTTGCAGCTGGCAATCTCAATCATTATGGACGAAGGACGACGACGACGCGGGAGAGAATCAGTAATAGCGAGACTCCGTCTTGGATACAAATATCCATGGAGATACGAAATGGAAACCACGGTCGATCAGCGAAGTTGCAGAATCTGTGGTGAGAGTGACGGACACCGCCTTGACCACTATCTACGTGAATGTGTAAACCAAACCTGAGACATTAGAAATATGTGTAGAATAATAAACCCCACATTGTTTGAGTTAGGAAAACACTGTCAAATATTGATACTGTTCTTAAAAGATTCCTCCATTTTGCATCCGCAAGATAACTTAAGCTTTTAAGGGTTGACAGATGTTAATCATCTTCTTTAAGGAGCTGTTCACTTGAGACAGTTAAGCAAGCCCCAGCTGTGTCTGGGTACAAGTGACGGGATGAACAACCCACCGGGTTTTCTTCCTTTTGGGGAGTGATGTACATCCTGCTATGGCAGTATGACCACTCAAGATGAGTGGCGCTGCCCAATAGACTCGCCCCCCCAGGAAAAAATTTAAATTAAAGCAGCCAGGCCCCACCATAGAACATAACCTACACATACCGAGATCTGATAAATCCTGATAAATACTGAAATAGTCGATAAATACACCGACAATATAATATCAGACATCGGCGAAGCACTATACATCAACCAACCAACCATCCATCCATCCATCCATCAACCAACAACCAGCTAACACAGTTACATTCTTCAATATTTTCTAGACATTGTCATTAGATCTAGGTATGATTGGAACATTAGAGATGGACAAGCTGCTGGGAGACACCCTATCTTACGTCGATTGATTGATTGATTGAACATTAAGCTACCCAAGAGGTGGCATGGGTATGATTAGCTCTTAAGACCCTTACGTCGCCTCACTCCATTATATATTTGTTTACTTAAGCTAAACTGCAATTCATGGGCTATTCATGTCCGTGCCACCTCTTGGGTGGCTTAATCTTCATCACATTCTTAGCCAGTACACGGTCGGGTCAAGATGTACCTGCTCCGAGACTAAGGGTGAAGGTAGTATTGGAGTTTAGCTCGGTCTGCACAAGACGACTGACTAATATCAATTGCATTCTACACATCTTGCACCATGCTGGGTACTGAGTTGGAGGATCGGACAATAAAAGGACTGGCTACTCCCCTCGACAAGAAGTTTCAGCCCCGCTCCTGTGCCAGGTAAGTCCATCACGGGCTCACCATAGCCCGTGCTACTTGGAACTTTTAGTTCCCAGTAGCTGAATCTTAAACAACAACCACCCCTCGACAATATTAACACGGACACAGACTCGGTAAGCAGCCAGTCAGTAGAGGAGAGTAATTTTCAGGAAGTGTTAACCAGGGGACAGAAGAAACGGAGAAGACAGGATCTGAGGCGCAGAGTTGTCAGTGATAATGTAACTAACGGAAACAAGAGAATGAAGAACGACGCCGAGACTGATCAAACCAGTGTCGACGAAAGGACAGAACAATGTTAGGAAGGTGATGGTCAGCAGAGGTGGAGGCTTCTCTTCTCTACCTCAAGCACACTGACCTACCATAAGCTGCTGCTGTGGACAGTCAACCTGGGAAGAGAGCACCGCAAGTTCGAGCCACTGCTGAAGGAAAGTGTGAACAGTCCTTACTTAATGGTAGTGTCTATGGAGGCAGTTGTGTTTCTGATCCAGTAAGGATATGGTGGAATTGTCATGAAAATACCAGAGGAGAACGAGAAACTGACGAAGGGGATTATCTACAAATACCCTCATATTCTAGACCCCGAATTCATCCTCACCGACCAATGATTTGTGTGGGCCAAGCGTCACCCAATTAAAGGTGAAGCTAGGAATCAGGTTGTTGCTCTAGTAAGAGGTGAAGTTCCCGAGAGAGTTCATCACCGGGGCGGGCTACAGGCCTGTAGTAAAGTATGTGGAAGAGCCCATAATATGCCTGAAATGCTGCAGATGGAGGCATAAATCTTGGAGTTGTCAACATGATCCACGATGTATTTCTGTGGAAAGTTTCCCCTCTCTACTGTGTGTAGAGACAAACTTCAGCTGGGTGAGAAAATAGTTCTCAGATGCTGCAACTGTGGAGGTGTTCACAACGCCAGCTGTTGTGTGTGTAGGAAGAGACCTAGTATGGATGTTCCCTGGCCGGTAAATGTTTCAGAGCAGGCAAGAGCTCTTACTCAGACACCAGGAGCACAGCAGAATAATCAGCACCAAACAGCACCAGTGACCCAGACGAATGCATGGGTAAAGGAGTCACTTAATTCGTCAGGCTCAAGCCACAAGCAGCCACACCACCACTCAGGACTCCGGCAGTGACAGTGTAACGGTGAGAGAAGTGGTTACTGGCGCTCAGACATATGTACATCATACAATGGTATGGTCAAGGTGGTGTGGGCTGAAATAAGGATACTTGGCGAGTTCCTCTGAAATCTTGGGCAGATAATCGAGTCCATTGAGACAAAATTAAACATCCAGGTGAAGGTAGAGTCACAAAACAGTGAAGGAAAGTCAGGAAATAGTGGTTGACAATGATGAAACAATGAGTGATGAAACAATGAGTGATGAAATGAAGTAAAGTGAAGTGTGTAAATGATGGTACGCAGTTATAGTGAAAGGAATAACTATAAACAAAATGAAGGAATCAGTTGGGCCAATAATGGACGTCACGGAACTGAAGAAAAAAAATCGAGAAATGCAATGTTGCTTTTACCAGTGAATTTGGGAGGTGGTGGGAGACGTTATACAATGAATGGCTATCATTTAATGAACTACTTGGGAATGACTTGGAAGTGAATTGTTTAATAATGGATCACCCTAGACAAATTGTCATGGAATGTTAATGGTTTAAGAAACAGGGTTACAGATGTTCATTGTTATGTGATGGGAAATTATATTGATACTGTAGCTCTCCAGGATACGGGATAGGAATGAAGGCTTATTGAAATTAAGTGGCTATAAAGGGTTTCATCTTATCCCTGCAAGTAACATAAGAGGGACGTCGATTTATGTTAAAAGAGCTCCATACCAGCAGAGTTAGTAGAACTGCCGTAAAAAACGCAAGGTATAGTGTGTGTGTTAAATTATCAAGGGAAAGGGAATTTATTGTAGTTAATTTGTATGTATCCACGAACTACTTCGACGCTAACTATCTACCTGACTGCATTTATACTAATCCTGCACTGGTCATTGGGGACCTAAATGCTCGGCACACAAGCATTGGGACAGTGGGTAGTATTAATACTATTGGGGGCAAGTGGTTACAGTTTCTACAAGATCATCCAGATACCCGTCTCTTGGGAAACAATAAACCAACTCACATCAGGGGAGGACGGCTTGACTATGCCTGCATTTTAAACTCTCGGGGGATTATGGGGGAGGCTCGGGTTGTTCGGGAACTACTTAGTGACCACTTTGCCTTAAATCCTTAATTCCCACTGTGGAAAAAAAGTCCACTTTCAAAGGAAAAGACAAAATATCAATAAAGATAAAAAATATTTTATGCAAAATGTGGGACATTGGTATCAATACATGCCTCTCTGCATTGATATCTTTTACGAGGACATGGTCGAGAACAGAAAAATTAGTACAGAGGGAAAATAACGGGGGGAGGGGAACCAAGGCGCATGGACCAAAGAAATTTAAATATTCCAATGATCATCAAGTAAGGGGTGGGAGAGAATGCTACGGAGTGCACACAAAGAATGGTTAAAAAATGGAATGAGGGATGAAGAGAAAAATACAATGTTGGAAATGGCTAGGGAATGCAGTCAGGTGAGGAAAGAGGCGCAGGACAGTTACTTGCAAGACCCTGCTCAGTCCATTGGTAATTCTAAGAACCTTAAAGACAGAGCAGTAAGTAAAATCAGGGGTTGTAAGCCCAAATTCATTGCTCACTCAGATTCAGGAAAGGTTGCTAATGAGTTAGACAAATGGGCTAGTGCTGCTGGTATGGAGTCCTTACCTGCAGACACGAGTCACCATTGAGTCATGGGAAAATATTAGAAAAGAATAACTTTATGCGCTTTAAATATAGGATCAGTAACGTGCACCAAGATAACTTACTATGAGCTACTTTATGTTATAAAAAGAGGTAGCTCTACTGCTCCGAGGTTAAGATGGAGTAACGTATGATATTAATTATTTAGCCGGTATGAAACTTCGTCCCTTGATTTCTTGAACACGAGTTATAGGGAGGGAAAGTTACCAAAAAAAATGGTAGGAGGCTGTCACCATTCCTATACCTAAGTCAAATGGAAGCTACAGGCCTGTATCCTTAACATCCTGCTTTTGTAAAATGATGGAAAGTATTTTGTTAAATAGGCTATTCTACCTTGTAGGAGAGAACATGTCCAATATCCTCTTTGGTTTTATCAAAGGCAAAAGTACTGTGGACTGTCTCAAAGTGTTTGTCTAATGTGGATGACAATTGTAGAGGTTTTGTTGATCTACAAGGAGCATTTGATAAAGCCAATGGGGAAGTAATCTTATACGAATTATCCAATCCAGGAACAACAGGGAGAGTGCTACATTGGATGAGATTATCTACTAGGGAGAAAAGGTCAGGTGTATTACCAGGAATACATGTCTGAGGAAATGAGGTTTCAGTTACATACCCCCCAAGGGGGAGTGTTAAGTCCCACCTTATTCACTGTATTAATGACCACATTAACATCAGAGATGTATCCTCCAGGGGTCACGACAATCATATATGCTGATGACACTTATACAAGGCACTTCTGGAAACAAAATTCAAACTGCTCTCAACACACTTCATACAACCTTATCACAAGTTAGGCTTAGTTATAAATGCAGACAAAACCAAGTATGAGTATAGGAAACTAAGAAACATAACACTTACTATAAATGGTGTGGAACCTAGCCGTGTTCAGAAGTATCTGGGCATGTATGTTGGATACACATGCGAGATTAAAAATGCCGAAATAAATCATATCAGCACCTTGTGTAAAGCCCGTCTGCATCCTTTAAAAGCACTGGCTTTTTCTGGTAAAGGTCTAGGGGTACCTATCTTGCGGATGTAATACATAAGCACTGTTCGGTCCCTGATAGACTACGCAGCACCCGTTTTGTCTTACACAGTGCAAGGCAGAATTAAAAAAAATAGAGCTGATACAGAACGATGCTATGAGAATTATTCTTGGATGTCAAAGAAATGCAATGATTGAAATAATGAGAATGGAATTAAGCTTACAGAGTGTGTATAAGAGAGTTCGTGACATTAACACTAAAGTATCTATTCCTTTCATGCTGAGAAAAGGAGGGGATAAACTGTTTCAGAGCGTTCAGACCTGCTCGAGTTATGTACACACTTTCAGGAAACAGACATGCTACACGAGGGGATTAGCTCATGATCTCAGGAAATACGATGTGCTCTACTGCTGTAAACCCTCTCATCAGTGTAATACGTCTACTCCCTGGAAAGTACAGAAAAGACGTCGAAATTGTACCCCTCAATGTGAAAAAGATTCATCGTGAACCGGGACAATTACGGTCTTTGTATTGAAGCATGATATCTGTTACCAAGAGGCAATAGTTTACATGTATATTGTGATGGGTCGGTGTCGGAGGATGGCAGGGCAGGGCAGGGTAGGGTGTGGTGTCCTAATAAGGGAATATACCGAGTTTGGAACTGTGGACAGGAAAATTGAACTTTGACTTAGTATTTATATATCCACACAAGCTGAACTGAAGGCCATTCTGGCTTGTTTGGCCCCTCTGTGGTGTCGCCTTGTTGTGGTGAGGGGCTCATGTGCTCCCTGTGACCGGTGAGAATTGCCTTTGCTCCCCCTCTCCTGCCTCTCTTTGGGTGGTGTACGTGCAGAAGGGCACCACATAGGGGTTTTGCGAGCCATCAGACCGTCCCCTTGAGGGGTCGTCCTGTGTGGATGACTGTGTCCAGGCTGGGGCAATAAGGGGAATGGTGTCTTGGCACCAGTGTGGGAGAATGGACGATGCAGTAGGACTCCCCTGTTGAAAAGGGGGAGCACCGCTGGGGACGACTCACCCTCCCTGCACTAGCCTGTGCTCAGACTCCCTGGCTGCCCTGGTAGGTGGTATCCCTTGGTTCCAGGCCCCAAACCTTTAGAACGCCTGATGCATGGATGACGACACGATCCCTCTTTCCCAGGCCCATGGAGGTGGGCAACCAGGCATCTGAGTTGGACTGTGCTGAAAGATCGGGCTCTGTAGCCCCTGCTACATTGGGCCCAGACCGGGCTATTCCTCCCCGCTCTCTCCCATCCTCCCTCTGTGGTAGGGTCGAGCCACAAGCCCTCTATGGTGACCGCCTCGTCCCCTTGCATGGCTCCATCTCATTATGACTACTGCACCTTATGACTCCCCCCCCTCATAGAGACGTTCTCACCACTGTCCCCGCCACGACCATTCTTACACGCTCCCTTCCCCTACTAATTCCTACCACGCCTTGTTTAGTCCTGCTACGTGGACTAAGTACTTTTACCTCCATCATTTAGACTTACTCCTGACGATTTTTCCCTCCATAGGCATCTTGTTGATTCAGTAGATGCCTCATTTTCAACCCCACCCATCTCAGTACACGTGTCGTTGCTGCTGCTGCTCAGAATACAGCTACCCACTTAGCCGTCTTATCCTGCATTGGCAAGACCCCTGTTCGGGTCTACAAGAACGCTCGGTTAAATGCCAGTGTTGGTACTGTTCGGTTACAACATGGTGCCGAAGGTGTTAGGAATCTAAAGGACTGCCATGAAGATATTGAGCATATCCTCGAAGCCCAGGGCCATTCTGTCCTCCAGGTGGACATTTTTATTTATTTTTTTTTTTTTTGAGATATATACAAGAGTTGTTACATTCTTGTACAGCCACTAGTATGCGTAGCGTTTCGGGCAGGTCCCTGGAATACGATCCCCTGCCGCAAAGAATCGTTGGCTCATCCCCTTGGTGTTCATAGCCGTCAGCCGCTTTGGGATGCGAAAATTACCTTTGATTGAAGGACTCTTCTGCCCTTTGTCATTCTTGCTGGTGCCAAATGCTCCGTTCAGGAGTGCATTCCATCTCCTCGGCTCTGTAATAAGTGATGGAAGTTTGGGCATGGTGCCCTCAAATGCTCCAGTACTGTCTACCTGTCCCATGTGTGGGGACGAAGATCACCAAGTCTGAGTCTACTTCTCCCCAGGCTCACTGCCTTAATTGCGGTGAGGCCCACCCTACCTTCTCCAGCACGTGTATACGTTGCAAACTTGAGGCAGCCGTCCTCAATTTTAAGCACTGGGAACGTTTGTCTTTTACTGAGGCGAGGTGCCAAGTTCGCTGTCTCCCCCTTTTGCTGGCGTCTCTTATGCTCCTGTGTTGCGCTCTTCCTCTCCTCGTCCTTCCTTCCTCAGTCTCACAACCGTTTCCAGGCCTTAGACCTGGACACGCCCACCGCCGCCTCCCTTGTTCCTTTACATTCTGTCCTGAAGAGTCCCCCTCCTGGTTCTCTGTCTGGGGGTTCCTCTTCTTTCTACCCAGTCTCATGTCTCCTGTGTCTTCTTTCTCATCTCCCTCTGATCCTCCTTCCCATCCTTCTCCTCCGTCTGTTAGCTCTCCACGCCGCCTGTGTGGGGGCTGATGTCCATCAGTCTCCCTGCAATCATCGTGTTGTTCACTCTCGTTCTTCTTCTCCTGTTGAGACGCTCGAGTCTGTTGCCCAGTATATTTGCTGCTGGAACACCTGTCTCTCCAGTCAGAAGCGAAAGCCTGGCTTATCTCCCTCCTCCCCGGTGGGTGTGAAAGCTTCGCTTCTTCCTCCCCCCCCCCCCCTCCCACCTCTATCACTCCATCCCCTCCCGTTTCGGTGGTCGAGCCCCCCTGTTCCTACTACGGAGGTTTCTTTGCCCCCACACTTCCCTCTCGGTTGCTGCCCTTGCCGAGTTGTGCTCCCCAGTTTCTGCCCCCCCCCCCACCTCTCCTCCTGCTGCTGTCCTTGACCACCCCTCTCAGTTGTCTCCTCCTCCTCCGCCTCTGGTCTGTCCTCCCACTCCCTTCCCTCCATCCTTACTCAGTTTACCCATGCCCCCTAACCATGACTTCGCTGACCCTGATGCTGAGCTTCTTTAACGTGCTGTGTTACTTATCCCTAGTTGGATACTTATATAAATTCATGATAAAACTTATTAAATTTCTTCAGGTATCTGTGTGTATACATTACATATTATATATATATATATATATTTATATATATATATATATATATATATATATATATATATATATATATACATATATACATATATACATATATATATATAATAATAATAATTTTTATTTAGGCAAAGGTACATACATAGAGATTTTACAAAGTTTGTTGGCTTTATAGATAAGAGCTAGTACATACAATGCCTAAAGCCACTATTACGCAAAGCGTTTCGGGCAGAGAAACATATATATATACATATGTGTATTTTATATATATATATATATATATATATATATATATATATATATATATGTCGTACCTAATAGCCAGAACGCACTTCTCAGCCTACTATTCAAGGCCCAATTTGCCTAATAAGCCAAGTTTTCATGAATTAATGTTTTTTCGTCTACCTAACCTACCTAACCTAACCTAACCTAGCTTTTTTTGGCTACCTAACCTAACCTTACCTATAAATATAGGTTAGGTTAGGTTAGGTAGGGTTGGTTAGGTTCGGTCATATATCTACGTTAATTTTAACTCCAATAAAAAAAAATTGACCTCATACATAGAGAAAAGGGTTGCTTTATCATTTCATAAGAAAAAAATTATAGTAAATATATTAATTCAGGAAAACTTGGCTTATTAGGCAAATCGGGCCTTGAATAGTAGGCTGAGAAGTGAGTTCTGGCTACTAGGTACGACATATATATATATATATATATATATATATATATATATATATATATATATATATATATATATATATATATATATATATATATATATATATATATATATATATATATATATATATATATATATATATATATCCCTCATCCTGGATAAAGATGGAGGGAGAGAGAATTATGGGTAGTGACGGCGAGAGAGCTCAGTTAGCTGTGAGACGTCGCCTGGGTAACATAAGTGTTTATGTTCTGTTGTAAATAGGTAGGATATATTTGGTCTGGAGGACATTACCTTTAAATTATTTAGCCATTTATTCACTGGTGTTATTCATAGTGATTAAATAGTATTGATATTATATGCTTTTAGTTTGTATATAAAATATATTATACTCTATATATACATGTTTAGTCTATGCTTCAACCTGGTGTATAATTGTTGGTTTTCTTTCTTGTACCATATCACGGGGCACCCTGGTATATCTGATTTAGATACAGACAGTACCCCTAGATTATTATTATTACTATTAACACTGTACCCGATATACGAGCTGTGCGTACGATTGGTAACTCTGTGTTCCTTTTTCACCTTTGTTTCTTCATTGTTCTCTGTTATTGTCCTCTCTTTTTGTTGATGTCTATTCTTTAATGGAATATTCGTGGATATTACGCCAATTTCCATAAACTCTAACTTCTGATTTCACAGTTTTCGCCCCTTTGTGTCCGTCTCCAAGAGTCGATGCTTGGGGCTTGTCCTGGTCGCTTCCGTGGCTATCCCCCTCTCTCCCCCCCCTGCCCCCCCCCCCCAGCTTTTACTGGGGCCCATAACACTTCTGCTCTCTCTATTCGTTCTGATGTGCCTTTCATCCACCTACTTTTTCCATCACCTCTCCAATGGTCTGCTGCCCGTGTCAGTGCATTTTTTTTTTTTTTATATATATATACAAGAGTTGTTACATTCTCGTACAGCCACTAGTACGCGTAGCGTTTCGGGCAAGTCCCTGGAATACGATCCCCGCCACTTAGAATTGTTCTTACAACCAAGTACACATTTTACTGTCGAGTTAAACAGAGGCTACAGTTAAGGATTTGCACCCAGTAAATCCGCCCCGGCCAGGATACGAACCCATGACAAAGCGCTCGTGGAACACCAGGCGAGTGTCTTACCACTACACCAAGGAGACTGGTGGTAAATGGTACACGGTTTATTCCATTGATCTCTTCCTAAAATGTCCCACTTTCTCTTCCCGATCTAAAACACCTACTGAACTCTTTGCCAGAGCCTGTGCTCCTACTGGGCGATTTCAATTGTCGACATACCCTCCGGAGTGATGTTCCGACAAACACCCGGGGTCGCCTTCTTGAACCGTTCATCCTCTCTTCTTCCCCGTCTTCTGAATTCTGGTGAGCCCACTCATTTGGACTATTGGACTTGCACCCTCTCCTGTCTGTCTCTCTTTGCTCGTCGTCTTTTTACTTGGATTTCACGAGGTGGGTTCTTGAGCTCCATGGCAGTGACCATTTTCCCATCCTTGTTACCTTTTTATCTTTTCACCCTCCCCTCTCCTTTCCAAGGTGGTGGTTTGCCGAGGCTGACTGGCACTTATTTACCCTCTGTGTTACTCTCTCCGACCTCTCCATTCTGCCTCTCCCTCGCGCCCTCCTTTTTCATGACACCGTCTTCGATGCTGCCTTCCGCTCTATTCCTCACTCTACCTCTCAGGGAATGCGTAAGTGCGTTCCTTGGTGTAATGTGGGCTGTGATCGGGCTGTCCACTGTAAGCGTGCAGCCTGAAAGAGAGACCGCCACCGGCAGACGGCCAATTTTCTTTTCTTTTAGAAGGCGAGTGCGGTGGCCCGTAGGATCATCCATACAGTCAAACGCGAGTGTTGGAAGTCTTCTGTTTCCACCATTACATCCGAAACTCCTTTGCCGTAGACCTGGAAGCGTATCCACAAGATAGCGGGCAAGTTCATTCCCGATGTCTCGCCGGTCCTTCACCTCCGTGGTACTCTTGTGGCGGACATGCTGCGGCGGGCTCCGAAGGCATTCATTACGAGATGCTTCGGCATCTCCCTCCGTACAAGTCTCGGTATTTACCTGGACTGTATAATCGGGTCTGGGAATCGTCGTCAGTCCCTGAGGACTGGCTCGATTTCGTTATCCTCCCTGTGCAAGCGAAGAGTCACAATATGGCTCAAGTATGTTGACCAGACCACACACTAGAAAGTGAAGGGACGACGATGTTTCGGTCCGTCCCGGACCATTCTGAAGTCGATGACTTGAGAATGGTGTGGGAGGGACCGAAACATCGTCGTCCCTTCACTTTCTAGTGTGTGGTCTGGTCAAGTTGTCCTCCCTTTTCGGAAACCAGGGTCTCTCGGGACATCCCCTAAGGACTTCTGCCCTATTGCCTTCATGAGTTGTGTCTGCAAACTCTTTGAACGTATGGTTAACGTTCGTCTGATGTGGTTCTTAGAACACTATCGCCACCTCTCCCCTTCTCAATTTGGTTTTCGCAAGTGCTGCAGCACAACAGATGTCCTCGTGAACTTGGAGGTCTATATTCGTACTGCTTTTGCTGCAAAGATCTCTATTGTTGCCGTCCTAATTGACCTGGAAAAGGCTTACGATACCACCTGGAGATATCATATTCTGTCCCCAACTTCATTCTTTTGGCCTTCGTGGTAATCTCCTTCTCTTCCTCCAAAGCTTCCACTCTCTTCGTTCCTTTCAAGTGAGGCTTGATACCACTCTCTCTTTGCTCCTTTTAGGCATTATGAATGTGTACCCCAAGGTAGTGTTCTGAGCACTACTATTTTTTCTAGTTGCCCTCAATGGTAATCTTTCCTCCCTTCCTTCTGACGTCTTCCGCTATGTCGACGACCTTACCCTATGCTGTCGGGGTGATGATTCGCCTCTCCTTCAACGGTAGCTTCAACTTGCGATTGATGCTGTCGTCGTCTTGGGCCACCAATCATGGCTTCAAGTTCTTTTCCTTTTTCAAGAGGAAACTAGATTTATTCTTCCAAGGAGTGCCGGACCAACCGGGCTGTGGTGGGTATGTGGGCCTGCGGGCCGCTCCAAGCAACAGCCTGGTGGACCAAACTCTCACAAGTCGAGCCTGGCCTCGGGCCGGGCTTGGGGAGTAGACGAACTCCCAGAACCCCATCAACCAGGTATCAACATCTAAGACGTAAAGAACTATGACTTACTCGGAAGGTTGTCGTTCTTCGGTCCGCTTTGTTGCTTTATGGTCATCCCCTTCCATACAGGGATTCTGCTTAGCTTTTGGGGTTAATCTTTGACACTCATTTGTCTTGGTCGCCCCATATCTCTTGCCTCCGAGTTAAATGCTCTAAGGCCCTACCTTCCTTAAGGTTTTGTCCCATTCTTCTTGGGAAGTGGATAGGCGCACGCTCCACTCTTTACATTCCTCTCTCGTCCTGTCTAAACTTGACTATGGTTGCCCTGCTTACTTGTCTGCTTCTCCTACTCTTCGCCATCTTGATGCTTTGCACCATACTGGGTTGCGCCTCAGCTCTGGTGCCTTTCGTTTGACTCCCGCCCTCAGCTTGAATGTTGACACTGGCTTCCTATCATTCCAGGACCTGCGTGATCGCTATTGTCATCGCTATCTTGCGCAGTCCTTGCAACATCCTTAATCTCTCCTCTGTTGTGCTCTGACTTTTAACTCTCCTGTAGTTCCTGTTCCTCTTCACCACCTCCCTCTTTCTGTTCAGTTATCTCGCTTACAGGATTCTCTTTCGGTTCGCATTTCTAGTATTTCTCCTTGTATTGTTCCTTCCTTGCCCCTGTGGAAAATCCTCTTTCCAAAATTTTGTACATCCTTGACCCGCATCACTAAAGCTTTTACCCCTCCTACGGTTCTGAAATGCCTTTTCCTTGAACAATTTTCTTCTCACTCCTGCTCTGTTTTCATATTCAAAGATGGGTCCAAGTCTGCAGATGGTGTAGGCTACTCTGTTGTTTTTCCTGACCACACTTATGTGTCGCCTACCTCTGGAAACCAGCATCTTCACGGCAGAACTTTATGATATTCTCTATGCTCTTCGTCTCCTGCTTTTTCGTTGTCAATCCTCCTCTGTGGTTGTCAACTCTTTGTGCCCTCATGGCTTTAGGGTCCTTTAATCTAGTTCATCCATTCATTTGTGTCGTCGTCGTGATTCAACATTGGCCGTTTCTTATCTCCAGAAAATTTAAATCCATAGAGTTTTGCTGGGTTCCCAGCCATATTGGTGTTTCTTTAAATGAACGCATGCTGCCGCTAGAGAAGCTATCTGCTCTTGTCCCATTTCCCGTTAAGGTATTCCTTATTCCGACTTTTACTCTGTTATTCATTCCTCCATTCGTGCTCCATATCAGGGTTCTTGGGCTTCTGTTGTTGATAAACTGCGTACTCTTTAGCATAGGGTACCCCAGTGGCCTTCCTCCCACCGTAACCAGTGGTGGGAAACGGCTGTAGCTAGGTTGCGTATTGGCCACACACGCTTAACTCACGGTCATTTAATGGAGCGCCGACCGGCTCCTTATTGTCCATATTGCAGTCCCTCCTATAGTCGTGCATATACTTGTTGAATGTCCTGACTTCCAGGACGAGCTTGCTTTCCGACCGTCCCTCGCGGTCACTTGTCCCTCGATGAAATTCTTGATTGTTATGGACCCGAATCCAGCGTCAGAGCACGGAGCCATGAAATTAAGGCCATCTGTAAATCGCCAGCCGAAAACCCCGCAACATGGACAACGCCATCTAGCGAGGACGGGATATACCGGCCACAGTGGCTGGTTTCCCGTCTTAATCAGCTCATAACGAAGCCGCTGCTGACCTCTGGTGAGGTGGCGCTTAGACAGCAACGCCATCTATGGAGTGGATAGGTGGACGTTTGTGTCTAAGCCTGTAAGTGAGGTGCCCTAGAGTGTCCCTAGTACTAATGCCGTGTCTGATTACAGAGTCGACCTGGGACTGCTGTATTGGACGATGGATCAGTCTACCCAAGACAGCCAAAATCTCTCCACGTGTTTGCTGCAGAAGCTGTGAGTCACCCCTGGATGAACACTGTTGAGTGTGTTAGCCTGCCTGTGACGTGGCAGTACCAGGAATTGTTTTATCTGGGGGCTGGCTGGTGGAAGAGACTAGCCACTGTGGTGCGGAGAGAGGAGAGTGATCTGTGGAATCACACGAGGCTCCTGCTTAGGGCTCGCAACCCTAGTATCGGTCGTGGAGTGGCCTACACAGCAGAGCTGATCGGAACCTGCCAGCTACAGGCTGGATTTGTGGTTGAAGGCTTCCACGACGGTGCACCCAGTGGGACTGTGATTTGGTTGGCCTGTGGCCGGGGTATATTCGCCGAGAGAATCAAAGGATTCATCGTGGGCCACGAAGAAGAGAACCAGGGCTACTCATCTTGAGCACCGTGGACCATCCTGTGTCTTCAGAGGAAGACTAATTTGTATATAATAAGTGTAGTTATAGCAACCCCGCGTGTGATATATTTATGGTGGTGGTAGCAATATATATACAAAAGCAGTACATTTGTATCCCTTCCCCCTTTAATTTAACTTGTGTTACAGAACACACCCCTTGAAAGCCACTACTAACTTGGGGCCGGATACCCAAACTCTAATAACATCAGAGAAGAACCCAGTTGCGACCCAATAGAGCCGTAACATAATTGGCATCCCCAGCGGGATCTGACCCTTTGTCAAGTATGTTTGACAGGGGTGGTGATGTAGCGCAATCCCTTGTAAATAATTCCCCATGTGTAACTATTAGGACATTATACGTCCTGTGCGGTGCTCGGTGTGATTCAGTGCAATATTATAGAGTGCGGTGCCCGGTGTAATTACTTGCAACAGTGGCAACTGAAGGGCTCGGTGCGTTAAGTGCTAAAGTGAAAGCGGTGTGTTAAGTGCTAGGGCTCCATTTAAGTGACAATGGCAGAAAAAGCGACCATCGACGATCTGGACGACGTTCAGGCCTTTCTGAACAAGGAGGACTGTCTTGCCAGATTGAAATATCTGGGGAAACAGGAACTTGTATTAGTGAGTGCCTATCTGGAGATAAAGATACGTGCCAGTGATTCCCGGGTGGAGATCTTGTCCAAGGTTCACAAGCATTTGAAGGCCGAGGAGAAACAGGAAAGCGAGGCACAAATTGCAAAAGAAAGTGAGGAAGTAGCTTCCACTGAAAAGGAAGATAAGGGCAGTGACATTGAAAGCGATGCAGGTGAGCTGAATATAAGCTTGCTAACTGTCGAATTGCGTGCCTTGGAAATAAATCGCGAGATAGAATGGAAGAAATTAGAATTAGAACGAGAATTAAAAGATAAAGAATTGGAGATGAGGCGTTTAGAATTAGAAGAAAGAAGAGCGAGAAAGAGAAGAGAAACGAGAAAGAAGAGCGAGAAAGAGAAGAGAAACGAGAAAGAGAAGAGAAACGAGAAAGAGAAAAGCGAGAGAGAAGAAAAAGAAAAAGGGACAACATGAGCTAGAAGTATTGCGATTAGGCGGTGGGAGGCAAATAATGGAAACAAGTATTTTCGATCCGGTAAGGAACATCAAAATGGTCCCGAAGTTCAACGAGAAGGAAGTTTCGAAGTTCTTCGCGGCCTTCCAGAAGGTCGCAGCCTCTTTGAAATGGCCAAAGGAGAATTGGGCCATCATGATACAGTCCGTCTTGACTGGGAAGGCCCAAATCGCCTACTCCACGTTGTCCCTTGATGACTTCGGCGATTACGACAAGGTGAAGAAGGTAGTGCTCATGGCGTACCAATTGGTACCTGAGGCTTACCGGCAGAAGTTTAGAAACCTGAAAAAGACCTCGGAGCACATGTTCACCGAATTCGCAACAATCAAGGAACGGCTTTTCCAGGAGTGGTGTGCCTCTCGGAAGGTGGAGACCAAAGAAGACCTCGAGCAGCTCATACTGTTAGAGGACTTCAAAGACTGTTTGTCTGGAGATCTGAAGACGTACCTAGAAGAGCAGCAGGTGGAGACCTTAAGTGCAGCAGCCACGATGGCCAAAGAATACATCCCGACACACAGGCCTTCTGCTAGGTATGTCCCGAAGACCTATTCAAGATATCCAGCCAAACATAAACCGAAGGATAAGACCGCCCCTCGTAGTGCCGCCAAATCAACCCCAGATAGTCTTAGGAGGATTAGTCCAAAAAGGGACAATGTGTTGGACCTGTGGAAAGAAAGGACACATTGCTGCTAGGTGTCGTAGCAATACAGGTAACAATCCACGTAGGGAGGTTATGCTGATAAACAGTATAGTACCACCGACATCCACCCTAGAGAAGAGGAAAGAATTGTTCGCCCCATATACTTCCCAAGGGTATGTATCAAGTGACCACTCGGGTAAGCCCGTGGTAGTACTCAGAGACAGTGGAGCGGCACAAGTCTCTAATTTTGGAAAATTCATTACCCGAAGGTATATCAGCGAACGGGACACAGAAGGTAATCCTGGGTGGATTCCCTTCCACCTTGTCCCTTTGGTACAGGTGCGTCTAGAATCCCAACACGTCAAAGGCGAGTGTCCGTTGGCTGTGGTGGATAGTCTTCCCATAAAGGGGATTGACGTTATTTTGGCCAATGATTTTTATAATAATTTCAATGATTATTGAAATTATTTTGGCCAGCCCTAGGTTTGTTACCCAACTGTCTCGTAATAGTGGAAGATCCAGTGTGTGAAGAAATGAGTCCAATTGCGGCGGTACAAACAAGGTCTCAGGCTCAATTCCAGGTACCACCAGATTTAAGTACTTTGACTCTCCTCCTATCCCACAGGTTACGAGTAGCCATACACCAGTCCCGCCCGTCCTGTTGCCGGTTCCTGAACGCTGGACTCGAGCCCGTCTGATAGAAGAGCAGAGAAAGGACCCTCAGGTACAGAAGTTGGCTAACACCCTAGACTCTCCTACGAAAGGAGGTGATCTGTACGTATGGTCAAGTGATGTACTGTGTCACCGGCATCCTCCGAAATACCCCCAGTCAACTGAGGTGGGTGAGCAGATAGTCGTCCCAGCCGTGTTCAGATCTAAGCTGTTAGAAACGGCTCATGCCGATAGATTTGCTGGACATGGTGGGGTCTCGAAGACCTTTCAACGACTAGCCAAGTGTTTCTATTGGCCACATATGAAGAAGGACGTACGTCGCTTCTGCAAAACCTGCCACACCTGCCAGATGGCAGGGAAAGCAAACCAGCCTGTCCCCAAAACCCCTTTATGCCCCATTCCATCCATAGGTGAGCCCTTCGAGCACCTCATCCTGGGTATAGTAGGCCCGCTTCCACCTTCTACCTCAGGTGCAGTATTTGCTCACTATACTAGATTGGGTTAGTAGGTACCCAGAAGCGATCCCCCTTAAGACCATCACTGCTAAGGTCTTTGTGAAACATCTGCTCTGGTTCGTCTCACGATATGGTCTCCCTAAGACCATTCAGATGGATCAGGGATCGAACTTTATGTCTCGTTTGTTTCGCCAACAGATCGCTGACCTGGGAATCCAACAGATTACCTCCAGTGCCTACCATCCCGAGTCGCAAGGAGCTTTGGAGCGTTTTCACCAGACGCTGAAGGGCATGCTTCGGAAGTTTTGCTATGACCGGCAGAGTAAGTGGGTTGAAGACCTGCCCTACCTCCTATTTGCGGTAAGATCAGTGCCTAATGAATCACTAGGAATCTCCCCATTCGAGATGATTTATGGTCACTCTGTGAGGGTCCCTTAGAAGTGGCACGAGACCATTGGCTAGACAAGGAGACCAACGAAGACGTTGTGGACTGGTTATCTACAAATAAAGGCCGGTTGTTCTCTGCATGGGAAATAGCTAAGAAAACCTTAGAGGGTACGCAAAAGACCACCAAGAGCAGGTATGATAAGAGGACCAAACAAAGATTTCCTAGTAGGGGATCTGGTTTTGGTATGTACACCTACAGTGACTGGAAGTTTGAGCGCCAAATTTGTAGGTCCTTACCAGGTCTTAAGGAAGGTTACTAGTCATAATTACCTTCTTAACACTCCAGACTGCCGGAAGAAAGAAACCTTAGTTCATGTTAACATGATTAAAAAATATGAGGGTCGAGATACACTCCCAATAACCATGGTGACCACTAAAGATGACATTAGAGGAGGATGAGGAGGTACTTACTAACTCAGAGATCCTACTTAAATTGCAGGTGAAGTTGACACATGTGGCCGAAGGAGATCAACCCTCATTGCTGCAAATGATCCGAAAGTACCAGACTATCTTCAGAGATGTTCCAGGACTAACATCTGTCCTACGGCATGATGTCGTGCTGGAGGAAGGAGTCCGGCCTATAAAGCAACACCCTTACCGACTCAACCCCCTGAAGAAAAGGGTGGTGAAAGATGAGGTGGAATACATGCTGAAACACCATCTAATAGCCCCGAGCACGAGCCCATGGTCATCCCCGATACTACTAGTGCCCAAACCTGGTAAGAAATACCGTTTCTGTATCGATTATCGCCAGGTGAATAAGGTCACAGTAGCTGATACCTATCCTCTCCCCAGGGTAGAGGAATGTATCGATGCCATAGGTAAAGCTAGCTACCTGACAAAATTTGACCTGTTCAAAGGCTATTGGCAAGTTCCCCTCACGGAGAGAGCCAAACCCATATCGGCGTTTGTGACTCCCGACAGGCTGTTTGAATGTCAGGTGATGCCGTTCAGGATGAAAAACGCAGCCTCCACCTTTCAGAGGCTGATGGGCATTGTGTTGCGTGACGTAGAAAACACTTTGGTCTACATCGATGATGTGCTAACATATGATGTTAATTGGCAGGACCATCTACGTCACAGAGGATTTCTTCAAGGCCATGCTCCAGTCGGGATTGGTGGTCAACCTACACAAATCTGAGTTTGCCAGAACCTCTGTCGTCTTTTTAGGTCATAAGGTTGGAGGAGGATGGATTGCGCCAAAGGCCAGCAAGGTAGAGGCAATAGTCCAGTATCCTACACCAGCCACCAGGAAGCACATCGTACGTTTCCTCGGTATGGCTGGTTTCTACCGTAAGTTTGTCCCTAACTTTTCATCCATCGCCGCCCCCCTGACAAATTTTTTGAAGAAGGGGGTAAAACTATTGTGGAATGAGAATTGCCAGGAGGCCTTTGAGAGTAAAGGCAATTCTAATCTCTTCTTCGATCCTCAGGTCCCCGAGTTTTGAGGATAGATTTATCCTGACTGTCGACACTTCTGACTATGGCTTGGGGTCCATACTATCTCAGACGGATGAAAAGGGGGTGGAACATCCTGTGGCCTACCATTATAAGAAGTTTACCCCCAGTCAGCTCAACTATTCCGTCATAGAAAAAGAAACGTTGGCCTTAATTAGTTCCGTCCAACACTTTGAGGTATGTCTAACAAGTAATAGTCACCCTATATTAGTACGGACTGACCATAACCCTCTAAAGTTTCTCGCTCAGTTTAGGCAGAAGAACCTCAGACTCACCAGATGGAGTCTCCATCTGCAACAGTATCTCCTCCAGATCGAGCACATCCAAGGAGTGGATAACGTGGTAGCCGACGCATTGTCCCGCATCTAGACCACTAACTAATTTGGTTTGTTTCCTTTGTGTTTTTTTTAGAAACCTAAACCAAATTCTTTTGGTGGGGAGGTGTTACGGACCCGAATCCAGCGTCAGAGCACGGAGCCATGAAATTAGCGCCATCTGTAAATCGCCAGCCAAAAACCCCGCAACATGGACAACGCCATCTAGCGAGGACGGGATATACCGGCCACAGGGGCTGGTTTCCCGTGTTAATCAGCTCATAACGTAGCCGCTGCTGACCTCTGGTGAGGTGGCGCTTAGACAGCAACGCCATCTATGGAGTGGATAGGTGGACGTTTGTGTAAGCCTGTAAGTGAGGTGCCCTAGAGTGTCCCTAGTACTAATGACGTGTCTGATTACAGAGTCGACCTGGGACTGCTGTATTGGACGATGTATCAGTCTACCCAAGGCAGCCAAAGTCTCTCCACGTGTTTGCTGCAGAAGCTGTGAGTCACCCCTGGACGAACACTGTTGAGTGTGTTAGCCTGCCTGTGATGTGGCAGTACCAGGAATCGTTTTATCTGGGGACTGGCTGGTGGAAGAGACTAGCCTCTGTGGTGCGGAGAGAGGAGAGTGATCTGCGGAATCACACGAGGCTCCTGCCTAGGGCTCGCAACCCTAGTATCGGTTGTGGTGTGGCCTACACAGCGGAGCTGATCAGAACCTGCCAGCTACAGGCTGGATTTGTGGTTGAAGGCCTCCACGACGGTGCACCCAGTGGGACTGTGATTTGGTTGGCCTGTGGCCGGGGTAGATTCGCCAAGAGAATCAAAGGATTCATCGTGGGCCACGAAGAAGAGAACCAGGGCTACTATTCTTTAGCACCGTGGAGCATCCTGTGTCTTCAGAGGAAGACTAATTTGTATATAATAAGTGTAGTTATAGCAACCCCGCATGTGACTGATATATTTATGGTGGTGGTAGCAATATATATACAAAAGCAGTACATTTGTATCCCTTCCCCTTTAATTTAACTTGCATTACGGAACACACCCCTTGAAAGCCACTACTAACTTGGGGCCGGATACCCAAACTCTAATAACATCAGAGAAGAACCCAGTTGCGACCCAATAGGGCCATAACATTGATGGTTCGGATACTTTTGATATTGTTCGCCTTGTGTGTTTCTATTCGCGTATTGGCATCCTTGGTGATATTTAGCACCCTCTGATTATTCCGCACATTTGATGGTGCTACATAGCCTTCCTGGTTTGGTGCCTTTTTTTGATAATTACTTACTGGCTTGTTTGGAGGAAGTACGTCAAGACTACAAAGATGTTTTTGTATTTGTCGATAGCCGAGGAGCACTCGATTCCTTAAACAGTCTAAATCCTGTCTTCATGTCCATAGTTGAGGATTGTAAGAAAAGGATAAATGAGATACAGTTGAAAGGTCACAAAGTGAAATTCATGTGGATTCCATCTTAAGTTGGAATAGTGCTCAACGAGGTGGCACATTTAACCAGGTCATCCGCCACATCAAAACCACAAGTTGACATTGAACGTGTTTTCACAAAGACAAATAAGAAGCAATATCAGAAATATTCAGGCACAGGCAGAAGTGTCGAATAGTAGTATACTGTATGAAGGAAGCCAAACCATGCAAAATGCGCGTCAAAACACCCTTTTCACTTGTGGTAAAATTTAGAAATGCTTGGTGTTTGACTGTGCACATGCGGCTCAGGCTTGGGTACAAATATTACTTTGAATATGGGATAGGTGTTCATGATAATGACACCAAGTGTAAAATATGTGGAATGTTAAGGTCTCACACCCTCACCCATTATGTTCTTGATTGCCCGTTGATTAATGTATATAGAAATACCGAGATAAGGACTGTTCCTGAAGAAATAGCCTTTGTGTGTCACAACGGAAAGGTTGATGATATTCTGGAGATATAAGAATTTTGCACCAAGATTTTAACCTTTTGTTGAATTGTCTATATACCTAGTCATAAAAGTATGTGTGTGTACGTCTGATGCCATACTACTTTTGTAAAGGAAAAAATGTACATGTTTATCTCTCAGAATGTTCGATAATATGTTTATTGTTGATGATGTGTATGTATGAACACGTTGTACTGATTGGGGTGAGAATAGCTCGAGCTACCTCATCCCTTTGTGTCTATTTTACCTCAAACTTATTTCAATTTCAATGTTCAAGAGAACTTGATAAGCACCTCCAAAAGGATACTTGATCAACCAGGCTGCGACTCGCACGTCGGGCTGCGAGCAGCCGCGTCCAACAGCCTGGTTGACGACCGAGCCGTGGAAACGCCACGCTCCGAAAACACTTCATGGTAAGGTAACCATACCCCTCACAGGACGGGCATGGGCCCCCGCCACCATACCCCCCCCCCCCCTCACAGGATGGACATGGGACCCCGCCACCATACCCCCCCCCCCTCACAGGATGGACATGGGACCCCGCCACCATACCCTCCCCCCTCACAGGACTTATGAGATCCCGCCACCATACCCCTCACAGGATGGGCATGGGGAAAAAATAAAAATGTCCCAAAAAGACATTATTGATCCCTATCAACACTAACCAGAATATCGAGTAAATAATATACTATAATATAGACCGATAACTTGCTTATCAAAAACACTCGTGACACTAAGCAAAACTACCTTAATTAAAGACTTTTATGCCTCCACAAGTCCCCCTGTTGACTGTCAGCCCCAATGATCGTGGCATATAGGCAAGACAACAACTGTTTCAAGGAACCTGACAATGCACAAGCAGCAAGGCCCCACCATAGAACATAACTATACATATCGAGATCTGAGAAATCCTGATAAATACTGAAATAGTCGAAAAATACACCTACAATATAAGAATCAGACATCAGCGTAGCACAATACTTCAACCAACCATCCATCCATCAACCAACAACCAGCTAGCACAGTTACATTCTTCAATATTTTTTAGACTCATTAAATCCAGATATGATTGGAACATTAGAGATGGTCAAGCTGCTGTGAGTGTTGGCCCAGGCGATACCCTAGCTTACGTCGATTGATTGATTGATGAACATTAAGCTACCCAAGAGGTGGCATGGGTATGATTAGCCCTTAAGACCCTTACATCACCGCACTCCATTATGTATTTGGTTACTCCAGCTAAACTGCAATTTATGGGCTATTCATGCCCGTGCCACCTCTTGGGTGGCTTAATCTTCACCACATTTTTACCCAGTACATGGTCGGGTCGAGATGTATCAGCACCGTGACTAGGGGTGAAGGTAATATTGGAGTTTAGCTCAGTCTACACACAAGACTGACTAATACCAATTGCATTCTACACATCTTGCACCATGCTGGGTACTGAGGTGGAGGATCGGACAATAAAAGGACTGGCTTCTCCCCTCGACAGAGTTACAGCCCCGCTCCTGTGCCAGGTAAGTCCACTACGGGCTCACCATAGCCCGTGCTACTTGCCCAGCTCCTGTGCCAGGTAAGTTATGGGCTCACCATAGCCCGTGCTACTAGGAACTTGTTCCGAGTAGCTGAATCTACAACAACCACCCCTCGACAATATTAACATGGACAGACTCGGTAAGCAGTCAGTAGAGGAGAGTAATTTTCAGGAAGTGTTAACCAGGGGAAAGAAGAAACGGAGAAGACAGGATCTGAGGCGCAGAGTTGTCAGTGATAATGTAACTAACGGAAACAAGAGAATGAAGAACGACGCCGAGACTGATCAAACCAGTGTCGACGAAAGGACAGAACAATGTTAGGAAGGTGATGGTCAGCAGAGGTGGAGGCTTCTCTACCTCATGCACACTGACCTACCATCAGAAGCTGCTGTGGACAGTCAACTTGGGAAGAGAGCACCGCAAGTTCGAGCCACTGCTGAAGGAAGGTGTGAACAGACCTTACTTAATGGTAGTGTCTATGGAGGCAGTTGTGTTTTTGATCCAGTAAGGATATGGTGGAATTGTCATGAAAATACCAGAGGAGAACGAGAAACTGACGAAGGGGATTATCTACAAATACCCTCATAATCTAGACCCCGAATTCATCCTCACCGACCAATGATTTGTGCGGGCCAAGCGTCACCCAATTAAAGGCGAAGCTAGAAATCAGGTTGTTGCTCTAGTAGGAGGTGAAGTTCCCGAGAGTGTGTTCATCACCGGGGCGGGCTACAGGCCTGTAGCAAAGTATGTGGAAGAACCCATAATATGCCTGAAATGCTGCAGATGGGGGCATAAATCTGAGTTGTCAACATGATCAACGATTGTCGTTTCTGCAGAAAGTTTCACCTCTCTAATATGTGTAAAGAAACTTCAGCTGGGTGAGAAAATAGTTCCCTGATGCTGCAACTGTGGAGGTGTTCACAACCCCAGCTGGTCTGTGTGTAGGAAGAGACCGAGTATGGATGTTCCCTGGCCGGTGAATGTTTCAGAGCAGGCAAGAGCTCTTACTCAGACACCAGGAGCACAGCAGAAGAATCAGCACCAAACAGCACCAGTGACCCAGACAAATGCGTGGGTAAAGGAGTAACCTTTAATTCATCAGGCACAAGCAACAGGCAGCCACACCACCACTCAGGACTCCGGCAGTGACAGTGTAACAGTGAGAGAAGTGGTTACTGTGGCTCAGACAGATGACCATAATGATATGGTCAAGGTGGTGCGGGCTGAAATAAGGAAAGTTGGCGAGTTCCTCTGAAATCTTGGGCAGAGAATCAAGTCCATTGAGACAAAATTAAACATCCAGGTGAAGGTAGAGTCACAAAACAGGAAGGAAAGTAAGGAAATAATGGTTGACAATGATGAAACAATGAGTGATGAAATGAAGTAAAGTGTGTAAATGATGGTACGCAGTTGTAGTGAAAGGAATAACTATAATTAAACAAAATGGAGGAATCAGTTGGGCCAATAATGGACGTCACGGAACTGAAAAAAAAAATCGAGAAATGCAATGTTGTTTTTACCAGTGAATTTGGGAGGTGGTGGGAGACGTTATACAATGAATAGCTATCATTTAATGAACTACTTGGGAATGACTTAGAAAGTGAATTGTTTAATAATGGATCACCCTAGACAAATTGTCATGGAATGTTAATGGTTTAAGAAACAGGGTTACAGATGTTCATTGTTATGTGATGGGAAATGATATTGATGTTGTAGCTCTCCAGGATACGGGATAGGAATGAAGGCTTATTGAAATTAAGTGGCTATAAAGGGTTTCACCTTTTCGCTGCAAGTAACATAAGAGGGAAGTCGATTTATGTTAAAAGAGCTCCATACCAGCAGAGTTAGTAGAACTGCCGTAAAAAATGCAAGGTATAGTGTGTGTGTTAAATTATCAAGGGAAAGGGAATTTATTGTAGTTAATTTGTATGTATCCACGAATTGCTTCGACGCTCACTATCTACCTGACTGCATTTATACTAATCCTTCACTGGTCATTGGGGACCTAAATGCTCGGCACACAAGCCTTGGGACAGTGGGTAGTATTAATACTATTGGGGTCAAGTGGTTACAGTTTCTACAAGATCATCCAGATACCTGTCTCTTGGGAAGCAATGAACCAACTCACATCAAGGGAGGACGGCTTGACTATGCATTTTAAACTCAGGGGATTATGGGGGAAGCTCGGGTTTTTTGGGAACTACTTAGTGACCACTTTGCCTTGAATCTTTAATTACCACTGTGGAAAAAAGTCCACTTTCAAAGGAAAACAAAATATCAATAGAGATAAGAAAAAATATTTAATTCAAAATGTTGGAGATTGGTATCAACAATACACGCCTCTCTGCATTGATAGCTTTTACGAGGACATGGTCGAGAACAGAGAAATTAGTACAGAGGGAAAATAACGGGGGCAGGGGAAGTAAGACGCATGGACCTAAGAAATTTAAATATTCCAATGATCAGCAAGTAAGGGGTTATCTTGAGATGATTTCGGGCCTTTAGTGCTCAAGCGGCCCGGTCCTCGACCAGGCCTCCACCCCCACGAAGCAGCCCGTGACAGCTGACTAACACCCAGGTACCAATTTTACTGCAAGGTACCAGGGGCATAGGGTGAAAAACTCTGCCCATTGTTTCTCGCCAGCACCCGGAATCGAACCCGGGACCACAGGATCCCAAGTCCAGTGTGCTGTCCGCTTGGCTCGACCGGGGTGGGAGAGAATGCTGCAGAGTGCACACAAAGAATGGTTAAAAAATGGAACGAGGGATGAAGA
Organism: Procambarus clarkii; assembly: GCF_040958095.1. Taxonomy (NCBI): domain Eukaryota; kingdom Metazoa; phylum Arthropoda; class Malacostraca; order Decapoda; family Cambaridae; genus Procambarus; species Procambarus clarkii. The sequence goes on from NC_091165.1 coordinate 17,072,242, forward strand.
GAAAAATACAATGTTGGAAATGGCTAGGGAATGCAGTCAGGTGAGGAAGGAGACGCAGGACAGTTACTTGCACGACTCTGCTCAGTCCATTGGTAATACTAAGAATCTTAAAGACAGAGAGCAGTAAGTAAAATCAGGGGTTGTAAGCCCAAATTCATTGCTCACTCAGATCCAGGAAAGGTTGCTAATGAGTTAGCAGACAAATGGGCTAGTGCTGCTGGTATGGAGTCCTTACCTGCAGCAACCCGTTCTCGCAAATTTAATGTCAATATTGACTTATTAAATATATGCATAGGCGACATACTAAACATAATAGTTTCCCTTGAAAAGCTTCATAGAAAACACCGACCTTATCTAACCTACTTAGTATGTTAAAATAAGCATCTTATAGCTTCGTAATTACAATTGTTACTTAACCTATTATAGGTATAGGTTAGGTAATAATTGTAATTACGAAGCAATAAGATGCTTATCTTAACATATTAAGTAGGTTAGGTAAGGTCGGTGTTTTCTATGAAGCTTTTCAAGGGAAACTTATGTTAAGTATGTCACCTATGCACATATTTAATAAGTCAATATTGACTTAATAAATTTGCGAGAACGGGTTGCCTGCAGACACGAGTCACCATTGAATCATGAAAAAATATTAGAAAAGAATAACTTTATGCGCTTTAAATATAGGATCAGTAACATGCACCGAGATTACTTACGATGAGCTACTTTATGTTATAAAAAGTGGTAGCTCTACTGCTCCGAGGTTAAGATGGAGTAACGCATGATATTCTTAATTATTTAGCCAGTATGAAACTTAGTCCCTTGATTTCTTGAACATGAGTTATAGGGAGGGAAAGTTACCAAGAAAATGGTAGGAGGCTGTCACCATTCCTATACCTAAGTCAAACGGAAGCTACAGGACTGTATCCTTAACATCCTGCTTTTGTAAAATGATGGAAAGTATTTTGTTAAATAGGCTACTCTACCTTGTAGGAGAGAACATGTCCAATAACCTCTTTGGTTTTATCAAAGGCAAAAGTACTGTGGACTGTCTCTTAGAGTGTCTATCTAATGTGGATGACAATTGTAGAGGTTTTGTTGATCTACAAGGAGCATTTGATAAAGCCAATGGGGAAGTAATCTTAAACGAATAATCCAATCCGGGAACGACAGGGAGATTGCTACATTGGATATGAGATTATCTACAAGGGAGAAAAGGTCAGGTGTATTACCAGGAATACATGTCTGAGGAAATGAGGTTTCAGTTACGTACCCCCCAATGGGGAGTGTTAAGTCCCACCTTATTCACTGTATTAATGACCACATTAACATCAGAGATGTATCCTCCAGGGGTCACGACGATCATATATGCTGATGACACTTATACAAGGCACTTCTGGAAACAAAATTCAAACTGCTCTCAACATACTTCGTACAACCTGTCACAAGTTAGGCTTCGTTATAAATGCAGACAAAACCAAGTATGAGTATAGGAACCGAAGACACACAACACTTACTATAAATGGTGTGGAACCGAGCCGTGTTCAGTAGTATCTGGGCATGTATGTTGGATACACATGCGAGATTAAAAATGTTGAAATAAATCATATCAGCACCTTGTGTAAAGCCCGTCTGCATCCTCTAAAAGCACTGGCTTTTTCTGGTAAAGGTGTAGGGGTACCTATCTTGCGGATGTAATACATACGCACTGTTCGGTCCCTGACAGACTACGCAGCACCCGTTTTGTCTTACACAGGGCAAGGCAGAATTAAAAAAAAATAGAGCTGATACAGATCGAGGCTATGAGAATTTTTCTTGGATGTCAAAGAAATGCAATGATTGAAATAATGAGAATAAAATTAAGCTTACAGAGTATGTGTAAGAGAGTCCGTGACATTAACACTAAAGTATCTATTCGTTTCATGAGGAGAAAAGGAGGGGATAAGCTGTTTCAGAGCGTTCAGACCTGCTCGAGTGACGTACACACTTTCAGGAAACAGACATGCTACACCAGGGGATTAGCTCATGACCTCGGGGAATACGATGTACTCTACTGCTGTAAACCCTCTCATCAGTGTAATAGGTCTGCTCCCTGGAAAGTACAGAAAATAGACGTCGAAATTGTACCCCTCAAGGTGAAAAGATTCATTGTGAACCGGAACAATTACGGTGTTTGTATTTAAGCATGATATCTGTTACCAAGAGGCAATAGTTTACATGTATATTGTGATGGGTCGGTGTCGGAGGATAGCAGGGCAGGGTAGGGTGTGGTGTCCTAATACGGGAATATACAGAGTTTGGAACTGTGGACAGGAAAATTGAACTTTGACTTTTTTATATATCATTTTTATATATCAGTATTTATATATCATCCACACAAGCTGAACTGAAGGCCATTCTGGCTTGTTTGGCCCCTCTGTGGTGTCGCCTTGTCATGATGAGGGGCTCACGTACTCCTTGTGACCGATGAGGGTTGCTTTTGCTCCCTCTCTCTCCTGCCTCTCTTTGGGTGGTGTATGTGCAGAAGGGCACCACGTAAGGGTTTTGCGAGCCATCAGACCGCCCCCTTGAGGAGTCGCCCTTGAGGGGTCGTCCTGTGTGGATGGCTGTGTGTCCAGGCTGGGGCAATAGGGGGAATGGTGTCTTAGCACCAATGTGGGAGAATAGACGATGCAGTAGGACTCCCCTGTTGAAAAGGGGGAGCAACGCTGGGGACGATGCACCCTTCCTGCACTGGCCCGTGCTCGGCCTCCCTGACAGGTGGTATCCCTTGGTTCCAGGCCCCAAACTTTTAGAACGCCTGATGCATGGATGACGACACGACCCCTCTTTCCCAGGCTCATGGGGGTGGGCAACCAGACATCCGAGTCAGACTGTGCTGGAAGATCGGGCTCCGTAGCCCCTGCTACATTGGGCCCAGACCGAGCTATTCCTCCCCACTCCCTCCCTCCCTCTGTGGTAGGGTCGAGCCACAAGCCCTCTATGGTGACCGCCTCGTCCCCTTGCATGGCTCCATCTCATTATGACTACTGCACCTTATGACCCCCCCCCCCAGGAGAGCTTCTCACCACTGTCCCCACCACAGCCACTCTTGCACGCTCCCTTCCCCTACTAATTCCTACCATGCCTTGTTTAGTCCTGCTACATGGACTAAGTACTTTGACCATCATTTAGACTACTACTCCTGACGATTTTTCCCTCCATAAGCATCTTGTTGATTCAGTAGATGCCTCTCATTTTCAACCCCACCCATCTCAGTACACGTGTTGTTGCTGCTCAGAATGCAGCTATCCACTTAGCCGTCTTATCCTGCATTGGCAAGACCCCTGTTCGGGTCTCCAAGAACACTCGGTTAAATGCCAGTGTTGGTACTGTTCTCCCGCACCACGTTGTAGCCGGTGTTTGAAATCTAAAGGACTGCCACGAAGATATTGAGCATATCCTCGAAGCCCAGGGCCATTCTGTCCTCCAGGTGGACATGTTAACTCATCCCCTTCGTGGTCGTCGCCGTCAGCCCCTTCGGGTTGAGAAAATTACCTTAGATGGTAGGACCCTTCTGCCCTTTGTCATTCTTGCTGGTGCCAAATGCTCCGTTCAGGAGTATATTCCATTTCCTCGGCTCTGTAATAAGTGATGGAAGTTTGGGCATGGTGCTCTCAAATGCTCCAGTACTGTCTATCTCTATCCCATGTGTGGGGACGAAGATCACTAAGTCTGAGTCTACTTCTCCCCAGGCTCACTGCCTCAATTGCAGTGAGGCCCACCCTACCTTCTCCAGCACGTGTATACATTACAAACTTGAGGCAGCCGTCCTCAACTTTAAGCACTGGGAACGTTTGTCTTTTCCTGAGGCGAGGTGCCAAGTTCACCGTCTCCCTCCTTTTGCTGGCGTCTCTTACGCTCGTTTGTTGCGCTCTTCCTCTCCTTGTTCTTCCCCCCCATCCTCAGTCTCTCGACCGTTTCCAGGCCTTAGACCTGGACACGCCCACCGCCGCCTCCCCTGTTCCTTTACATTCTGTCCTGAAGGGTCCCCCTCCTGGTTCTCTGTCTGAGGGGTCCTCTTCTTTCTATCCAGTCTCCTGTGTCTTCTTTTTCATCTCCCTCTGATCCTCCTTCCCATCCTTCTCCTCCGTCTCTTAGCTCTCAACGCCGCCTGTGTGGGGGCTGATGTCCATCACTCTCCCTGAAATCATCGTGTTGTTCACTCTCATTCTTCTTTTGTTGATACTCTCGAGTCTGTTGCCCAGTACATTGCTGCTGGAACACCTGTCTCTAGAGTCAAAAGCGAAAGCCTGGCTTATCTCCCTCCTCCCCGGTGGGTGTGAAAGCTTCGCTTCTTCCTCGGCCCCCCCCCCTCCCACCTCTATCTCTCCATCCCTTCCCGTTTCGGTGGTCGAGCCCCCCTGTTCCTGCTATTGAGGTTTCTTTGCCCCCCCCCCCCCACCTCCCTCTCGGTGGCTGCACTTGCCGAGTTGTGCTCCCCAGTTTCTGCCCCCCCCCCCCCCACCTCCTGCTGCTGCTGCTGCTGCTGCTGCTTTCCTTGACAGCCCCTCTCAGTTGTCTCCTCCTCTGGTCTGTCTTGCTCCCTTCCCTCCATCCTTACTCAGTTTACCCATGCCCCCTAACCCTGACTTCGCTGACCCTGATCCTGATGCTGACCTGTAACATGCTGTGTGTTACGTATCCCTAGTTGGATACTTATAAAAATTCATGATAAAACTTAAATTCAATTCCTTCATGTATCTGTATATGTATATATATTATAATGTATCATATGTCTTGGCAACACAGTCGGACAGGAGCGGGGTTGCTAGTCACACGTTTAATACCTGTTAGTTTCGAGATTAGATTGCTGGACCTGTTTAGTTATGGGAGTTCCAGATGTCACCTCTTACTATTCATATTATTATTAAATTACTGTGATGAAGCATGTGGCATTGTAACGTATATTATTTACATGCGACCATTATATTATAGTTTGCATTCTCATCCATTTGAGAACGATTGTTTGTTTCAATTATTTTCAATATTAAAAAGTCATTATTTACCATCCCCTCATCCTGGATAAAGGCGGAGGGAGAGAGAATTATGGGTAGTGACAGCGAGAGAGCTCAGTTAGCTGTGAGACGTCGCCTGGGTAACTTAAGTGTTTATGTTCTGTTGTAAATAGGTAGCATATATTTGGTCTGGAGGACATTACCTTTAAATTATTTAGCCATTTATTCACTGGTGTTATTCATAGTGATTAAATAGTATTGATATTATATGTTTTAGTTTGTATATAAAATATATTATACTCTATATATACATGTTTAGTCTATGCTTCAACCTGGTGTATAATTGTTGGTTTTCTTTCTTGTACCATATCACAGGGCATCCTGGTATATCATATTTAGATACAGACAGTACCCCTAAATTATTATTATTATGAACACTGTACCCGATATACGAGCTGTGCGTACGATTGGTAACACTGTTCCTTTTTCACCTTTGTTTCTTCATTGTTCTCTGTTATTGTCCTCTCTTTTTGTTGATGTCTATTCTTTAATGGAATATTCGTGGATATTACGCCAATTTCCATGAACTCTAACATCTGATTTCACAGTTTTCGCCCCTTTGTGTCCGTCTCCAAGAGTCGATGCTTGGGGCTTGTCCTGGTCGCTTCCGTGGCTATCCCGCTTCCCCCCCCCTCCCCCCCCCCACTTTTACTGGGGCCCATAACTCTTCTGCTCTATTCATTCTGATGTGCCTTTCATCCACCTACTTTTTCCATCACCTCTCCAATGGTCTGCTGCCCGTGTCTTTGTGCATTTTTTTTTTTTTTTTTTTTTTTTTTAGATATATACAAGAGTTGTTACATTCTCGTACAGCCACTAGTATGCGTAGCGTTTCGGGCAAGTCCCTGGAATACGATCCCCGCCATATTTTTACAATCAAGTACACATTTCACTGTTGAGTTAAACAGAGGCTACAGTTAAGGATTTGCGCCCAGTAATTCGGCCCCGGCCAGGATACGAACCCATGACAAAGCGCTCGTGGAACACCAGGCGAGTGTCTTACCACTACACCAAGGAGACTGGTGGTAAATGGTACACGGTTTATTCCATTGATCTCTTCCTAAAATGTCCCACTTTCTCTTCCCGATCTAAAACACCTACTGAACTCTCTGCCAGAGCCTGTGCTCCTACTGGGCGATTTCAATTGTCGACATACCCTCCGGAGTGATGTTCCGACAAACACCCGGGGTCGCCTTCTTGAACCGTTCATCCTCTCTTCTTCCCTGTCTTCTGAATTCTGGTGAGCCCACTCATTTGGACTATTGGACTTGCACCCTCTCCTGTCTGTCTCTTTGCTCGTCGTCTTTTTACTTGGATTTCACGAGGTGGGTTCTTGAGCTCCATGGCAGTGACCATTTTCCCATCCTTGTTACCTTTTTATCTTTTCACCCTCCCCTCTCCTTTCCAAGGTGGTGGTTTGCCGAGGCTGACTGGCACTTATTTACCCTCTGTGTTACTCTCTCCGACCTCTCCATTCTGCCTCTCCCTCGCGCCCTCATTTTTCATGACACCGTCTTCGATACTGCCTTCCGCTCTATTCCTCACTACCTCTCGCGGAATGCGTAAGTGCGTTCCTTGGTGTAATGTGGGCTGTGATCGGGCTGTCCACTGTAAGCGTGCAGCCTGGACGAGACCCCGCCGCCGGCAGACGGCAATTTTCTTTTCTTTCAGAAGGCGAGTGCAGTGGCCCATAGGATCATCCATACAGCCAAACGTGAGTGTTGGAAGTCTTATGTTTCCACCATTACATCCGAAACTCCTTTGCCGCAGACCTGGAAGCGTATCCACAAGATAGCGGGCAAGTTCATTCCCGATGTCTCGCCGGTCCTTCATCTCCGTGGTACTCTTGGGGCGGACACGCTGCGGCGGGTTTTGAAGGCATTCATTACGAGATGCTTCGGCATCTCCCTCCGTACACGTCTCGGTATTTACCGGGACTGTATAATTGGGTCTGGGGAATCGTCGTCAGTCCCTGAGGACTGGCTCGATGTTGTTATCCTCCCTGTGCAGGCGAAGAGTTACAATAACGTGGCTGAAGTATATTGACCAGACCACACACTAGAAAGTGGAGGGACGACGATGTTTCGGTCCGTCCCGGACCATTCTCAAGTCAATGACTTGAGAATTAAACCAATTGCCGCGTAATGTGGTGGAGGTGTGGTCCCTCGATTGTTTCAAGCACGAGTTGGACAAGTATATGAGTGGGATTGGGTGGTTATAGATAGGAGCTGCCTCGTATGGGCTAATAGGCCTTCTGCAGTTACCTTTGTTCTTATGTTCTTATGTTTCTAGTGTGGGGTCTGGTCAAGTTGTCCTCCCTTTTCGGAAACCAGGGTCTCTCGGTACATCCCCTAAGGACTTCTGCCCTATTGCCTTCATGAGTTGTGTCTGCAAACTCTTTGAACGTATGGTTAACGTTCGTCTGATGTGGTTCTTAGAACACTATCGCCACCTCTCCTTCTCAATTTGGTTTTCGCAAGTGCCGCAGCACAACAGATGTCCTGGTGAACTTGGAGGTCTATATTCGTACTGCTTTTGCTGCAAAGATCTCTATTGTTGCCGTCTTAATTGACCTGGAAAAGGCTTGCGACACCACCTGGAGATATCATATTCTGTCCCCAACTTCATTCTTTTGGCCTTCGTGGTAATCTCCCTCTCTTCCTCCAAAGCTTCCTCTCTCGTCGTTTCTTTCAAGTGAGGCTTGATACCACTCTCTCTTTGCTCCTTTTAGGCATTATGAGTGTGTACCCCAGGGTAGTGTTCTGAGCACTACTATTTTTTCTAGTTGCCCTCAATGGTCATCTTTCCTCCCTTCCTTCTGGCGTCTTCTGCTCTCTATGTCGACGATCTTACCCTATGCTGTCGGGGTGATGATTCGCCTCTCCTTCAACGGCAGCTTCAACTTGCGATTGATGCTGTCGTCGTCTTGGGCCACCAATCATTACTTCAAGTTCTTTACATCTAAGACGTAAAGAACATGACTTACTCAGAAGGTTGTCGTTCTTCGTCCCGCTTTGTTGCTTTATGGTCATCCCCTTCCATACAGGGATTCTGCTAAGCTTTTGGGGTTAATCTTTGACACTCATTTGTCTTGGTCGCCCCATATCTCTTGCCTCAGAGTTAAATGCTCTAAGGCCCTACCTTCCTTAAGGTTTTGTCCCATTCTTCTTGGGAAGTGGATAGGCGCACGCTCCACTCTTTACATTCCTCTCTTGTCCTGTCTAAACTTGACTATGGTTGCCCTGCTTACTTGTCTGCTTCTCTTTCTACTCTTCGCCATCTTGATGCTTTGCACCATACTGGGTTGCGCCTCAGCTCTGGTGCCTTTCGTTCGACTCCCGTCCTTAGCTTGTATGTTGACACTGGCTTCCTATCATTCCAGGACCTGCGTGATCACTATTGTCATCCCTATCTTGCGCAGTCCTTGCAACATCCTTAATCTCTCCTCTGTTGTGCTCTGACTTTTAACTCTCCTGTAGTTCCTGTTCCTCCTTCAACTCCCTCTTTCTGTTCAGTTATCTCGCTTACAGGATTCTCTTTCGGTTCGCATTTCTAGTATTTCTCCTTGTATTGTTCCTTCCTTGCCCCTGTGGAAAATCCCCCTTCCAAAATTTTGTACATCCTTGACCCGCATCACTAAAGCTTTTACCCCTCCTACGGTTCTGAAATGCCTTTTCCTTGAACAATTTTCTTCTCACTCCTGCTCTGTTTCCATATTCAAAGATGGGTCCAAGTCTGTGGATGGTGTAGGCTACTCTGTTGTTTTTCCTGACCACACTTATGTGTCGCCTACCTCCGGAAACCAGCATCTTCACGGCAGAACTTTATGATATTCTCTATGCTCTTTGTCTCCTGCTTTCTCGTTGTCAATCCTCCTTTGTGGTTGTCAACTCTTTGTGCCCTCATGGCTCTAGGGTCCTTTAATCTAGTTCATCTGTTCATTTGTGTGGTCGTCGTGATTCAACATTGGCCGTTTCTTATCTCCAGAAAATTTAAATCCAGAGAGTTTTGCTGGGTTCCCAGCCATATTGGTGTTTCTTTAAATGTACGCATGCTGCCGCTAGAGAAGCTATCTGCTCTTGTCCCATCTCCCGTAAAGGTATTCCTTATTCCGACTTTTACCCGGTTATTCATTCCTCCATTCGTGCCCCTTATCAGGGTTGTTGGGCTTCTTTGTTGATAAACTGCGTACTCCTAAGCGTACGGTACCCCCGTGGCCTTCCTCCCACCATAACCAGTGGTGGGAAACGGCTCTAGCAAGGTTGCGTATTGGCCACACACGCTAAACTCACGGTCATTTAATGGAGCGCCGACCTGCTCCTTATTGTCCAAATTGCAGTCCCTCCTATAGTCGTGCATATACTTGTTGAATGTCCTGACTTCCAGGACGAACTTGCTTTCCGACCGTCCCTCGCGGTCACTTGTCCCTCGATGAAATTCTTGATGAATCGGATACTTTTGATATTGTTCACCTTGTGTGTTTCTATTCGCGTATTGGCATCCTTGGTGATATTTAGCGCCCTCTGATTATTCAGCACATTTGATGGTGCTACATAGCCTTCCTGGTTTGGTGCCTTTTTTTGATAATTACTTACTGGCTTGTTTGGAGGAAGTACGTCAAGACTACAAAGATGTTTTTGTATTTGTCGATAGCCGAGGAGCACTTGATTCCTTAAACAGTCTAAACCCTGTCTTCATGTCCATAGTTGAGGATTGTAAGAAAAGGATAAATGAGATACAGTTGAAAGGTCACAAAGTGAAATTCATGTGGATTCCATCTTAAGGTGGAATAGTGCTCAACGAGGTGCCACGTTTAACCAGGTCATCCGCCACATCAAAACCACAAGTTGACATTGAACGTGTTTTCACAAAGACAAATAAGAAGCAATATCAGAAATATTCAGGCACAGGCAGAAGTGGCGAGTAGTAGTATACTGTATGAGGGAAGCCAAACCATGCAACACTACATGTGTATGAGAGTCAAAACACCCTTCTCACTTATGGTAAAAGGAGAAATGCTTGGTGTTTGACTGTGCACATGCAGGCTCAGGCTTGGGTACAAATATTACTTTGAATATGGGATAGGTGTTCATGATAATGACACCAAGTGTAAAATATGTGGAATGTTAAGGTCTCACACCCTCACCCATTATGTTCTTGATTGCCCATTAATTAATGTATATAGAAACACTGAGGTAAGGATTGTTCCTGAACAATTAGCCTTTGTGTGTCACAACGGAAAGGTTGATACTTTGGAGATAAGAATTTTGCACCAAGATTTTAACCTTTTGTTGAAGGTCTCTTGCAAATTGTCTATATACCTAGTCATAAAAGTATGTGTGTACGTCTGATACCATACTACTAGTGTAAAGGAAGAAATGTGTGTGTTTCTCTCTCAATGTTCAGTAATATATACACACATTACAAACAACAAACATATGTATGAACACGTACTGACGTGAGAATAGCTTGAGCTACCTCAACCCTTTGAAAAGTTTGAGAGAATACACACACAATGTCACAGTGTTCAAGAGCACTTGATAAGCACCTCCAAAGGATACCTGATCAACCGGGCTGTGACTCATACATCGGGCTGCGAGCAGCCGCGTCCAACAGCCTGGTTGACCAGTCCAGCAACTAGGAGGCCTGGTCGACGACCGAGGCGCGTGGACGCTGAGCCCCGAAAACACCTCAAAGTAAGGTAACCATACCCCTCACAGGTCGGACCTTAATGATGTAACTGAATGGGAATTAAATCATGCACTAAAGATGGGAAAATCAACTGCTCTTGGAGAGGATGGTATTACTTACAGTCTACTGAGATTAGTCTCACAGGTACCAGGTAATCCATTATTAGTGTTGTACAGAATGAGTTTACGTGAAGGAGTATTACCTGATGCTTGGACAAAGAGTGTCATTGTTCCCATCCCCAAACCACACTCAGATAATTATAGACCCATATCTCTAACATCGTGTGTTTGCAAAGTGCTTGAACGTATTGTTCTTAACCGACTCATGTATCGTATACAGGGGCACCTGTCACCCCAACTGGTTGGATTTATGCCTGGGCTCGGTACACAACACTGTTTTGCCGAGTACTTCGCACATATTGAAGCTTCCCCCTCAAACAGTCTTCATCGACCTAGCAGCAGCTTTTGATACAGCAAACAGAGAAATCATACTGGAACAGCTTGCCGAGCTGGGAATACAAGGAAAATTACTGAAATGGATAAAGGGCTATTTGTCTAATCGAACAGCATATGTTTTGTTTAATGGTGTTAAAAGCACAGAGAGCAAACACTTTGAACTGTGAACTCCACAAGGAGGGATCCTCAGCCCCTTGTTGTTCAACGTTCTGATGCATAAACTTATTAAAGATCTTCCAACTAATAATAAAGACACTGTCATTTGTTATGCTGCTGATATATGTTTACAGGCTGCCTGCGAGCCTAGAATGCAAGTTCTGCTCGATGCTTTTGCTACTAGAGCTGATGAATGTGGCCTCCTTATCTCTGTACAGAAAACTCGTGCCCTCATTCCATGTGGTATTCCACCACCCAATTATCATATAGATGGACGAGCACTTGAGAACTGCGAGTCTTACAGATACCTTGGTGTCCCCATTAACGACCCTGGGTACCTTTCTTCTCTCAAGAGGAGACTTTTGGAGAGATTAAAGCCCTTGCGGGTCCTTGTTGGTGTCAATCATGGACTTAACGTGAGACTTGCTAGAATGTTTTATGTATCGTTTATACGCTCTGTGATTGACTACAATGCTCTACATCTCACACTGTATACTGACAGAGCTGAAATCTCTTGAAACCTTGCAAAATGAAGCTATGCGTCTCATCCTTGGGGCTCCAAAGTTAACGAGAATAGTTAATATGAGAGCAGAGTTAAAATTACCTACCATAAGTGAGAGAATTTTGTCTATTAGCACAGTTTTCGGCGTGAAGGCATTGAGTAGATCTAGACAACACGAAGTTTCAAGCTAAACTTTCTAATATGCTGCACTCACCTGAGGTCTATAGAAGAAGAACGAAATCTGATTATGTATATTGGTTCTACAAGGTAGCCAACTCCATCAAAATATTAAATATGTACCCAACTCAACTAATGATTAATCAGCCAATTACTCCATGGGATAACTGGGATCTATCAGTTGATTTTGTAAATGCGCCCAAGAAAGATAAGTGTGCACACTACATTATTAAAACAGTTAACACTGAAAAGCATCACTGAAAGTACTCAAGAGTATGGGTAACGATGTTTATCAGTGCTATACCGACGGCTCTGTAGAAGAAGGTGGACGATGTACCGGATGTGCATGTAACATATTTGAACAATCTTCTCTCGTACCTACAGCAATGAAGCGCGTCAATGACTGGGCAAGTACAACTCAAACCGAACTTGCAGGCATATACCTTGCCACTGAATTTTTAAAAGACAAAGGCAGTGGACTTATATACTGTGACTCGCAGAGTGCACTCCTGGCACTGAATGCACATAGTAGTGACACCCAGAAAATAGTCAGTGATATTCGAATGAATGTTTTAGCTGCTAAAGAAAACAGATTTGAGATTAAATTCCTATGGATACCATCATATGTTGGCATCTCAAGGCATGACACTGTTGATATGCTTGCTAAGACAGCCTGCAGAAAACCAGTGGTATAAATTGATATGGGTGCTTCATTAGCAGTGACAAAGAGAATACTTAAATATCTAATGAAAATCTCACCGACCTAACAAATTCACAAAGACCTGAAAGTTGTAGCATTAAATATTATGATAGATATCGTGAGGAGACATTCACATATGGAAGTAATAGAACAAGAACCCGGCAATGTAATGTAATAGTGGCCAGAATACGCCTGGGATATAGACGTATCTGGCAGCTTTCTCAAAACCCAAATGTCGAGTACACAATGTGTCAACTTTGTGAAAGAGAAAACATGCACTCTCTTGAACATTATATTGTAGAATGTCCCATACTGACTGACTTTCGCCCTCCTGGGCTAAGGTATGCTGAACTCTGTAATTACTATACGAGTACTGGAACACTTTACGATATATTGGACTTTTATCCAAGATTGACCATGTAATATCTCATTTATTCAATGTATATATATGATGTAACTATATAACCTGAGCTTGTAAAAGCACCTTCATCACCTTCAGTGATTAAGTGCTTAATTGCACACTAGTTTATCAGCCATCTCACCCTGACAGTAAATGAGACAGATGTATGTGAATGCATGTGTGTATATATATGTATATGTATGGGTATAAAGTATATATGGAACCTGATCAGAATTACATTTCACCTTTGTGAATGTACATTAATGACACTATGTAAAAGACACATCAAACACTTTATGTAGGGCATACGTAAATCTGTGTATCTATGTATTTACGTATGTAGGTTAGCTTAGCATTTTAAAAGCACCGAATCACCTTCTGTGGTGAGTGTTCAATAAACCCATGAACTCCATGTTTAACATTTCTCTAACCCTGTCCATGGAGGACAGAAGAAAATGTATATATGCTGGTTAGCATTGTAAATGTGTGGCCACGTCTGTGGTAGAAAAAAAAAAAAAAAAAAAAAACAGGACGGGCATGGGCCCCTGCCACCATACCCCTCACAGGACGGGCATGGGAGAAAAATAAAAATGTCCCAAAAAGACATTATTGATCCCTATCAACACTAACCAGAATATCAAGTTAATATCCTATAATATAGACCGATAACTTGCTTATCAAAAAACTCGCGACACTAAGCAAAACTACTTTAAAGACTAATGTTTTTTATGCATCCACTAGTCCCCCTGTGGACTGTCAGCCCCAATGATCGTGGTATATAGGCAAGACGATTGTTTCAAGGCACCTGACAATGCACAAGCAGCAAGGCCCCACCAAAGAACATAACCTATATACAAATAGAGATGGAGAAATCATGATAAATGCTAATATAGTCGACAAATACACCGACAATATGATCAGACATCGGCGAAGCCAATGTCAACCAATCAACCATCCATCAATCGACAACTAGCTAACACAGTTACATTCTGCAATATATTTAAGACATTATCATTAGATCCAGATATGTTTGGAACATTAGAGATGGACAAGCTGCTACGAGTGTTGGCCCATGCGACACCCTAGCTTACGTCGATTGATTGATTGAAGAAGATTAAGCCACCCAAGAGGAGGCACGGGAATGAATATCCTTAAGACCGTTATGTTACCTCACTCCCTGTTATATATTTGCTTACTCTAGTTAAACTTATTTACGGGTTATTCATGCCTGTGCCACCTTTTGGGTGGCTCAATCTTCATCAATCAATCCACGCTGCCTTTGAGCGTGTTGACAACGTCAGCTGTACAATGAACATTGGCGAGTTAATTTAAAAAAATTCGTCCTCACTTGTAGAAAGATTCTTGCTAGAATCACTGCTTTCACCCTTTGTCATTAAATATTTACATTATATGTAAACGCACACAAGTACATACATATTATCCGCACCACGTCAGATCAACGTGATAATATAAAGTGACGAGTGGCAGGCACTTTAAGACCACTTCGCGCGGCGTATACAAGGTTCACCGATCTGGTAAAGGCAGCACCGCCTCAAAACATTTCCTTCAGGGCTTCATTAAGGACGCCTCCAGTACACTTTTATTACAACAAACACCATGCCACAAGCATGAACGGTAGATGCAACAGCCAGAGACTCCCCGAACCTGTAACAACGGTCAACTTACCGTCTCTCTCCCGTCACCAGCTGCAGTACATGTTTGTGTTGATCTGGAAGATGGGTACTGACGAATGGGGAGGATGGTATGGATACTGGCATGAATAGGGACCGGAGGGGGTGGGGATGGGCGTGAATATGGGCAAGAGGGGTGAATTTGAGGGTTAACACGGGCGTGAGAAAGGGGGAGGACTTACCTCTTTATGGACTGGTAGTACTCGTCGATGAAGTCCTTGGCGAGTTTGAGTACCTCTTCCTTGGAGCGTGGCTCAGTGCCGCTCCTCCTCGGGAGCATCACCGACCCATTGCAATGGTGGCGCGAGCACTGACCCTCCTGCAACATGCAACAACAACTGTCACTTCTCACTCAACAGTATATTACAAAACTTTAGAAGTTTGCACATGTGCATACTTGTTTACTGGTATGTGTGCAAGCACTCACTCGTGTATATATATAATTTATGTATTTCATTCACTTGGGTCTTAGGAGCCTCGAACCTCCGACCTCCAGGGCGTGTAACGGGTAATGCTACCAATCACGCTATAAACGGCCACAAACAGGAAGGCTCCCAGAAGCAACTAGCTGCTGCCCAACTAGAACTGTCTTCCCAGGGCTACCACTCACATTCCAGTTGGGCAGCATTTAGTCACTTCTGGCATCCTTACTTTTCGGGGACTGTTTACAGCGTGGTTGATAGTGTTAGTCTTACTATGGGGGTCGGAGGTTTGAGGCTCCTAGGACTCAAGCGAATGAAATGTTATTGCCCTAGTTTATCATGGATGAAATGTTGAAATTATACATGGATATAATACACAAAGTCAGAAGTGAACACCGTAGATGAAATACAAGTTCATATTCACCAGCAAGGACATATGATGCAATATTACTGTGTCAGCACAAGCTTTAAGGGACCCCATGCACCATCCAGACGACAGTGCCACCACCATACCCCCCTCCCCCGTGACAACAGTGTGCCACCACCATACCCCCCTCCCCCGTGACAACAGTGTGCCACCAGAACAACACCCATGTGCTCTGACTCTGGTTCATAAAGCAGCTTTGTCATCGTCCACCTGATCAGTAGGCGGTTTTATAGGTCTAAGAATAAATCACATTAAACAAATGCTCAACCCTTGACTAGGTGAACTTACAGATTACCTCCGGTCACAACTCCCAGGTCTCGCCAACACCTGGCTGGCAACCTTCCTTGATGTCACCAGACCCTTTTTGGTGCGTCCCTCCGTGCCATCAGAAACAAGGATAGGGAACTCAGACCCATCTTCATGAGAAATTTTCTCCGGCTTCCCTTCGCTAAGGCGACTGCGGAAAGTCAGTCAGTCAAGAAGCAGACATGAAGACAAAGTAGCTTTGCCTTGACATTTTCCATTGTTGTGAAGCATCCCATGCAGCTCTTAACATGCATTGCCAACAACACACGAAAAGGCCCTATCAAAGTAAAGGTAAATAACGCTTTCAGCTTGGTCCAAATAGAAACAAGTCATCATGATCTTCACTATTTCCCTCACCCTTTACCCATTTGTGTTACAGCGAGTGCCAAGTTATTTGGTTAACATGACCAAATAACGCTACCAATAACTCACTATTTTTTGTGAAGGTGCACCTAGCACCATGATCCTTGACCCCTCCTTAGGGGGGTCAAGGATCCTCGACTCCTTTTCTGCTTAGTTATTAAAGTCACCGAGAGTCTATGCAACGAGCTTGCAATTTTGTGCTTTGATGATGGTACTCTTATGTGGTTCAACATATTTCTGAGGACGTCTGAAGAATTTAGGAGCAAGGAATAGGCTAATACAATATAGCTCGAGTAAAAACGCAATCGATTAATTCATTGGCAAGATGATCACCCACTTGAAGAAGAAGGATTAGAAAACTAAAGGCCAGACACCTATCCTTTTCCTGGTTATTTTTCAGAAGTGTTTGCCATCTCTCAACGGCTCCAAGTTTGACGACCATGACCACTAATTAAAATCTATGCCAGAAAAAGTCCTTAACCTAACCCCCTCTCTTTGACCCACAATGGAAACGACCCAACTTTACCATTGGACTTGAGGGTCTATGCATACGGCACTACCAGTCATTGGTCTACCTGCCTTCTGATCCTCCTCCAGGGTATATGAGTTAAGTAATCCAGTAGCATTTAAGAAATTTGAGTGGAAGGTGTCGTCGTCGTCCCCCCCCCCCCCCCCCAGCATTACATTGGACCAGCAGGTTGGTTCTCTGCAGCCCCAGCACTGACCAATCCATCTATAGTCCCATCGTAACCACCACCCAACATCGCAATTTTATTTATAATGCATCCCATACCCATCATGTGGGCTCGCCTCAAGGATGTGATTGCGTCCCATGCAGGTGATTTTGCATTAATCACCATGACTGCAAAGAGCTCACGTTTTAATGTGTAAACTTTCCTGTACTGCAGTGACTTTCCGCCTTTCTGCTCCAATCCACATCGAATACAGGTGTGTTACGGTGAAGCAGAGGCCGACAGATACAGTCGGCGTGGCCTGCTTTACTAGAGCATGCCAGACTGACAAAAGGCACAATTAAATGCATGACCAAGAAGAGCCCTACTACAACCCGGTGCTTAACACACACAACGCCTCATTTCCAATGTCTTGCAATACTGGCAATCCCAGTGGTCCCCCAGACGGGATTACAGTGTACTTCTTAAGGATTCACACTTTGAGTGGGATTACACTTATCAGTCATGACTGATACTCATTGACTTCAATGACACATGAAGGTGGCGCTGTCACCCATAGAAAATAGGAAAGACCCCACCATATGTTCAGAGAATGGCAGTGTCTTGTCCCCATTGCACTAAAGACCCTTGGTACCTGGGTAAATTTCCAATTGCTTCCTCAGAGATCTGGTTTCGGCTCCTTGAAACACTTAAGAGGCGCCATGTACATGTTTCAGCGCCTCAGTATAACATGGAGAAGCGCTCACTGCATCATTTTCTCTTGTCCGACATCCGAGTAGCTTGAGGTGCTCTGCAAGCTGTGGCTTTGCACATTGTGTAACCAATCTTGTGCAGGTGTGTAATAAACAAAATGTGCACACACACACGCACACACACACACACACATGTACATGTTCATACACACACACACGTACATGTTCATACACACACACACACACGTACATGTTCATACACACACACACACACACATATACATGTTCATACACACACACACATGTACATGTTCATATATACACACACACACCCACCCTCTTACACAATGCCCACCATACCACCCAAATCCTGCCTCCCCCCCTTGCACCCCTGCCTCCCCATCCCCTGGTCTTCCTCCTGCCCCAAACAGGCCCAGGTAAGATCTAAGCCCTCCATCCCCCACCCCCACCTCTCTCCAAACACCTGGTAACCACAGGAGGATGAGCCTACCCGAGTAACTCTGCCCATGGAACTGCTTCCTACACCATTGGGGAGCGTGTTGTATAACGGATATAGGAAAGTGAGCTTCAAGGTAATGTACTCGAACATCGATGGGATTAC
Source organism: Procambarus clarkii (assembly GCF_040958095.1). Lineage (NCBI taxonomy): Eukaryota > Metazoa > Arthropoda > Malacostraca > Decapoda > Cambaridae > Procambarus > Procambarus clarkii. The sequence continues at coordinate 17,090,589 of NC_091165.1, forward strand.
TAATAAAGCAAGTGAACTGGACGAAAGGGCGCAGGAAGAAAACCCAGATGTAATAGGACTCGCAAAAAACTGTCAGGCATCATAACAAATGCAATGTTTCCAAAGGACTACTACATTGTAAGGATAGAGGGGGATAGGAGAGGAGTGGCCCTGCTGATAAGAAGGACTGGAGTTTTGAAGAGATTGAAATTTCGGGCTGCAAAGAATTCAAAGACTACATAACAGGAACTATGACAATAAGACTTAAGATAATAGCAGCAGTTGTTTATAACCCTCCAATAAATGACAAGACCCAGACAAGAGTTCGATAGGAACAACATGGCTGTGGAAAATTTTACCCACTTTATCAACATTATCTATGAAATGTATTATTTCTATATATCAAATTCATAAAATCATATCAGAATTATATCAGAATCACTTCAGATTCATTATATCCTACATCTGGATCCTACATGACAATGCTACCATGATCCCGTGTGCCATTTGGACCAAAATGTGCCAACGTGAATTGTGCACGATTTCTCAAGGATCAAGAAGCTTCAAAAAGAATATCTTAATTAAAAAACAATTGGAACATTAATCGATTTCCGGTGAGGATTAAATCAAATCCTTAATAAGAATCAATAGTACTCTGAAGTACTACCAATAATCTATAAATCCTCTACCTAATTATAATATAATTACATTTTCTCTCATTCATATGTCTAGACAGTAAAAATAATCAAATATTCATTGAAGGTTACCTCACTAGGAGCACGGTGGACGATGGCTGGGGGGAGAAGTGCCCACTACCGCCCGGCGCCAGATCATTTATTTTTTAAGTGTAAATACTTGTTGGTGTTAAAGAGACCTTTATCACAGGAAATACACCGCACAGACTACTCTTATATCACCAGTCATAGCTTCCTAGGTACTGGGAGAGCTCTGGACTATAAGGAAAAATGCCTAATACTTTTATAAATACGAGTGAAGAGAGTGGCTCATAACAGACGCCGCCTCCACCACACCTAATCTTATCCTACTCCAAACGTAACTAAGGACATAATCAACAAACAAAGCTCCCAGAATATTAAAACAGCAAAGCTGTCGCATGAAATAAAGTGTCAATAGCTCTTCAAGAGAAAATCCAGTCTGGCAACTTGTCAGACGGCACCGGCACTCAGATTGGATAAAACATAAGTATATTGAGTGTTTTTGTAGTATTGATTGGCCAATTGCATGCTTGCATAACTTTAATCTATCCAATAAGTGTCGTTACACCATAGGGCAACGCCCCAAATATCATAAGTTTTCATTAATCTTTCGGCAACAATCTTTTCTTGAATCTGGACACTCATTCATTGAAAGTCATTCAATGCTTTAATGAATCTGTTTATATAAACGTAATATACCTGTATATATAATTGATCATATTCATTAAGTTAACAACTGCTTACTTAGTTATCTTTAATTTATCACACAAAAAGTTTATCATATTGAATATAAATTTTTAATCTTATCCTTGCAACACAATACAAGCTGATGTGTTTATTTGTCTGCAGATAGATTACAGATCTCCAATCAACTCTTTCATTCACCCTTGACGACCCACCTGCCAGACAGCCCACAGTCTGTCATTAGGACTAGAGGAGCTAGGATTTACAGCCCTAGCTAAGGACTAAGTTGTATTAATTTTGCATACAGTAAATTTTTTTTTATTTAGTACAGTACAAGTCTTAAGTAGTTCTCATATCAATCCCGGCAATTTTCTCACACTGGCAACCAGTAATGAAAGAGCAGCTTCAGTTACCTGCATGATTAGATCGACTCTTAAATCATGGGTGATTTCTACACCACGGATAGACAAGAATAATGGAGAACCACATGGATGTACAGATACATCGAGATCTATAAACTCAGACAGACACACAGTATGAAAATGACATCACGAGTAAAGCCAAGACCCCAACTAAAACTGTTCCACAGCCACATCAGGATGAAAAGAAGCAGTGAAGGAACAAGTGATGAAACAGAGAAAATGGGAGTACAGATACACAAAGAATGACAAGGTGTGTGAAGAACTCTTAAGAGATTCCAGGTCTTCATAATAGAAGAAGGAGACGTCCCTGTACTAAGAGAGGCCTCTGCAAACCAAGCAACCTTGGAGAATTTTGACCTCGCCAGTGATGAGGTCAAAAGGAATCTGTTGGAGCTGAATGTGACAAAGGCTCTTGGGCCTGACAATTTCACTATGGATACTAAAAGAGGGTGCAGAAATACTAAGTGTACCACTCAATGGTGTATAACAGATCACTGGAAGCAGGAGATCTACCGGAAAGCTGGAAGATGGCTAATGTAGTCCCAATATACAAACAAGGTGACAGACAAGGAGCTGAACTACTGACCAGTTTCTCTAACATGTATACCATGCAAGGTGATGGAGCAAAAGGCTTGTAGAACATATAAAAGGAAAGAACTTTGTACCACCACCAGCATGGGTTCAGGGATGGTAACTTACCTCAAAGGCTTAATAGAATTCAAAGTCTTTTATTGGACTGTCAGAAAGCCTTTGAGAGTACCCCATAAAAAAGCTGCTACAAAAGTTGGAGCAACAGGCAGGAGTGAAAGGGAAGGTGCTCCAGTGGATAAAGGAGTATCTAAGCAACAGGAAACGGCGAGTAACAGTGAAGGGGGGGGGGGGGGGAGGAAGACATCAGAGTTGCGAGATGTCACCAGCAGAGTCCCGCAGGGCTCTCTGCATGGACCCATTCTCTAATGTATGTAAAAGATCTTCCAGAGGGTATAGACTCATTCCTCTTAATGTTTGCTGACGATGCAAAAATTAAGAGAAGAATCAAGACAGATGTAGATAGACAGACTACAGTGTAACACCATAAAGGTGTTTAGTTGAGATTTATTTAATATTTCACAGCGTACGTGAGTCAACCGAGACAGGATTTTGAGAGGCACCAGGTTGGCGGCCCCTAGTAAAGAAAGTCGCACCTAGAAGTGTTAATGACTACAAGTCGACCTGATGTCAGGTCGTGCGATTTCACCTTGCTTCTGCTAATAGCTGACAGCTGGTAGTGTCGTCATCAAACAATCCGTCGTTTAAGGTGTGGCTAGGTAGAGGGCCTGGGGCTATCTACTTGTGGGCAGAGTTAGCTACTAGGTTCCCAATAAATACCCAGGGAACTATACATTGAGAGAGCAAAGCATACAGAGCAGAGCACAATAGCAGACTGTAGAGCATCAGCAGCTGAGACAGGCTGTCGGCCGGATGGGGGGACTCGCCTGTCAACTGTAGAACCCTCCACCCCCTCTCCATCCAAATTAGACTCAGTCCTCGGTGAGTTGAACGTTAAGTTGACTTGGTCGTCTTTACTAAAGTGTTGTGTGATTATCTTGGGGCAGACGGCTATAATGGTTCTGAAATTTTTGTGTAATATACTCACTTTGTATATTAATCTTGAACATTAAGTTGAATTGCTTAAATTATGATGCTTATGTGAAATATAACTGATGAATTTAATGTTTAAATTGTCTAACTTTGTTCTCTAGAGCTTGTGAGTTGAGGCGAGAGCACCTCTGCTGTTACTGATTTGATGATTTTAAGGAGTACGTGTTTACAGTTGATACAAGAACTCCTTGGATAATTTTGTGATACAGGCATGTTCCATTCCTTGTCTTGTACATACTGACTAGAATGGATGGTGGCAGCACTTTCTACTTCTACCTATCTATCTACCCTTCTACCTCTACTCATCTCCGTACTCTCCCAATTTCCCTTTCACCCAACCACTCTCCTCGCTACTCCCAGACTACTACTCACTACTACTCACTCCTCCCACCTACCCCTCCTCCTCTTCCTTCCTCTCTACCTCCCTCACCCATAACCCTCACTTATTACTTCATTATTCATTTCTTTCGTTTCTCTTATACGTTCGTGGCAGTGAAATGTTTTAGAGTTCTCTAGAGTTGCGGGTAGCTGATCAAGTTACAATGCATTGTGGTCGTAGCTCCTAGGTAATCAAATACCTAGGTTACAAGGTGTTGAACTAGAGAGGTTGCAGTAGGAGCTCTGGGGGAACTCTAGAATAGTTAACTAGGGGCGGGATAAGGGACAAAAGAAAGCCATTTCCCCCACCCCCCGTGACAACAGAACGCCCTCGACAAACTGGAGGAATGGTCTTGAAAATGGCTACTAAAATTTAACTCGGGAAAGAGTAAAGCAATGAACTTAGGGGAAGGGAGCATGAGGCTGAACACAAGGTACCATCTGGGAGGTGAAATCTTGCAAGTCAAATAGAAAGATCTGGGGAGGGAAGAGGGGGGGGGGGGGTTTATATCACACCAAACCTGTCCCCAGAGGACCACATCAAAATGACATCAGGGGCATATTCTAGACTGGCCAACATAAGAACTGCCTTTAGAAACTTGTGTAAGTAATCGTCCAGGACCCTTGTATACCACTTATGTCAGACCAATCCTGGAGTATGCAGCTCCAGCCCGGAATCCACACCTAATTAAACAAGACAAAGAGAAAATTCAGAGGTATGCCACCAGACTAGTCCCAGAACTGATAGGTATGAGCTACGAGGAAAGGCTACGGGAGCTAAACCTCGCGTCCCTGGAGAACAGAAGATTAAGGGGAGACATAACCACCTACAAAATTCTCAAGAGGAATTGACAGAGTGGACAAAGACCACCCATTAGTTAGCATGAGTAGAACACGAACTAACTAGGAGGAACAGGTGGAAACTTAGTACCCAAATGAGCCCCACACAATTTTTTGAGTCGGTAGTTAACAAATGGAATTCATTAGGCAATGATGTGGTGGAGGCAGACTTCATAGAGTTTCAAATGTAGATTTGATGGAGCCCAATAGGCTCCAGAATCTGTACACCTGTTGATTGACAGTGGAGAGACGACCAGAGAGCCAAAGCTCAACCCTCGCAAGCATAACTAGGCGAGTATAGACACGCATTTATTACACACACACACACACACACACACACGTACGTAATACACGAAAGGGTGGTAGAACACCCTATACTGGAGCATCCGTGGGAGCTTCGCAAGGCTTCCCTGTGTACTATATACTCTTCTCCGAGAGAGATGTAGATACACAGAGATAGAGAAGTTAGTGCACGCAAGAATACAAGTCTAAATTGTGAAGATTTAGACGTGCCTCGAATCAAGAGTAAATAATGGAAGAACTACTTAAATTACATCGTTAATTAGTTTCGTTAAGGCCATTAATGTCGATTATTGGGGGCCAAGTCCGCTCCTGTAGGACAACCTTGACGCTCTCCAACACCGTCAACCTTCTCCCCCCCATTCCCCCATCCCCAGGGAGCGAGGAGGTATTTCAAGCAGAGACAGCGACGTAGGGAGGAAGCTTGATGCCCTGGCATAACACCACCCCGATAGGACTTTGGTCACCACCCCGATAGGACTTTGGTCACATGCTGCTGAAGGTAATTTCGTGGTGTAATATTCCCACAGGAGAAAAGGGGCTGAACCCAGGCTCCAATATTGTTAAGAGGAGGGGCGAGGGAGAGGGCTGACTGGCGCACCAGACGCCGCTTCAACGCCAGCCCCGACCTGCTCGTCTGGAACGATCCATCAATAATAAAGTTTATTCAGGTAAACGTACACACATTCAAAATGAGTTACGAACAGAATGTTGGATTTCTAGACAAAGCTAGTACATACTATGCCTAAAGCCAGTAATGCTCACAGCGTTTTGGGGAACCGAAACAATCAACGCCCAGGATTGTTGTTGGGCGCAACAATCAACGCCCAGCCCCGGCTGGTAATGTGCAAGGTTCCCTAAAGTTCTCACAAACAGCTATACACGTCAAAGGCCGCCGCCACCACCACCACACACCAGCTCTTGACTCCTGGGTGGCAAGGGAGGTATATTAGGTGGGGGCGGGGGGGGGGGGGAGGTCATTTGAGTAGGAAATTTTAAGATTTTTTCCGTAGAGAAATTCAATTATGGTAAACAATATCGAAGCCCAGCAGTTATAAAGTTCAGACGACTGCTGACCTAACTGGATGACCCATAGGTACCAACCCATTCTCCTGTTTACACGATAGTTTTTATAACTGTGTGCACCATAGAACAACGATTGCCGTTCTAAGCAATCGGATAATAGAACTTTTTACTATTTACTTTATAGTCGGATAAAAAAATGAAGCTAAAAAAAAAGACATTTTAATATTCCTAGGTCTAGTATAGCGCACACATGTGCTATATTGAACTTCAGATATCGTGTATTAGGCCTAGGAAGGTTATGTTAATGTTTGCAACATAAGCATTACATAGGCACTGATTTGGACAAAATTGGAACACTGTCTTAATTTCGTTGTACGTCGGTATATATACTATGGTCCTCATCGTTACTATAAGTACTACCAAAACAGGAAGATGGGCTGTAGAGACATGGCTAACTACATATTGGTATGAGAGACGGAGTAGCAAATGCAGAGTTCAATTGTAAGGTCTTTTTAAATGTTGAAGTTCGCGGGACATTACTGTCATCAGGCAGTAAAGCCAGGTACTGAACAGCTCCCACTTTAAGGACATGAGCTTGACTACCTCACCAGTTCTATTATGCTCTGAGGCCTGTAAGGGTTGGAATCCATGGAAGACCGATTCAGTCTTTATAATACTTGCGCTTTGCTTTATACACAAGCTTGTAAGAGTGCGGTCTTGAGGAGTCGAGTACTATCTAGAATGATTGAGAATCTCTTACACGTCTTTTGCCATTTTATGATACCAGTGCTGTACAGGTTTGAGAGCGAGGAGTATGACAAAGTTAAGAATCGGGGCCCAGTTATTTATACTAATTTCCCGCAAAGAATAGGAGCATAATCGCCTTGACAAGATAAGTAACTTCCGGCAGCACCAGTGAAGAGATTTAAGCACCCATTAATGGAAATAGTTCGAGGCGCGCGCTGCGACACCACAACTCGGATTTAAGTCATTGAATTTTGCTTCAGTTCGAAGCACGGATTAATGCAGCAAAATTGCAATAACATTTGATGTTATGCTGTTTGATATTCGGTAAATAATTATTTTTTGTACTTTTTATTAGTTCATTAAGTGGAACATGTTCAGATATGATAAATTTTCATATTGAACGTTGTTCAACTCCCCCCAAAACTACGTTCATATATACACAAATACCCAACCGAAAGCTACGTTCATTTACACAATTTCAACCACTCAAAAACCAACAAACCCTCAACAACAAGCCGCCCCACTCAACCCGCCCCACTCAACCCGCCCCACTCAACCCGCCCCACTCAACCCGCCCCACTCAACCCGCCCCACTCAACCCGCCCCACTCAACCCGCCCCACTCAACTCACGGATGGTACACGGTGGTATACGCACAAGAGAACACAGGTTAAAGCCGAGTACCCAAATGAGCAACAGAGACATTATAAAGACTTTTCAGTGTCAGTAGTTAATAAATGGAATGCATTAGGCAGTGATGTGGTGGAAGCTGACTCCATTCAGTTTCAAATGTAGATATGAGAGAGCCCAGTAGGCTTAGGAATTGGTACACCAGTTGATTTGCAGTTGAGAGGCGGGACCAAAGAGCCAGAGCTCAACCCACGCAAGCACAACTAGGTGAGAACTAGGAGCACACGCATGCACACTACCACCTGTAGGTCACGGGTTAAACAAAAAATATATTTCTGTGGAAAAGTCGTCAAAAATGCAATTATGAAGTCCGAACAATTGACTACAGCGATATACGCAGCAAAGCTGTGATGACAGTGACAGTACATCACTCCAGTGCCCGCCCACCGCCTCCCCGCCCTCAACCTCCCCGCCTACCGCCTCCCCGCCCACCGCCCACAACCTCCCCGCACAATCTCTGGCTGTGTGGTCTTAATAATGGGTACTGTCAATACGTGGATTTTTGTAACAAAGAAACGTTGATACATTTCATATACAGCTAACTGGAACGCCTCCGCGCTGTCAATGACAGGCCTGGCCAGGACGCCTAAGGGGGTGGGGGGGCGCGGCTAGGTGTTAGGATTTGAGGGAGAGGGGTGGGGGGGGGGGGTAGCAACTGTGTGTGAGGGGTAGCAAGTGTGGGGGGGGGGTGGAGATTAACCCTGACCTGGAGTTACGAGATGATGAATGGCCTAGACCAGGGGGTTGTGGGCTTAGTGAAAATGCTTCTCGCAAATAGAAGCCACAACTAGTCAACACCGCCCTTTGCCTATTTTAGGCCTCATCCAACGTTCTTAGCTCTGAGATAACGCCGCCACTGTCACGTGACTCTTAGGATGCGTGTGGTTAGACCTAGGATCCGCTAATTTATTAGTGTGTTTCTGGTTTCTAGGTTCGATGTTTCGACTTGTACAAAACGGCCCATTCTTCCGTTTTGGTAGTACTTAGTGACGGTGGGGACCACAGTACATATACCGACGTACAACGCAATTAGTAACTAGAAATCGGACATTGAATTTGGACAGACCGTAAAAAAACTATGTTGTAAAGAGAAACTAATCTAACCTTCCTAGACCTAACAGTATCTGAGGCCTAATATAGTACATTGTCTTATACTAGGCTTGGAGATATTTAACTTTCTAATTTAGCTGCATTTTTTCAGACAAAGTGAATAGTACAAATTCTACTATATAATTCCTTAGTATGTCAATGTTTGTACTATGGTACACAGTTTAAAAAAAAAAAAAAAAAAAAAAAAAAAAAAAACAGGAGGATGGGTTATCCCGAGATGATTTCGGGGCTTTTTAGTGTCCCCGCGGCCCGGTCCTCGACCAGGCCTCCACCCCCAGGAAGCAGCCCGTGACAGCTGACTAACACCCAGGTACCTATTTTACTGCTAGGTAACAGAGGCATAGGGTGAAAAACTCTGCCCATTGTTTCTCGCCGGCACCTGGGATCGAACTCAGGACCACAGGATCACAAGTCCAGCGTGCTGTCCGCTCGGCCGACCGGCTCCCTTATGGTACTTATAGTAACGATGACGACCATAGTATATATACCGACGTACAACGAAAGTACAAAATAAAAATAGGCACTAATGAGTTGGACAAACCGGAACACTTTTTTTTTTACTCTTGTTGCTCTGACAAACTAACCTAGCCTCCCTAGGCCTAATACACGATATCCGAGGTCTTAATATAGTACACATGTGCGCTATACTAGGCCTAGGAATATTTACGTTTTTTTTAACCATTTATTTTAATTCTTTTCGAGTCGGTATACTACTATCTAAAAGTTAAATACCATTGCCGACCGTCACAACGCCTAACTAAACAGGTGGAGGGGTTAAATATTAGCCATAACAACCACCAACGCACATATTGAACAGCAGCTGGTGTAGTTCAACATTTAGACATTACCCAATTTGTTTGCTTGTATTGGCCGACCCAACACACCACTTCCTGCCAGAATTTGTACAGGAATATTTTTTTTTCCTCTGGCCAAAAGTCTCCTGGTGTGACTAGTGTGAGGGTGTGTGTGATATACATGGTTGAAATTGAAATAAGTTTATTGAGGTAAAATACACACAAAGGGATGAGGTAGCTCAAGCTATTCTCACCCCGTTCAGTACAACGTGTTAATACATACATAGACACACATCACAAACAATAAACATATTACCAAACACTAGAGATAAACACATACATTTCCTCCTTCACAAATAGTATGGTATCAGGCGTACACACATACTTTTATGACCTAGGTATACTGTATAGACAATTTGCAAGAGACATGCAGATAATTCAACAAAATATTACAGTCTTGGTGCAAAATTCTTATATCTCTCAAGAATATCATCAACCTTTCCTTTGTGACACATCCAGGCTATTTGTTCAGGAACAGTCCTTATCTCAGTGTTTCTTTATACATTAATCAACGGACAATCAAGAACATAATGGGCAAGGGTGTGAGACCTTAACATACTACATAGTTTACACCTCGTGTCATGAGATCATGTCGGGTCTTGTATCGATAGACTATTGTGTCTTGATGCTGTCGTTATTAGTCGAGTCTTGTGCTCTTAGCTGGTATAGGCTGATAGCCCTAGCAACTGACCTCTAAAATAGTTTTCCTTAGCTTGGGTTAAATATTGTGGCAACATTGTTAGTGTGTTCTCACTGTGCGGTCTCACTCTTCCTCTCCTCGTCCCCCCCCCCCTCAAGCCTGCCTCTTCTCTTCCCCTCCCCCCCTCACGCCTCGTAACCCCCCCCCCCCATCAAACCACCCATGTACGAGCGGCAGTTTTGACGAGAAAAAGAAAATCTGAATGTGTATTTTTTCCCGCCCAACTTTGGAAAGGTTGGCGAGAAAGTCGCTGCAATTCAGGCGGGTCGTTCAAGTTGGCAGTGTCAAGTTGACAACGGCGGGGGCGGTGATAACGGCACCTTTTACTTGGGTGATTGTGCAGGGGGGAGGCGGACCCCCGGACTTCAATAACTGCTCATCAAACAATCTCCAACTCGAGGCAATGCTGGGATTTCATACCACTTATTTTAGGCAAACGGGATTTAAAATATTTATCTTAAAAGTTCAAACCACCTCCCTCTACCCCCTCCACACAGGACTTTTGAAATGTATATTATTCGCTGTAAAACTGTATTTTATGGGAATTTTTACCAACTGAATTACTATTGGCCACTGTCAGTGCTGGAAACTGCTGCCAGCGAACCGTTTCTTTGGTCTGGAGTCATCACTGCAAAATAAGTGAGGCAGGAAGACACGGCTCCTCGAGTCTGAAGGACTTTTAAGCTGTTAGCGACAAGTGTCTGCACGGGGATGTAATCGCCTTTCACAAGTCAACAGGGAAAATCTGGGCCGTTTTACAAACGCACAAGACACTTACTGTGCCCCGGAGCACACCGGCCATAAGACGCACAGCAGCACCTTGTGTGCACCGCGCAGCTCGGGCACTCTTGAGCTCAACACACTGCGGCTCTGGCACTCCTGTGCTCAACAAACAATGCGGCTCAAAAATCCTAATTGATCGTACCAATGCATATGCGAAACCTACTGCCCATTACCCCCCCCCCCCCAGCTAGCGAGACCCGGGGGGCCAATTTTAAATTCACTAAGGAGCGGCTGAGTGAGTGATTACGGACACATTCTGCATCACTTTCCTTCAAGTCTCTCTTTTGCATTTATTCGCCGTCACGAGCGAGGAATTTCAATATTTGTTTTTTCTTTAACTTTTGTGTTATACCGAAGGACGGTTCTATCAGAACGTATATGCCTTGGCGAGAATAGAACAACACCGGTGTTATAGAGAACATAATTGGTTTCTGTCCTCTCGTGACTACCACACATACAACCCCATTGACATAGGAATTAGAATCCATGCACGAGTGCAACATGATCGCTACGACATGTTTGTAACAGGGGGGGAGGGGCAAATAGCTCCTAATGGGTTATAATGGGTTATAACTCTTTAGTTAGTTCGCCCCTAGTTAACTATTCTAGTTCTCCCCCCAGAGTTCCTACTGCAACCTCTCTAGTTCAACACTTTTGTAACCTGGGTATTTGATTACCTTGGTGTCACGACCACAAGGCATTGTAACTATCAGCTTCCCGCAACTCTAGAGAGAAACTCTAGAACATTTCACTGCCACGAACATAGAGAGAAACGAAAGGAAAGAGATGAATAATGAAGTAATTAGTGAGGGTTTGGGGTGAGGGAGGAAGAGAGGCGGGAGGAACGGGAAGTGTCGTCAGTTGGAAGGGAAAGTGGAACAGAGGCGGAGGGAGAGGAGAGGGTACGGAGATGAATAGGTAGTGGTGGTAGAGGTAGAATGGTAGACAAGTAAAAGTAGAAATTGCTGCCACCATCCATTCTAGTTCATTACATACAAGACAAGGAATGGAACTTGCATCACAAAATTAGCAAAGATGTTATTAGCATGTGTCAACAGGAATTATGTTCCATGCAAGATTCTTTAAGTCAATAATCTCAAGAGTGCTCCATACTCTTGCTGGCCATATATCATATTCCAAGATCTCGGGAACAATTAAAATCAGATTAAAAGTAAGTGAATCAAGTATTTATTTAACGTGATGAGTATCATAATTCAAAATATCGAACTTAAGGTTCGCTATCTCCAGATGAATAAACAACGTGAGTCACCACACAAGAAAGGGAGGACAACAACAACTATCTGCCCCTAGAGATCACACAACACCTTAGTGAACCCGAACTAAGTCACCTTCACGTTCAGCTCACCGAGGACTGAGCCTAATTTGAAGAGAGAAGGTGGAGGGGGTTGACAGGAAGAGTCCCCCACCCAGCCGGATTGGCTGCTGTTCACTGCTCTGCTCTGCTGTGCTGTGCTGTTCTACAGCTCTCGAAACTACAGCTCCCTGGGTATTTATTGGGGGACCTACTAGCTAAACTTTACCCACTAGTATATAGCCCCAGGCCCTCTACCAAGCCACACCTTACGGCGGCTTGTTTGATGGAACGATACTACCAACCGACAGCTATTATCGGTTTAGCAGAATCAAGGTGAAACTCGCAAGACCTGACCTCAGGTTGACTTGAGGTCATTAATACTTAGAGATGTAACTTTTTTAATACTAGGGGCCGCCAACCTGGCGCCTCTCAAAATCTTGTCTGACTCGTGTACTCTAATGTATATATATATTAACTACAAAACACCTTTACGGTTACAAGTTCACAGACTCATGGCATTAAACAGTATATGTTGTTGACATTGATATAAACTCAGAATTCAAGAATAAGCAACTATTCACTCGGTGCCCTCAAGTTATACAAAACTTTTTATTACTTTAAAAACCACATGTATATTCAGACTTTATGTAAAGTCTCTCACAAATACAAAAAGCACCAACTGGGGTGTGAGTTTGTACCCATTATCAGCGAGGTAAATTAAGCATCTCGTTAAACTCTTGCTAGTGAGAGGTGTGGCAAGACAGCTCTACCACAACACCAGCAGACTTATAATGTGTTGTAAAATGTCCTTCGACTACCCACACATTACAGTTTGTACAGACATCATGATACAATTTGATGTAATCGGTGCAAAACGATAAAATGTTTTTTAGTAAAACTCTTTAAAAACAAATTCAACTGGTGTTTGGAATTGGTTCACGTTTTGCTTTTGAGATTCGAACATTGTGCTGACAAGTGTAAATTGAGTGATAATGAATACCTAAAAAGTTACTTTATATAAAAATGGGGGAAATGGACACACACACACACACACACAAGGCGAAGCACAAATTGTTTTCAATAGTACATGCTGGTAATGTTGACTAACGTATAATGAATATTTTCAAAACTAGAAAACGTCCACGATTTGTGGTAGCCGTGTGAAGCCCTGTGTTCGTCCTCTTAACTAATGGGTCGCGTTTTCTTAAGTTATGTTAACAATCGTTACAAATACAACCTATGAACACCTACTCCAACCTACGTTTTACATTCGTCGGACTTGATAGGTTAGGTGGGTTGTTTGGGTTCGTACGTTTCTGGCTAGGAAAAGATATTAGATTGTTTGTGTTTGTTTGTTTGTTTACAGAGTGGCAAATTGATGCGGCTGGGGAGCGCGCGACACAGGAAAGCTGGCGACACCCACCGACATGCAAGATGAGCCAGGTTCGAGGATAGGAAAGAGTTGGTTTTGGGGGAAACCAAAAACCTGCAGGTTTTAAAGCACCTGCAGGTTGTGGGATGATCAGGACCAAGAGGTCGAGCTGTAACTTACAGGAGGGTCCGTGTTTAAGTTGAGGAGGCTACATCAGAATGACTAGAAGAAGAAAATGGGAAACGCCGAACTCTATAACTACTGTCAGTTGGAACACTAGGACGTGGAAAGAAGGTGGACAGTCTGGACATTCAGGCCTGGTGGTGTAGGATGGCCTAGGGCTGAGAGGCAGCAGTCTGCCCTGTAGGACCAATACCTCTGGCAGTTCGCATCATCTACTGATGTAGATTTAAATAAATATAAACTCTCAGCAGAATTATTCGCATACTTTGCTTCATTATATAATGGAATGTGAAAAAACACGAAATTCCGAGGTAACGCCATCAATGGAGTCCAAGAAATGTGTATGTACCTCATTTATAATGTACTGCCAGGAATCTTAGCCAAGTATCCAAAATTTGCTTACTGTAGGTGCAGCCTGCACATGTCTAAAGCTGCCGCCCAGTTGGGCGGGTGTGGAGCAAGACTAGTAGTAACCGTCACTCATCATAGATGTAAAGTGCCTTGTATAGTGACTTTTGAGCCTCTTCTTGACTCGCTTGTGATCTAAAAAGATTAATGATATGTATATATATTTACTCATCTAGTTGTGCTTGCGGGGTTTGAGTTTTGGCTCGTTGGTCCCGCCTTTCAACTGTCAATCAACTGGTGTACAAATTCTGGAGCCTATTGGGCTATCGAATCTACATTTTGAAACTGTATGAAGTTTGCCTCCACCACATCACTGCCTAATGCATTCCATTTGTTAACTACTCTGATACTTGAATTATTTCTAATGTGTCTGTGGCTCATTTAGGTACTGAGTTTGCACCTGTGTTCCCTTATTCGTATTCTACCCATGCTAAATAATGGGTGGCCTTTGTCCACCCTGTCAATTCCTCGAGAATTTTGTAGGTGGTTATCATGTCTCCTAGTATACTTCTGTCTTCCAGGAACGTGAGGTTTAGCTCCCGTAGCGTTTCCTCGTAGCTCATACCTCTCAGTTCTGGGACTTGTATGGAGGCATACCTCTGAATCTTCTCTAAATCTCGTGTTTAACTCGGTATGGACTCCAGGCTGGAGCTGCATGCTCCAGGATTGGTCTGACATAAGTGGTATACAAGGTTCTGAAAGATTCCTTACACAAGTTCCTAAAGGCAGTTCTTATGTTGACCAATCGAGCATATGCCACTGATGATATCCTTTTGATGTGGGCATCTGGGGACAGGTTCGGGGTCAACATCAACCTCCATATCTTTGAATCTTGCAGGATTTCACCTCCCAGATGGTAACTCATGTTCAGCCTCCTGCTCCCTTCGCTTAATTTCATTACCTTACACTTCCCCAAGTTAAACTTTAGAAGACATTTTCTAGACCAATATTCCAGTTTGTCCAAGTCGTCCTGTAGTTTATCTTCATCTGTCTTGATTCTTCTCATAATGTTTGCATCATCAGCAAACAGAGAGGAATAAGTCTATAACCTCTGGAAGATCGTTTACATATATTAGAAACAGGATGGTCCAAGTACAGAGTCCTGTGGGGCTCCGCTGGAGACATCTCGCCACTCTGATGTCTCCCCCTCACAGTTACTCGCCGTTTCCTGTTACTTAGATACTCCCTTATCCACTAGAGCACCTTACCTTTTACTCCTGCCTGTTGCCCCAATTTTTGTAACAGCCTTTTATGGGGTACTGTGTCAAAGGCTGTCTGACAGTCCAAAAATATGCATATAATTTGTCGCTTGGTCATAGAATTCTATTAAGCCTGTGAGGCACGATTTACCATTCCAGAACCCATTTTGGTGGTGTGTTACAAAACTGTTTCCCTCCAGATGCTCTACGAGCCTTTTCCTCACGATCTTCATCACCTTGCATTTTATACAAGTTAGGGAAACTGGCCTGTAGTTCAGTGCCTCTTGCTTGTCACCCTTTTTGTATATTGGGACTACATTAGATGTCTTCCACCTTTCCGGTAGGTCTCCTGTTTCCAGTGACCTGTTATACACCATAGAGTGGCACAGTGCTTCTGCACGTTCTTTTAGTATCCATGGTGAGATTGTATCAGGCCCAACAGCCTTTGTCACATTCAGCTACACCAGACTTATGTACATGTGTATGTAACATTAGCAATTGTGTAACTAGCTTCAAAAGATTGTCACTTGCTTAGCTAAACAAACTATGGTGTTCAGTTCCTGAACCCATTATGTGCTTCTGTAACCCTTTCCACCACCGCCCACGGGATGGGTATGAGGTGCATAATAAAGAAAGAAGGAAGAGATGCGTAGCTTCTCCTGAGGGCCCCCTTTATCTCTGCCGAGCGGTTGCTCGCTACTTCCACAGCCTGTATCTTTAACCTCTTCCCGTCTATATACCGTTCACCCGTTCAAGTCCCGGGTTAGAGGTTGCAACATAATGCAGAGAACTGCAGAAAACTCAAGTTTCCTGCTCCTTATTCGCCAAATATATATTCGCATGACCATATTTCTTTCACAAGCTCATCTACATTCGTGTGTTGTATCAGTTACCAAGCGACCAAAATATCATCATAGTCAAATGAAGAGTGAGTCAGCAACAGAATATCAGTCTTCCCACCTTCCTTGTCATGGACTTCATCTTTATCACTTCCTTTACTTCAGTTTTCAATTTCTTTGGCAATTATCTTTGGAGTTCCTCCCAAAAAATAATAAACTTTCCCTGTGATCAAGAGTGGTTTGTGATTTACAAGTGGCTCGCTCCCGCCGCCTCCGTCAGGACTCGGAGCACAGTCTTCAGAGCGTTACAGTTGGTTCGTCCATAGATGTTGGTCAGGAACCAACACACACAAGACTTGTCTAAATCTTTGATGGATGTACAGTACCCTGTACAGGACCCCAGTACCCTGGAGTACCTGAATAACCAGCGACTGGTGATCTCCACGACAATTCAGATGAATATCCATTAACTGACTGTTGAAATTTGGTCCTGTGCAGGAGTTTAAGGGCCACCAGCCTCAGGAGGGTTGTAACACTACAAGCCTAATGTGAGTATTTAAATTAACTAAAGAGCTTTAGTCCGAAACAGATGCGCCACGATGTCACTTTTACTTCTCTCACTTGACAAGGTTTCGGCACCTGCGTCAACAGTTAGCGAGTGCAGACCAGGTCAGGGTCTTTAGGTCATTAAGCGAGTGCTTTGTCTCGCTTTAATAGTATCCGATACATCAAACTTTTGTTTCCAAACTGAGCACGTGGTAGCCTGTGGCCACGTGCAGTAAGCGGAGCTAACTCCCTCGTCCATGATATAGAGGAGCGGGATACATTCGAGAGAAATTCAGATTCACGATCAAAGACAGTGTGAGCAGACCGTTCCTCGGCCTCTGAGTGCCTTGCCAGGCAGGTGAAGGTCTTTACCCCACACATGCCCCCCCCCCCCCAGTCGACCCGATATCAAACACCTTTGGCGTGTTGGGTGTAATGTTAGTATTTTGTGTACGAGATGTTTTTCAATGTCAAGGATCGAGTGTTAGCCGTGGACGACATTTTCAGTGACTGCTCGGTATACTCGATAAAAGTAAAATATATATATTGTTTTAACTATTCAACTATTAATGGTGTTCATACGTTGGCCTCATAATTTGATATCCTAAGAGTGAAAGGACTAACTCATAACACAGTATATAACAAACTGAATAGATTGATGAATAAGTCGCGGGATATCAGTAAAAGGTTAATAATTTAACTACATTGAAACCCAAATAGTCTCAAAATTCATGGGTGGTGGCAGCTCCCCCTGGAGGAGACTCCCTTTGTTTCCCCTAAAATGAGGACGGTAAGAGTTTGGTCCCTTTTCCTCCCCCTTAGTCGTCTGCAACCTAGCATTCCCTTTCTAGATTACTCACGTGTACCTAGTTATCAGAGCAGGTAAGTTAGTTACAGTTAGTTACAACCTTCCCAGTTACAACTTTGAGGGTTCGATTCCCTCCACCTGCCTCCTTGTGGCAAGTACCAGCAAGCCAGCACGGAGCCTCCAGGTCACCAGTATCTTCTTGAGGTTATCTTAAGATGATTTCGGGGCTTTAGTGTCCCCGCGGCCCGGTCCTCGACCAGGCCTCCACCCCCAAGAAGCAGCCTGTGACAGCTGACTAACACCCAGGTACCTTTTTTACTGCTAGGTAACAGGGGCATAGGGTGAAAGAAACTCTGCCCATTGCTTCTCGCCGGCGCCCGGGATTGAACCCGGGACCACAGGATCACAAGTCCAGCGTGCTGTCCGCTCGGCCGACCGGCTCCCTATATTAAAGTTATAAATTTCAGAGTCCAATTCCCTCCTATTAACACCCCCCACCCACCTTTATTTGGGGGGTTGGGGGACCATTGACAAGCCCCCGGCTTCCTGTCCTCGTCGAGGCCAATAGTGTGTTAGTGTGCCTTGGGTAAATGATCCCATGTACTCCCGAATCTGTTATTCACTTTCCTCCAATAACAAGGTTATTAAGACCCCACAATATTCTTGTGATGGGCAACGTTAAGGATTACATTCTTACTCCCCCAAAGGCCAAAATTCATCAAATATTTACGCAGCCACTTACGAAGCCTGTATATCTTTCCTGTTATGGTGGCTTGGTTTATATTTATTAAACAGCTTATGAGTCTGGAAACTTCACGACCCAAAATTATTATAGTTATAAACAACCTCGCGGCGCTTCGGACCTCAAAACTCATTAACAACTGCAAAGTCGCCGTGACTGAGGAAAGATGTACAGGCTTCGTATCGTACAGGAACAATCTACTTGAGAATGGTCCAGGACGGACCGAAACGTCGTCGTCCCTTCACTTTCTAGTGTGTGGTTTCGTCAACATATTTCAGCCACGTTGTGACTCCTCGTCTGCAAGGTGAAGAGGTTTCGCAAGTTGTTGGGTAAAATCTTGGCGAATCTTGGCCCAGGTGTATATACACTCGAGTCCTAATAAACTCAGTGTATATACACCCGGATATGTATACTTTTGTATTTGAAATTCAGATTTCTGCTGATATACTAGAGGATGACGTTGTGGGGGGGGGGGTGGAGGTTAGAATAACAAACTGAATCATTTGCACTACTTCCCATGTCAGTCAAACGTCATTATTATAATAAGATACGGACAATGTTAATACCAATTATCTCAAAACTATGAGAGCGAACTATATATATATTACTTAAGAAGAGGTGACTGACACGCCACTGTGCGTGAGACAATCACTGGGCGAAGCCTGGTTAACACCTTCACAGATCTGTCCACTCACAGTATGAGTAAATCATTCATGTTGGAGGACAATGTGGATAACCAGAGTGAAGAGTACGGTTAATTACTGCACAGTGCCTTCTGTGTACGATTCAACAGCCTTCGTAATGCTCCCTTCAATATATATTCTTCCTAAGGTAATATTTTTCTGCAAGTAACATCACGGGGAATACAGTAAGTATACACCAATACTCGTGTATCTTTTTTTTTTTTTTTAACCGGAGGGGGGAACAGGGCCGGATGACTGATCTGGCCGGTGCAGGTCTCACCCTGATGTAAATATAATCTCAAATTATAAATCATCTAAGAAAAAAGTATAACATTTAGTGGTTTAATGTTCATGCTCTGAGATAATATGAAACATTTGTTTACTGATAATTATACTACTGTATATGTAATGTATTTCCTTGTAAAATTGATAATGTATATATGATTTATATTGTATATTATTTAATAAAGATCTTTTTCGCATCTTTAACCTAGACACTTGCCTAGTTGTGCTTCCAAGGGATGAATTTCAGCTTTTTGGTCCCGCCTCACAACCAAAGGTTAAAATAGGATATTTTAAACGTGTTGCAACCTTGTGTAGTCTGCACGGATGTATCCAATTTTACTGAAGGGGTCACAAGTGGTCACAGGTGGAAATGTAGTACCCAAATGAGCCACAGGGACGTTAGAACGACTTTTTTCAGTGTCAGTAGTTAACAGGTAGAATGCATTAGGCAGTGATGTGGTGGAGGCTGACGCCATTCACAGTTTCAAATGGAGATTTGATTGAGCGCAAAAGGTTCCAGAATCTGTACACCAGTTGATTGACGGTTGAGAGGCGGGACCAAAGAACCAAAGCTCAACCCCCGCAATCATAACTAGGCGAGTACATTGTTGGATGCTAGTTATCCAAGTGGATAGGGTAGGAATGGATCCCATCTTGCTCCAAACTATTCCAAGACTGAGTAACTATACAAATTACCTGCTTATTATTTTCTTCATATATACTAGTAAATCACTGCTGTAGAGACTAACAGTTCTATCAAGAGGACTCCGTAGAAATAGTTGAGCTATGATTAAATATAAAAATACTGTTAAATTAACTTTTATAATATATAATCTAATGCATTCACATGAAATTGCAATAATGTTCTCGACATACAAAGATTAATCTTACAGTCGTCTTAGCAGCCTCTGCATTTGTATAGTTGATAAATGCACTCACAGCACAGTGTCTCACTCCGCTCAAAGGCTGGGTTGACCCAGAGCGGACAGGAGGGAGACATCAGCATGCTCAAGTTCTAACATATAAACAATCAGCATGTGTATGGAGAGTACCAGCATCTATAATGTGTATTATTGGCACTAGTGGCATCGGTGCCGCCAGTGGAACCGGGCATTTAATTTTTCAATTGCGATTTAGTCTGATTATGTAGCTCAATATTTACGAAATAACTACCATTGACCAACTTTAACAGACGAGTGCGTTTAAACAACAAATACTGAGGAGACGTCACCGTGTTGGACACGGTGTACGAGAAGTACCAGCAGCTTGTAGGTGTAGCGGAGGTTAATGCTTAGACGACGCAAAATACGTTGTATTTGCTTTCGTGGTCAACTCTAAACCCGTTGTATCATTTAGATATTATGTAGCTTAGCGGTTGCTGGGCTACATGCACACTACCTGTGTCAGGTGAGTACGACGGGCTCGCCATACCCCGTGCTGCTTCTAATGTTTTGTGCCCAGTAGCAATCTGAAACAAGAGGTTGCTGGGAACGCGCGTGCGCACACCACCTTCACACTACCAGGTTCCTACAGTGATTGGTGGGTGCGCGCGCGCCTGTCACATGACCGCCGACTGAATAGGCAGTAACCAGGAGCTGTAGCTCAACCCAAGGGTCTTCCCCCCCCCCCCCTACAAAAACCCTCACCCTCTCCACCCCCAGACGAGGGGATAACCCTGACAGATCAACGCCAAAGTAGTAGGGTGTAAGCGCCACAGGTCCCCATTTTTTTTTTTGCCAGAGGACCCCTGTGGGGTGTAAGCGCCACAGGTCCCCATTTTTTTTTTTTGCCAGAGGACCCCTGTGGGGTGTAAGCGCCACAGGTCCCCATTTTTTTTTTTGCCAGAGGACCCCTGTGGGGTGTAAGCGCCACAGGTCCCCATTTTTTTTTTCAGGTCAAATATCCCCTTTGCGCCCCAAGGGTTTCAGGTAAATTTAGAAAATCCCCTGTGGGCCCCAAGGGTTTCAGGTAAATTTTGTCAGTCACAGATTTTAGAAGTAAGGATTTCTTATGAGAAAAATAATTTCCGAGACATAGAAGTTTGTTAAGGCCTTATGGGACAAATTCAAATAACGTATGTAGCTCTTTAGGGCTTCCAGGAGAACTCTACGGACATATTTTACATGTTTTCAACTTACAAAATCGTCTATGTAAGCCTTAGTTATTCATATAAATTTAGAAAATCACCTGTGTAAGTCATTGTTTTCAGGGTTTCGTACATCACACCCCCCTCCCTCCCCCCTTACCTCGCAATCTCTCGCGTCACCTTTATTTACTTTACGCCCGGACAGCCAGACCTCTTATCTTATGTTATCTTCTCATAATATCTCAACCGTCCCTCCTCTCTCTCTCTCTCTCCTTTCATTCAGTTCAACTATTTTCCAACATCGTATGTTTGCTCCTTTTCATTAAGCAAGTCAGTATGTTTGCTCCTTTTCATTAAGCAAGTCAGTTTTACACAAATAAATCATGTTAATAAGCAAGTTCTAGCTCACGTTCCCCACCTTAGTCCCCTGTCGTATAAAGAATACTATCATTCCAATCCCTCTAAAATTTAAAAATAATCATATTTCAAATGTAGTTCAATACAGTAATTAGTTACCAAGCTCCAGCTCTTGTCCTCCGCCTTAGCTCTCTCTCGTATCTTCGTTAGTATCAGTCCAATTTCCCTGAAATTTCTACCCTCTGTATTTCAGACATAGTTTAGTAAATGCAAACAATTATCAAACTCTAGCTCTTGTCCCCAGCTTAGTTCATTTGTACAAAATCATTAGTAACAGTCCAAATTCCCTGAGATTTTTAGCCTCTGTATTTCAGACACCATAAATAAGATCAAAACAGTTACCAAGCTCCAGCTCTTGTCCTCCGCCTTAGTTCTCTTTCATATCTTTGTAAATAAACCACCAATTTCCCTGAAATTTCTACCCTCTGTATTTCAGACACCGTAAATAAAATCAAGTCAGTTATCGAGCTCCAGCTCTCGTCCCCGCCTTAGTTCTCCTTCGTATCTTTGTAAATAACCCATCAATTTCCCTAAAATTAAAAGCAGACATACTTCAAAGTTAGTAAATAAAATCAAGTCAGTTATCGAGCTCCAGCTCTCGTCCCCCACCCTCTTCCACCCTCAAGTCTTTGTAAATAAACCATCAATTTCCCTGAAATTTTTTACCCTCTGTATTTCAGACATAGTAAATATGAAGTAAACAATTATAAAACTAGCTCTTGTCCTCTGTCCAAGCTCACTTTTGTAAAATCATTACTCTCAGTCCAAATCACCCAACTACATTTTCAGACATAGTAAATAAAAACCAGTTCAGTTATCAAGTTTCAACTCTTGTGCCCCCAGCTTAGTTCATTTGTGCAAGTTCTTTATTTTCCAACTAAATCACCCTGAGATTTAAGATCACCTTATTTTCTAACGTAGTAAAATTAATCTGGACATTAACAAAGCTCCATTTCCTCAGCCTTAGATCATCAGACATAAATATATTCGATCAAGTCCCTCTCCAGCCTATCTGTTTATCTGAGTAATTACTTTACCCTTCTCATCCCCAACGTATCAATCCCCAACGTATCCAAACCTTCAATAATCATACTGTATTTGCATATTTTCTCTATATTCACTGTGTTCTTCGTATTCTCATCCGTGTTCACTCCATGTTCTACAAATGTTCACAGTCCCATTCAGTTCATATTTTCACAAGTATCTCCATTTTTTAGTCTCATTATGTTCTCTACAAATTCTAGTCATATTTTCTATGTTTTCATATTCATCACATGTTCTCTTTACAACTTTTATACTCAATATTCATGCTAACTTCCATATTTTGTGTTCTTTGCAATATTCATGATCCTCTACAAGTTCATGTTCCTCACAAGATCACTTCGTTTTTCACCTTCACTTACATGTTTTCTACATTCTTTGTCATATTCTCCATGTTCCTCACAAGATCACTTCGTTTTTCACCTTCACTTACATGTTTTCTACATTCTTTGTCATATTCTCCATGTTCTTCACAAGTCCATTGTTCATTCTTTGTATTCCCTATTCTCCTTATCATGTTTTCATGTCCACTGTATTCATCAACTTTTCTTACATATGTTCTTTGCCATGTTCCCCATATGTTCTCTGGGTTTTTCCCCTATCTAACATTCCTTAACTAAAAAAATCTTTCACCAATCAACTAAAACATAGTCACTTTCGTCATTTCTCAAGTAAACTTATTATCCAGTCAACTAAAAATAGTCAGAAATAGCCTCGTTCAACACTGTTCTTAACTAAAACAACCTTTCTCTTAGCTAAAAATTGTCAAAGGAAACTTTTTTCAGCACTTTCTTAACAGGCGCTATGTTTCATCAAGAAAAATTGTCAAAGGAAACTTTCCAAAACTGTTCATAACTAGCTTTTTATCCATCGTCAATCAACTAAAAATAATAACTTTCATCATTTCTTAACTAAACTTATTCCCCAGTCATCAGAAAATAACCATGTTCATCATGTTTCATTGTCATTTCATAACTAAAATTATCTGCCAATCATCAGAAAAAGTCATGTTCATCATGTTTTGGCTTTTGCTCAACTAAAAGTATTCATCGGTCAACTAAAAATAGTTACTTCATCATGTTTCCTTGTCATTTCTTAACTGAAATATCACTTCTCTCATCTGAAATAGTCAGGATTAATCTCATTCAACACCGTTCTTAACTAAAGTAACCTTTTGCTTAGCTAAAAATTGTCAAAGGAATCTTTCAGCACTGTTCATAACTAACTTTATCCATCGTCAAGTAAGAAAATATAGTCAAAGATATCTATCATCGTCGTTCTTAACTGCCCTTTATACTTTGTGGAGCACTAAAAATAGTCAAATGTAACTTTTTCAACACTTTCGTAACTAAAATTATATGTCGCTAAGTAAGAAAAATAGTCAAATGTAACTTTTTCAGCACTTTCGTAAAAATTATATGTCGTTAAGTAAGAAAAATAGTCAAAGGTGCTCTCCGTTACACCAAAGTTACTCTTCGAGAAATCAAAGACACTCTTCAATACATCAAGGACTTACTCAAAGACACCAAAGTTACACTCTAAGACATCCTTCGAGATATCAAAGACATCCTTTCAGACTTCAATGGGACTCTTCCATTCATCAAAGACATTCTCTAAGCCCTCAAAGTTATTCTCAGAACAATCAAAAGTTATTCCAAGGCAACAAAAGTTATTCTCAGAACAATCAAAAGTTATTCCAAGACAGCAAAAGTCATTCTCAGAGCTATCAAAATTATTCTCGGAGTCATCAAAGGTATTCTCTAACTCACTTTTGGTCATTAAAGTTAATTTCTATGTTATAAAAGTTTGTCTCAGAGACATCTAAAGTTAATCTCAGAGTTAGCAAAGGTAATCTCTAACTCACTCTCGTTCATCAAAGTTGTTTCAAAGACATCAAAGTTATTCAAAGAGCTAACAAAAGTTATTCTCAGAGTCACCTTCGTTCTTCAGAGAAACTTTCCAAAACATCTTTATTCATCAAAGTTATTCTCAGAGGCATAAAAGTCATTCTCAGAGCTATCAAAAGTTATTCTCAGTCATCAAAGTTAATCCAAGAGACGTCAAAGTTAATCCAAGACATCATCTTTCATCAAAGATATTCTCTCTAAGCCATCAATGTTCTTCTCTAAGACATAAAAGTTATTCTCTATGTCAACAAAAGTTATTCTCTGAGCTAACAAAATACTACTCATGTTCTCAAAGACATTCTCCAATTCATCAATGTTGTTTCAAAGACATCAAAGTTAATCTCAGAGTTATCCAAAGACATTCTCAAAGTCATCAAAAGTTAATCTAAGACATCTTCTTTCATCAAAGTTATTTTCAGAGACATCTAAAGTTATTCTCAGAGCTATCAAACTTGTTCTCAGTCAACAAATGTTATTCTCGAAGTCATCAAAGTTATTTTCAGAGACATCTAAAGTTAATTTCTATGTTATAAAGTTATTCTCAGAGACATCTAAAGTTAATCTTGGTCATCAAAGTTATTTTCAGAGACATCTAAAGTTAATTTCTATGTTATAAAGTTATTCTCAGAGACATCTAAAGTTAATCTTGGTCATCAAAGTTGTTCTCTAAACATCAATGTTGTTCTCCAAGACATCAAAGATGTTCTCAAAATCATAAAAGTTATTCCCAGAGCTATCAAAGTTAATCTCAGAGTTATCCAAAGATATTCTCATGTCCACAAAAGTTATTCCAAGAGACGTCAAAGTTGTTTCAAAGACATCAAAGTTAATCTCAGAGTTATCCAAAGACATTCTCAGAGACATCTAAAGTTATTCTCTAAGACATCAAAGTTGTTCTAAGAGTTATCAAAAGTTATTCTCAGTCATGATAAGTTATTCTCTAACTCACTTCCATTCATCAAAGACATTCTCTAAGTTCTGAAAGTTATTCTCTAAGACAACAAAGTCTTTCTCAGAGCTACCAAAGATGTTCTCTAAATCATAAAAGTTAATCTTAACTCACCTTCGTTCATTAGAGAAACTTTCCAATCCATATTCGTTGACCAGAGTTATTCTCAGAGTCATCAAAGCGATCTCTAATTCATCTTCGTTCTCCAAAGTTGTTCTCTAAGACACCTTCATTCATCAAAGAAACTCTCCTTCTTCCATCATGTTATTCTTTAAGACATCTTCAGTCATAAAATTTTCTCTCCAAAATGTAACTAGTTCAGCTTTTCATACCAAACCTGCATTTCTGTTAAACATATTTTCTTAGTTGCTTTACCCTAAAACTGTTCTCTGAACTACACTGTTCAAACCTACGTAACCTATCCTCTCCACCCAATGTTACTTAGTTAACGTAACGTTCCTAAACCTAGCTTTACCTATCCTAACATACCTTACCTTACCTTCCCTATCTTACCTAACTTTACCTATCCTAACATAACTTACCTTACCTTCCCTATCTTACCTAACTTTACCTATCCTAACATAACTTACCTTACCTTCCCTAACTTAACCTAACTTTACCCATCCTAACTTAACTTACCTAACTTATTCTGCTTAACATAACTTACCTTACCTTCCCTATCTTACCTAACTTTACCTATCCTATCCTAACCTAACTTGTCTTACCTAACTTAATCTTACTTTCCCAAACTGATGTATCCTAACTTATCTAGTCCAACCAGACATGATCTAACTTAAGTATTCCTTCTTGTCTTTTGTGTTTCGTCAATCATTGTCTCATATTCATTTACTCATTTCATTAGTTAATTTCTCAAATGGACGTTTTGCATTTCAAGTGTTATTTGTTTAAGATTGGGTATTTAACCATTTCAAAGGATTTTTGTTATATATGGGAACTTACTCGTTTCAAGGGCTAATTTCTCAAATGGTCATTTTTGCAGATCAAGTGTTATTTGTTTAAGATTGGGTATTTAACCATCTCAAAGGATTTTTGTTATATATGGGAACTTACTCGTTTCAAGGGCTAATTTCTCAAATGGTCATTTTTGCAGATCAAGGGTTATTTGTTAAAGTTCATCAAGTTGCCCATAAGTTGTATTAGTAGGTTCTATCTTATGTTCTTATTTCCCAACCCCTTAACCTAACCTCTTGTAATCTTAGTGTATTTAGTAGGTTCTATCTTATGTTCTTATTCCCCAACCCTTTAACCTAACCTTTCAGATGTAGTTTGTTGAATATATTATCCTTTTCCTAACCTTTCAGATGTAGTTTGTTGAATATATTATCCTTTTCCTAACCTTTCAGATGTAGTTTTGTTTCTCCTTTTTGTATATTTTTACCCAAACCATCTTTCCTTCTTTACTTTGATTCTCCTACTCCTTCTAACCCTCCTTTTCTATCTCTCTCCCTTATTCTCTCTCTTCCTCCCCCTCTCTCTCCCTCATTTGCTCAAATGCTCTCTTGTTTCTCAAATTCAAGTCTTATTGCTCCCATTCTCACACCCTCATTCTCATTCACTTAGTTTTTCTTTTTCTCAATTCAAGTCTTAGTGCTCCCATGCCCACACTCTCTCTCATTCTCTCTTCTTTGGTCCCATTTTCTTCCGCCCCCTCTCTCTTACTCCTTGCTCTTCTTTCATGCTCTCACTCCCTTGAGCTCTTGTTTCTCAATTTCAAGTCTTAGTAGATCTGATTCTTTACTATTGTAATTTTATTATTACTATGATAAAGAATGAACTTATATGTGAAAACAAAGTAAAGAAGGAAAGATGGTTTGGGTAAAAAGGTTAGGAAAAGGATAATATATTCAACAAATACGTCAAAAAAACACAATACACTACATCTGAAAGGATAGGGTAAAGGGTTGGGAAATAAGAACATAAGATAGAACCTACTAAATACACTAAGATTACAAGAGGTTAGGTTAAGGGGTTGGGGAATAAGAACATAAGATAGAACCTACTAAATACAACTTATGAGCAACTTGATGAACTTTAACAAATAACCCTTGATCTGCAAAAATGACCATTTGAGAAATTGGCCCTTGAAACGAGTAAGTTCCCATATATAAGAAAAACCTTTGAAATGGTTAAACACCCAATCTTAAACAAATAACACTTGAAATGCAAAAACGTCCATTTGAGAAATTATCCCTTGAAATGAGTAAATGCCCATATATAACAAAAATTCTTTGAAATGCTTAAATATCCAATCTCTAACAAATAGCACTTGAAATGCATAAGTGACCATTTGAGAAATTAACTAAAGAAATGAGTAAATGAATATGAGACAATGATTGACGAAACACAAAAGACAAGAAGGATTACTTATGTAAGTTAGATCATGTTTGGTTTGACTAGATAAGTTAGGATACATCAGTTTGGGAATGTAAGATTAAGTTAGGTAAAGCAAGTTAGGTTACGTAAGGATAGGTAAGATAGGTAAGGTAAGGTAAGGTAACATAGGTAAAGTTAGGTTATGCAGGTTAAGTTAGGTAAGATAGGTAAGGTAAGGTAAGGTAACATAGGTAAAGTTAGGTTAGGTTAGGTAAGATAGGTAAGGTACGGTAAGGTAACATAGGTAAAGTTAGGTTATGCAGGTTAAGTTAGGTAAGATAGGTAAAGTAAGGTAACATAGGTAAAGTTAGGTTATGCAGGTTAAGTTAGGTAATGTAGGTAAGTTAGGTTAAGCAGAATAAGTTAGGTAAGTTAAGTTAGGATAGGTAAAGTTAGGTTAAGTTAGGTATGATAGGTAAGGTAAGTTACGTTAGGATAGGTAAAGTTAGGTAAGATAGGGAAGGTAAGGTAAGTTATGTTAGGATAGGTAAAGTTAGGTTATGAAAGTTAAGTTAGGTAAGATAGGTAAAGTTAGGTAAGATAGGTTAAGCAGGTTAAGTTAGGAAAGGTAGGTAAGGTAAGGTAACATAGGTAAAGTTAGGTTAGGTTAGGTAAGGTAAGGTAACATAGGTAAAGTTAGGTAAGATAGGTAAGATAGGTAAAGTTAGGTAAGATAGGTAAGGTAAGGTAACATAGGTAAGGTAAGGTAAGTTATGTTAGGATAGATAAAGTTAGGTTTAGGAACGTTACGTTAACTAAGTAACATTGGGTGGAGAGGATAGGTTACGTAGGTTTGAACAGTGTAGTTCAGAGAACAGTTTTAGGGTAAAGAAACTAAGAAAATATGTTTTAACAGAAATGCAGGTTTGGTATGAAAAGCTGAACTAGTTACATTTTGGAGAGAAATTTTATGACTGAAGATGTCTTAAAGAATAACATGATAGAAGAAGGAGAGTTTCTTTGATGAACGAAGGTGTCTTAGAGAACAACTTTGGGAGAACAAAGGTGAATTAGAGATCACTTTGATGACTCTGAGAATAACTTTAGATGTCTCTGAAAATAACTTTTATGAAAGAAGATGTCTTAGAAAGCTTCTCTGATGAACGAAAGGTTACTTAGAGAATAACTTTTGTTAGCTCTTTGAATAACTTTGATGACTTTGAGAATAACTTTGATAGCTCTGGGAATAACTTTTATGATTTTGAGAACATCTTTGATGTCTTGGAGAACATCATTGATGTTTAGAGAACAACTTTGATGAACAATATTAACTTTAGATGTCTCTGAGAATAACTTTATAACATAGAAATTAACTTTAGATGTCTCTGAAAATATCTTTGATGACTTCGAGAATAACATTTGATGTCTCTGAGAATAACTTTGATGAAAGCAGATGTCTTAGATTAACTTTTGATGACTTTGAAAACAAGTTTGTTGAACAAAGATGTTTTTGAAAGTTTCTCTGACGAACGAAGGTGACTCTGAGAATAGCTTTGGGTAGCTCTGAGAATAACTTTTGTTGTCTTAGAATAACTTTTGATTGTTCTGAGAATAACTTTAGATATCTCGGAGAATAAGTTTGATGAACGAAGATATCTTACAGAGCAAATTTTATGTTTCGAAGAATAACTTTTTGATGACTCTGGGAATGACTTTGTTGTCTTAGAGAATAACTTTGAGGGCTTAGAGAATGTCTTTGATGAATGGAAGTGAGTTAGAGAATAACATAACATGACTGAGAATAACTTTTGATAACTCTTAGAATAACTTTGATGTCTTAGAGAATAACTTTAGATGACTTTGAGAATGTCTTTGGATAACTCTGAGATTAACTTTGATGTCTTTGAAACAACATTGATGAATTGGAGAATGTCTTTGAGAACATGAGTAGTATTTTGTTAGCTCAGAGAATAACTTTTTGATGACATAGAGAATAACTTTTATGTCTTAGAGAAGAACATTGATGGCTTAGAGAGAATATCTTTGATGAAAGATGATGTCTTGGATTAACTTTGACGTCTCTAGGAATAACTTTGATGACTGAGAATAACTTTTGATAGCTCTTAGAGAATAACTTTTATGAACGGAGATGTTTGAGATTAACTTTGATAGCTCAGAATAACTTTTGTGGACATGAGAATATCTTTGGATAACTCTGAGATTAACTTTGATGTCTTTGAAACAACTTTGATGTACGAGAGTGAGTTAGAGATTACCTTTGTTAACTCTGAGATTAACTTTGATGAACGAGAAAATACTTTTGATGACATCGAGAATAATTTGATAGCTCTGAGAATGGCTTTTATGCCTCTGAGAATAACTTTGAGGATGCAAGTAAATTTTTGAGTGTTTGAGAGTGTCTTTTGATATCTCGAAGAGTCCCATTGAAGTCTTAAAGGAAGTCTTTGATGTCTCGAAGAGTGTCTTTGACTATATTTCTTACTTAACGACATATAATTTTAGTTAGGAACAACGATGAATATGACTATTCTAGCGAAGTGAAAGGTTACTTTAGTTAGGAACAGTGTTGGGAAGAGGCTATACATGACTATTTCTGATGAGAGAAGTGATATTTCAGTTAAGAAATGACAAGGAAACATGATGAAGTAACTATTTTTTAGTTGACAGATGAATACTTTTAGTTAAGCAAAAAGACAAAACATGATGAACATGGCTTTTTCTGTTGATTGGCAGATAATTTTAGTTATGAAATGACAATGAAACATGATGAACACGGTTATTTTCTGATGAATGGGGAATATGTTTAGTTAAGAAATGATGAAAGTTATTATTTTTAGTTGATTGACGATGGATAAAAGCTAGTTATGAACAGTTTTGGAAAGTTTCCTTTGACAATTTTTCTTGATGAAACATAGCGGCTGTTAAGAAAGTGCTGAAAGAAGTTTCCTTTGACAATTTTTAGCTAAGAGAAAGGTTGTTTTAGTTAAGAACAGTGTTGAACGAGGCTATTTCTGACTATTTTTAGTTGACTGGATAATAGGTTTAGTTGAGAAATGAGGAAAGTGACTATGTTTTTAGTTGACCGATGAATACTTTTTTAGTTAAGGAACGTTAAATAACATGTAAGGGGAAAACCCAGAGAACATATGGGGGAACATGGCAAAGAACACATGTAAGAAAAGTTGATGAATATAGTGAACATGCTGGGAATATGAACTTACAGAGAACATGAAAACATGATAAGGAGAATAGGGATTACGAAGAATGAACAATGGACTTGTGAAGAACATGGAGAATATGACAAAGAATGTAGAAAACATGTAAGTGAAGGTGAAAAAACGAAGTGATCTTGTGAGGAACATGAACTTGTAGAGGAACATGAATATTGACAAAGAACACAAAATATGGAAGTTAGCATGAATATTGAGTATAAAAGTTGTAAAGAGAACATGTGATGAATATGAAAACATAGAAAATATGACTAGAATTTGTAGAGAACATAATGAGACTAAGAGAAAGATTACAGAAAAAATGGAGATACTTGTGAAAATATGAACTGAATGGGACTGTGAACATTTGAAGAACATGGAGTGAACACGGATGAGAATACGAAGAACACAGTGAATATTGAGAAAATATGCAAATACAGTACGATTATTGAAGGTTTGGATAAGTTGGGGATGAGAAGGTAAGGGAGGGAAAGGGTAAGAGTTAAGCTGGAGACGGACTTGATCGAAAATATTTATGTCTGATGATCTAAGGCTGAGGGAATGGAGCTTGGTTAATGCCCTGATTAATTTTACTACGTTAGAAAATAAGGTGATCTTAAATCTTAGGATGATTTAGTTGGAAATAAAGAACTTGCACAAATGAACTAAGCTGGGGGCACAAGAGTTGAAACTTGATAACTGAACTGGTTTTTATTTACTATGTCTGAAAATGTAGTTGGGTGATTTGGACTGAGAGTAATGAATTTACAAAAGTGAGCTTGGACAGAGGACAAGAGCTAGAGTTTTATAATTGTTTACTTCATATTTACTATGTCTGAAATACAGAGGGTAAAAATTTCAGGGAAATTGATGGGTTATTTACAAAGATACGAAAGAGAACTAAGGTGGGGACGAGAGCTGGAGCTCGATAACTGACTTGATTTTATTTACGGTGTCTGAAATACAGAGGGTAACAATTTAAGGGAAATTGGACTGTTATTAACGAAGACTTGAGGGTGGAAGAGGGTGGGGGACGAGAGCTGGAGCTCAGTAACTGACTTGATCTTATTTACTAACTTTGAAGTAAGTCTGCTTTTAATTTTAGGGAAATTGATGGGTTATTTACAAAGATACGAAAGAGAATTAAGGCGGTGACGAGAGCTGTAGCTCGATAACTATTTTGATCTTATTTACGGTGTCTGAAATACAGAGGGTAGAAATTTCAGGGGAATTGATCTGTTACTAACGAAGATACGAGAGAGAGCTAAGGCGGAGGACAAGAGCTGGAGCTTGGTAACTGTTTTGATCTTATTTACGGTGTCTGAAATACAGAGGCTAAAAATCTCAGGGAATTTGGACTGTTACTAATGATTTTGTACAAATGAACTAAGCTGGGGACAAGAGCTAGAGTTTGATAATTGTTTGCATTTACTAAACTATGTCTGAAATACAGAGGGTAGAAATTTCAGGGAAATTGATCTGTTACTAACGAAGATACGAGAGAGAGCTAAGGCGGAGGACAAGAGCTGGAGCTTGGTAACTAAATTACTGTATTGAACTACATTTGAAATATGATTATTTTTAAATTTTAGAGGGATTGGAATGATAGTATTCATTATACGACAGGGGACTAAGGTGGGGAACGTGAGCTAGAACTTGCTTACTAACATGATTTATTTGTGTAAAACTGACTTGCTTAATGAAAAGGAGCAAACATACGATGTTGGAAAATAGCAAGAGAGAGAATAATATGAAGAGGAGAGAGAGAGAGAGAGGAGGGACGGTCCAGATATTATGGTGAAGATAAGATAAGATTACCGAGGTGACCTGAAGGCCGTGTCTGGCTGACGTCTAAAGTAAACACAGGTGAGGCGACAGATTGCGAGGTAAGGGGGGAGGGAGGGGGGTGTGATGTACGAAACCCTGAAAACGAAGACTTATACATGTGATTTTCCAAATTTATATGAATAACTAAGGCTTACATAGACGATTTTGTAAGTTGAAAACATGTAAAATATGTCCGTAGAGTTCTCCTAGAAGCCCTAAAGTGCTACACACGTTATTTGAATTTCTCCCATAAGGCTTTAACAAACTTCTAAGTCTCGGAAATTATTTTTCTCATAAGAAATCCTTACTTCTAAAATCTGCGACTGACAAAATTCACCTGAAAACCCCCAAGCGCTACACACGATTTTCTAAATTTACCTGAAACCCTTGGGGCGCACAGACGATATTTGACCTGAAAAAAAATATCGTCTGTGTGGAGCCATCCCTACTACTCGCCAACACCACTCCACCACTGGTAATCTCTTAATCTACCACCACACACACAACAATCCACCACCACCACACACGGTAATCCGCCTCATTATCTCTCCGCGTAATAATCACTGGAGCCAATTTAGCGTTCAAGCCTGTCCTTTCATGTGTCATCCAACGCTGTTATGACGGCGGCTGTTGGGGCCATCCGGGCTCTAAAATATATAATAGTATAAATCAGTATACTTTACCTCTTATGCTAGACTCCTATTGATATTTGGCAAAGCAGTCAGCCATTGCAAAGTGGTCACGTTGCATACAATTTCAATCAGAGAAAAGCAAAATGCCACAATGGGTGGGGGTCTGTAGGGGGGGGGGGTACTGGTTGACCACTATTGAGAAAGTACCTTTTCAGTAGTTGGACAGTGTGAAAACTTATTAAAAATCAATAAAACAAGCAAAATAAATCTAATTAAACCCAACTTGTCAAAAAGGCGTGACAATTGGGGTCACCACAATATTACGAAAGTGGAGATTAACAAGATAGAATAACTGAAGCAACAACTGCCAGACGAGACACATGGAAAAGTTGCTTTACAAATAAACTTTCAGCGCCGAGCCTAGCGCTCTCACGGTCTGAAGCGCGCAGGTCTGAAATTGATCGCTAAAAAAATAATTCCAATACAAAATTCTTTAGAACATGTGTTTTTGGCAGACATCTGCCACATCTTCGGGTGTATTACAGATGACAAGACTAAGTTCATCTCCTCAGAGATCACTGCACAAATCACTGGAGCCTTGCGGCTGAGTGGACAGCGCTCCAGGGTCGTAGTCCTAATGGCCCGGGTTGATTCCCGACGGAGGCGGAAACAAATAGGCAGAGTTTCTTTCACCCTGAAGCGCCTGTTCCCCTAGCAGTAAATAGGTACCTGTGAATTAGACAGCTGCTTCCTGGGGATGTGTGTATGTGCGCGCGTGTAGGAGAAACATGTGTAGTAGACATAAGGAAAATTTGATTGGTTAGAAAGGCGGGGGCCAAGAGCTGACAGCTCGATTCAGCAGACACTAATAGTAAATACAATACCGCGGGCCCTCACCCCCACCTCACCGCCGTCGTCACCCCCCCCCCCCACCACCACGTCACCGTCGTCGTCGTCACCCCCCCTCACCACCACGTCACCGTCGTCACCCCCCCTCACCACCACGTCACCGTCGTCGTCGTCACCCCCCCCCCTCACCACCACGTCACCGTCGTCGTCCTCACCCCCCCCCTCACCACCACGTCGTCGTCGTCACCCCCCCCCCTCACCACCACGTCACCGTCGTCGTCGTCACCCCCCCCTCACCACCACGTCACCGTCGTCGTCCTCACCCCCCTCACCACCACGTCACCGTCGTCGTCCTCACCACCACGTCACTGTCGTCGTCGTCACCCCCCCCTCACCACCACGTCACCGTCGTCGTCGTCACCCCCCCTCACCACCACGTCACCGTCATCGTCGTCACCCCCCCTCACCACCACGTCACCGTCGTCGTCACCCCCCTCACCACCACGTCACCGTCGTCGTCCTCACCCCCCCCTCACCACCACGTCACCCCCCCCCCTCACCACCACATCACCGTCGTCGTCGTCGTCACCCCCCCCTCACCACCACGTCACCGTCGTCGTCGTCACCCCCCCTCACCA
The DNA here is from genome assembly GCF_040958095.1 of Procambarus clarkii. Taxonomy (NCBI): domain Eukaryota; kingdom Metazoa; phylum Arthropoda; class Malacostraca; order Decapoda; family Cambaridae; genus Procambarus; species Procambarus clarkii. Next base: position 17,125,748 of record NC_091165.1, read on the forward strand.
CCACGTCACCGTCGTCGTCGTCGTCACCCCCCCTCACCACCACGTCACCGTCGTCGTCGTCACCCCCCCTCACCACCACGTCACCGTCGTCGTCGTCGTCCTCACCCCCCCCTCACCACCACGTCACCGTCGTCGTCGTCACCCCCCCCCCCTCACCACCACGTCACCGTCGTCGTCATCCCCCCTCACCACCACGTCACCGTCGTCGTCGTCGTCACCCCCCCCCTCACCACCACGTCACCGTCGTCGTCGTCACCCCCCCTCACCACCACGTCACCGTCGTCACCCCCCCTCACCACCACGTCACCGTCGTCGTCACACCCCCCTCACCACCACGTCACCGTCGTCACCCCCCCTCACCACCACGTCACCGTCGTCACCCCCCCCTCACCACCACGTCACCGTCTTCGTCGTCGTCACCCCCCCCTCACCACCACGTCGTCGTCGTCGTCGTCACCCCCCCCCCCTCACCACCACGTCACCGTCGTCGTCGTCGTCACCCCCCCCCTCACCACCACGTCACCGTCGTCGTCACACCCCCCTCACCACCACGTCACCGTCGTCACCCCCCCCTCACCACCACGTCACCGTCGTCGTCACACCCCCCCCTCACCACCACGTCACCGTCGTCGTCGCCCCCCCTCACCACCACGTCACCGTCCTCGTCGCCCCCCCCCCTCACCGCCACGTCACCGTCCTCGTCGCCCCCCCTCACCACCACGTCACCGTCCTCGTCGCCCCCCCCCTCACCACCACGTCACCGTCGTCAACCCCCCCCCCTCACCACCACGTCACCGTCGTCGTCGTCACCCCCCCTCACCACCACGTCACCGTCGTCGTCGTCACCCCCCCCCCTCACCACCACGTCACCGTCGTCGTCACCCCCCCCCCCACCATCGTCGTGGCAACATACACCAGGGAATCCAACAAGTGACAAGACGAGGATAATTAAATTCCAAGTTTGTGAGGCTTGTTCCGCCAAGTTGTAATCAGGTGTGACCATCAGTCCGGACTGGGTACCTCCACCGACGTATTCACCACCAAAAATTACACCAACCAATTGAAAGTGTCCCAAAGTTTGGTCGTTACTTGCAGACGGCCGCTATGAAGCACCACACGACGAACACCTCAACAATTGAATGTTGGTGTTGCACATTTAAATGCAATTGTACACTTAAATTTTTTGCAATTAGGTACTTAAATTCTGCATTATTAAAAAGTTGGAAAGTAAGACAACAATCAGGAGAAAGTGCGACTATATAGAACTTTGAATGAAGACAAGATGAAAGTTGGGACTGTACCGAGGGTAGAGTCAAAACTTATTTAAAGTATATTGATATATTAAGATACAGATCAAAAGATGGGAGTAGTTAAGGCTCTTTTTATCATACTGGACTTCATGTCCCTCACTGGGCTCAACACCATGCGACACACAAATCATAGTTTACATCACACATTACAATAGGCATCTCATACCACTCACTACAACTTGCATGCTACCGTTACACTCTTGGAGCCAAGTGTTTATACGTCCTAGCATTCTCCCTCATTCCATTGTCACACATCCAAACAATTTGATGTGGTACACTACTGATTTCCTTATTTCTGTAGTTGTCAAGCCATTTACAGTAATATATAGTGATGCAAGTGTGGGCGTGCGGCATACTACATAATTAACACGCCTTATCATTTTCACTGACACCCAGATATATTTATAACCTAGTCTTAATCTCGTGTAACTTGAGTCCTTCCATGTAGACTTTCCTCTACCATAAGTGAAGGAGGAGTTTTGGTTCTATTATTGGATAATGGTTTAGTGTATTACTTCTGTCCACCATTATCGTTCTCTTAACTTTCCTTCATCCTCTTGGATCATCTTTATGCCTTTATTTGTTTTAAAAGATTATTGACATACAAAATCGATTTTTTTTCCATTCATCTTCTCGCTATAACATCAACTGCCTCAGTCAACAATATTCTCACATGTGAAGGGATCCACATAAATCTTACTTTATACCCATTTTTGTCAGTGTCTTAATATTATCGCTACACTACTTCACAGTATGCTGATATACTGGGCGTCTGCTATTTAAAGACTCCAACGCTCCTCTACTATCAATGAAAAAAACAGGTATCTTTACAACATTTGACTACTTCAAGCCTGCTAATATCGCTAAGTTCAGCTTGTGTTGATGAGCCGGTCAGTTAAGCAGTGTCCAATAACAGTATCTACGGTGCTTATGTCAGTCCCTAATCAAGACTCCACATTGTCTTTCCCTCCTTCCTTCGTCGCTAATGGCTCCCCTCAATCTAACGTCTGTCCATAATTTCTTTTCCTCTTTTTCATCTTTAAGACGACTTCTTGAAATGGGCTCGAGTCATCTTTATTATCCTCCATGTTGGACATGGAACCGTTTCCTCCATCGCTCAGGCAAGCCTCTTCTGCCAATTATTTTAAGAAATTCCTGTCACCCAACTGATGAGCACAAGGTGGCGACCTGAGCTGCTCAGCTGGTGATCACAGGGTGACGGTTTTCAACAGCACTCCAGGACACATCCGTCTTCCACCAAAGTTGGCATGAGACAGAGGGAAGAAGCGGTACCTAAACCTCGTGGACCGTCGGGAATCGAACGCCAACCTCCAAAATGTAAAGCTGTCGATGAATTTACCAATGCAAGTACTAGGAAGAACAATGACAAATGGGAAGCAAACTGCCTGAAGAAGAAGAGAGCACAAGGAGCCACGGTAGTCTTGGCGTCAATCATAATGCATCACTTTCCGGTTATTAAGCCCGGGACAGGAAGCCTGCTTAGGATCATTGATGACCCTCACTCACCCCAGTTCCCCAGGCCAACGACTGACTTTCCTCGGCATCCAAATCCACAACCGTTATCTCTGGCCTGGGTCGTCTTCTAGCATTTTGATCTTATTCCTTACTCTACGTGATAAGTTCTAGTCCGATGTTCCAGCCCGTCGTCCTAAGATGTCCCAACGTCAATTAACTCTTATCAAATGTCTTTATCCTAACCTACCACAGAACCTAAAACAAAAAACGGGGCATTGTCTCACTTTCGCGAGCCGCTACCATTTTTCAAGTACAATTTTTGACCTTCGGTAGGTCAACCTAAATTAGTATACATCAAAATGTGAAGTATAAAATCAGATATACTCTACCTGTTTTTTTCATTTGGACAGGTTGATCTGTTCAGTGGTTGAATATTCAGGGATTAAGAGTGTTCCTGTTTTTTCTGCTCCTGTGGTATACAGTCTTTTGCACTGCGTGTCATTTTACAAGTTGTGTTATCATTAAGGTATGTAGTGGTAGTAGCGTGGTAGTGGTAGTAGCGTGGTAGTGGTAGTAGCGTGGTAGTGGTAGTAGCGTGGTAGTGGTAGTAGCGTGGTAGTGGTAGTAGTACTGGAGTGCCCCGCGGTGAGGTGCCGCACTCTAGGGCCTTGTACACATATGATTATGTCCGTGGCTGTGTGCTTGCGAAACGAAATCTTCTATTTCCTCAAGGCTGTTTTGGCATTGTTCATTTTCTCAAGTGAATGTTTATTCCGGTTACATCAATCGCGAGTCCCAGTCCCCAGCTGCCTACGGTCGTGTGCTCGGCCAGTGGTCAAGGGTAATGGGCGCTAGATTTAGTTTTGCAATGAGTGTTATCCGAAACTCATGTTTGTTGGTACTTATTTTTTTTTTTTGAGCCATTAATTTTCCAGTAGACTTGTTGAGCTGTAACGCCTTCGACTGTCCTGGGGGTTTGTTATGACCCATCATACACTAGGTATAACTGGTGTATGATGTAATCATACCTTAGTATAAGCAAGGCAGTGTAGCCTAGTATAATGTACCTTGAATATATAATTATGTGTATATATATTTTTGAATTCTATGCATTACCATGTATTATGTATACATTTACATGCCTGATGTATTATGCCAGTAATACGTATGTACTATGATGTATCCATTTCCTTGCTGTAGCCTCTTGTCACTTTGCCCTGATCATTCTTAGTACTTTGTTTTGTGTGGCTGTGACGATCCTTGTCAGGAACCCGTAGGTGCGGGACCGGGACGTCCACCTCCCGAGGGTCGTGCGGCCCCCCAGGCTCTGCTTCAGGAGGCTGGGGTCGTCCATACCTTTGATGGTGTGGTTCTTATCCGGCCCCGACCACGGCGGTGTCCGGGGTTGGAGGTCCCTGTGCCCTTCTTCACCACCTTCGAGGTCAACCCCGGAACTCACAGTTCCTGCGACGGCGCTGGAACCAATCGTATTGGCGTATGCCTTTCCATTGGAGACTTTCAGCGCCGTGGAGAGGGGGGACCTGCTGCCTGGGTTTTGTAATACTAAATTATATGTATGTTCAAGGATTTATTGCTTGCAAATGTTCTGAGAATGTGAAGAGGTAGTGACTGCAATCTTGCAGTGTTGGATAACGTGCGACCCGAGGCGCTCTCGCCCGCCACTGGCTCACTACTCGGACAATTCAGAACGAGTGGTCGCGCTGCGGTCTGCTCTCATTTATATGGCATTTGTACTGTCTAATGACCTTGTAACATATAGAATGTCACTTTATTGATGTGTATTGAATCACACTACCGATGTGCACCATTTGTGACAGGTGATATGTCTTGTATGACTGATGTGGCGGGTATCTGAGGATATTAATAAAGTGACTCTTGCTACATTTGTGTCGATTGATTCCTCACCCATTACTGATTATTGTGACACCACCATTCTGTATATCTATGATTTGAAGCATGCTAGAGCTAGTGTACCACTACATTAGAATGGAGCTTACTGACAGCTAGTTCAGAGGTTGTGCTGTACACGGCATCACGATGATTCCGAAGAGCTTTGAGTAGAGTTAGTTTAATGTGAGATTTGTGGAGAACTTAGTTCTTATTTTACGGAGTCTTGTTTGATATGCTCCAGTAAACGGGTTACTTTTAGCGATTCTGTTTATTTACCCCTAAACTTGATTTGAAGGCCAGGTGGTCTTACCGAGTTTTTGAAGACATTATCGACACCGGCGATGCTGTGCAGCATTAGGGCACGACAGGGTTGCACTATTACTTTCAATTCGATGCCGAGTTTAGCTGTTCTATTGTCTATGAAGCTGGATAGTGAGGTAGTAAATCTGAGGGGGAGGAGGGAATAGGATAAAACGCCAAGCCATTACAACTATACAGCATTGGGAAGGGGGGTCAGGATAAAGATTTAGGATGGGATGGAGGAAAGGAATGGTGCCCAAGCACTTGGACGGTCGGGCATTGAACACCGACCTGCATGAAGCAAAGACCGTCGCTCTACCGTCCAGTCCAAATGGTTGGTAGGCTGGGAGGACGGGGGGTGATGGGCTGGAACGAGGCAGGATCAGGAAAGGTTGTTGGTCTAGTCAGGTGCCAGGCGGGGGGTGGCAGGCGGGGGGTGGGTAGGAGACGGCCAGGTGCCAGGCGGGGGGTGGCAGGGGGTGGGTAGGAGACGGTCAGGTGCCAGGCGGGGGGTGGCAGGGGGTGGGTAGGAGACGGCCAGGTGCCAGGCAGGGGGTGGGTAGGAGACGGTCAGGTGCCAGGCGGGGGGGTGGCAGGGGGTGGGTAGGAGACGGCCAGGTGCCAGGCGGGGGGTGGCAGGGGGTGGGTAGGAGACGGTCAGGTGCCTGGCAGGGGGTGGGTAGGAGACGGTCAGGTGCTAGGCGGGAGGTGGCTGGGGGTGGGCGTAGGAGACGGCCAGGTGTCAGGCGAGGGGTGGCAGAGGGTGGGTAGGAGACGGCCAGGTGCCAGGCGGGGGGTGGCAGGGGGTGGGTAGGAGACGGTCAGGTGCCTGGCAGGGGGTGGGTAGGAGACGGTCAGGTGCTAGGCGGGAGGTGGCTGGGGGTGGGCGTAGGAGACGGCCAGGTGTCAGGCGAGGGGTGGCAGGGAGTGGGGGCAGGAGACTGCCAGGTGCTAGGCGGGAGGTGGCAGGGGGTGGGCGTAGGAGACGGCCAGGTGTTCGCGTGGTACATCTTCGTCAGCGCCACCTTCCACCACCTTTGTCATCCGCGGCAGCAGGAGACGAGCAAGAAGAGTGAGTGATGACCAACCTCATATTTTCTTGGTGTCTGAAACAATTTCTTTGTGGAGAAAATATATAATAGGATTTCCGAGCAAGGTGGAGGTAGTTCTGCTCTAGTACTTGACATTCTCCTTGTACTTTCAAACCATTCAAATTTGTTTTTCCTCAAACATTGAACTTGCTGCATTTTATCGCTCGCGGTTCATGTGAAGTGTAAGCCGTTTTTTCATTTTTCCTTTCCAGGCGAGTGTTGGTGCACAAGCACGCATGAACACACATCACAAATGTAAGACTTGTGGCAAGTGCAACAATGTAGACACGTGCTGTGCACGAGAGGAGGATGGAAGGGATGAAGGCGACAACGCAACACCCAAATATGCCATAGGAATATTTTAAATAAAAACGCTAAGAGTGAAGATAGAAGAGAAATAGGCAAGAATTGAAGTGGAGGAAGACGCCATATAGAAGTGCAAGTAAGGTATAGCAACCACGCAGGGAGTGAACTGAAGCTCAACACTTAAGTTGCCTGGTATACCTGGCCAAAAACGTGCAACACCGACCTCTTAACCTCCCACCTAAACAAAAATGTAGAAGTAACAAAAAAAGTTGAGATTTAAGAAGACTGGTTCCAGTCCTGTGGGACGTTACACCAAGATGATGAGGGAACACCACAACGTTGGGTGGAAGAAAACAGTGGCGACATGACAACGTACTATACTGAGAGCAACTGACAGTGGACACTGAAGCCCCGCTCAAGAAGCACCGCCCGTGTCACCGCAAGACACGGCAGGAACAGAGGACACAGGTTGCAAGCCCCACACACAGGCGAGCTGGAGGAATATCAGGAACCCCTTTAGTCTAAAATAGAATGTGAAAGGTGTTACAAGTTGCCGAGGCGATCGCAATAAAGCATGTGCAGAGAGAAGTACAACGAGAACCATGAGTAGTAGTTATGGCAGGAGAGGCAGGGTTAGGACACACACACACACGTAGACGAGTGCATCTAGGAGACCACTCGACGGTTCTTAACGAATATATTAAAAAATTTCAATTCATTTACACATTTCTACGCGTCCCCCCTTTCCCTCCCCATTGGAATTCCTGGGAGCGAGCTGGGATCCTGTTTTCCTTTCCATTTTCTTGAGGTCCTATTGACACTGCTCGACTCCCTTCCTCTTCCCCTTCCTCTCCCCCTCCCTCTATCGACCACTGGCCAGAGGACTGGAACACCAAGAACAATCGTAAATGGAGAGCAAAGTGGGAATAATTGGGGACAAGACAAGGGCACCTAAGACAAATTCAATTAAATGTTGAAGCATATGACAAGGATCAGGAGCGAGATTAGTTAGGAACTGCAAGCCCCTGAGAGAACCAAGATATCCAGGTAGCTGAGAGCCGATCAGTAGAGGCACCATTACCTAGGCCAGACCTCGTTTCAGGGCATGTCAAAAAAATATTTATCCTAACCCAAGGACTACAGTGCATGAAGCAGTATGCTAGCAGCAACTTTGCTGAATACGGTAAAAAGTACTAGTTATCTAATAAAAGGAAAAAGGCTAATTATAGTGTTAGGACTGAAGGACCCATATAAGTGATAAGTAACTAGACAGCTGCGGTGATGGAAATCATGAATTAATCAGAGGGCGACCATCTCTAGCAGCCTCGACTGTTACAGGAAGCTGTTGGATTCTCAAAATATCACTATTATTCCTGCATATCTTGACCAGCTGAATTTTAAACTGTCTTAGCATTTACAGTTCAGGGAGAGTAGCACATAATACGACTTTATTACCCTATGGTAGGACCAGGCAACAACGTAGAAGGATTTCTGGGAAAGATTGTAGAATAATCATGAATAAACCCATTAGTAAAGGTAGGGAATGCAAATGGAACTACGTGCAAAGTTAGAGAGTAGCGTTTCTTCAGAGGTGTGACAGGATAGCAGCTCAGAGGCAAGTTAGAGACTCGGGGGAAAGGAGTGGGGTGGACGCCACAAAGCAGAAATAATTTCTCTACCAGCCAACACACACATCTTCCCTTATCCATGACTACTGCTTCCCTACCATGCCCAAACATCTCGCTCCGTCCCCTCCACGAGGGTCTTCCCTAGTCACTGCTGTTCAACCTTAAACCCAAAATACCACTCAACCCAGAGAAAAAAAAAAACTTCGTTACCAACCAATCAACCCCCAAACCAATCTTGATTCTGCCCCTTTCCTGTTCACAATGACAACCCACTTTGCCCACCACATCACTGTTGTACCACACGGCCTTCCAAACTGCAAGTGATTTGGAGAAGTGCTTTGGTTAATTGTAAACTTTCGGATGTCACATTTTGGCGTGTCTTAGGCTTGCAAGATATTTATTCCCATTTTTAGCAATCATCCTGCCAGAACTATCATTATTTCGAAGAGAAAGTTTATAATCAGGTTCCAAGGAGTCTATGTTCAATGATCTATTTTGTGCCGAGTTTGCATGATTTTAAGTGCCCATCATATGAAAAAACAAAAACATAAGAATTAATGCTCGAACGTACAAAAATGGACTTTTCTACTCACAAACAGTCACTTTTACGGTTATATCAAGATACAAGTATTGGAATACTCCAAATGCAAAAATACTCCTAAAATGCCGAACTAGAGTGCTTAACATATCCTTTGGCCAAAATAAAACATTCTATGTTTAATATATTCCAACTTAGGACCTAATTTAGTACATACATATCCTATACTAGGCTTTTTTCTTGCCCTCTTCAAAATTATTAGTACAAAGCAGGATTTCAGGTCGACTTACTATTGTGATGGCAATGATTACTTCAAGTACTGTACCGTTTGGATGACAAGTTGAACTTTATTTGTGGCTTAGTCACATTTGTATTAGTATGGTAACTACCGATTTGAGAGATTGTGCGCGCACATTATCTCCGTTAAAAGTGTGAGCGTACCAGTAATATCGGCGCAGTTCTGAATAAGTGAATCCACTTACCAGTATTGCTGTATGTTGCCTTTGCTCAGTGGAAATAATATTGTTGCTGGGTAGATATTTTAATAAGGTAAAGAAATCTATCATTGTTATCTTAATTTACTTGGGTACCGTTAAGTAGCCATAGAACCACGATACAAATTTAGACTTGTAAATTTACAATAGTTGAAAGAAGTGTTGCAGCTTTCATTAAGTGCTAGTCTTACAGCTGTGGGCGAGATCTATGACATCCAGACTAATCTATATTTAATCGAGAGATAAATAGTGAACGTGAGAACTGAAGACTTACAAATATCTTATAAACATATATTTTGAAGCCACCGAGACTAGCAGACTAACTTAAGACTAAAGTGATCACTTGTGTTGCTGCGGGACGTACGTTTCTTGGCCGAGAGATTTGAGGATGCCTGACGATGCTTGGGACCTGACAGCTGAGTGGATAGTGCTCAGGATTAGAAGTCCTGAGGTTCCGGGTTCTGGATCACGTAAATTATTGTGATCTTGGCCTAGGCTATTACAAATTAACGGAGAACTGACACTAGTAAGACGAGTGTAGAACGCCATTTCACAGGAGGTCGTGGTCTCTTGGAATGTGTTGGAAAGCAGTGTGCATTCCTGACAGTACGCCATCTTCTTCCTTCTCGAGATGATTTTGGGGCTTAGCGTCCCCCGGGGCCCGGTCTTCGACCAGGCCTCCTTTTTTGTTATACACCCCCAGGAAGCACCCCGTAGTAGCTGTAACTTCCAGGTACCTATTTACTGCTAGGTAACAGTGGCATCAGGGTGAAAACATTTTGCCCATTTATCTCTGCCTCCACCGGGTATCGAACCCGGAACCTCTGGACTACGAATCTGAAACGCTGTCCACTCAGCTGTCAGACGCCATGCTCATAGTATTTCCCCACGTCCAGATAGAGGCTCCAGATTACTTTTCGAATAACAGGTACAAGAGAAGCAGACGTGCCTCAGTTCTGATGAGTTGAGAGGGTACTCAGGATGGATGCAAAATAGTATCTCTAGGGTAGGGTGCGGCACCTGTGGAGCTCTCCTCCATTTTGTCAGTAAGAGGGAGACTGTATTCCACAAACATGAAACTAAGTGCAGACAAAGAAACAAATTTACATTGAACTAACTGCTAAGATAATAAGTAGATTTCGTATGTGATATCATTTTTACACTATTGCAGGCTTTTGTCCAGGCACAGAAGACCGACAGCACATGGTCTGAAGGCTGGTGCATCACAGGGAATTCCTGTGAAATCTCAAATTCATACGTAAATATCCAAAGAAATTTCAAAAGTAACCACTATAGGTACATCACCACCATGGAAATGGCCATCTTTAACTTTTACACATACTTCAGAGCACGTGAGCTCAAGTTGGATATAATGCCGAGGTATTTTCCTGGTACAGGGATAAGAAGCACGAAAGCCAACCTCCAACTCGTCAGAAACAATCCTATCATATTCTCTTGTATATTCAGAAACCAAGGAAAGTTACCAACCACGACAAGCATGTATATGAGTGGGATTGGGTGGTTATAAATAGGAACTGCCTCGTATGGGCCAATAGGCCTTCTGCAGTTACCTTTATTCTTATTTTCTTAAGCTGCAATCATGTCATTTTCGCGTCTAGGGAGCGTACTATAACCTCACGTAAATAGCGTTAACAGTTTCTTAACGTGCAGATTAAGAAATATTCTTCAATTACACAGGAATCACAATAGCTTGATGTATCACATTAACGATGCCACAAGGACCGCAACCCGTCCTCGACTCGAGTCCATTACATACAGCGGTCAACCCCTCAGACGCATTCATAAATTTTAACATGCAGTTCATTCAAAACGGGAATTTTCTCAAGTATAAATTAATATTATAATATATTAACATATTGTGTATATATAGGCATAGGATAGGTTAGGTTAGGTTAGGTGTTTAGGTTCTGTTGGCGATTATTTGTAGTACGTGGGTGAAGCATTTATAGCGTTGTGGTTCGAACAAAATTCGTCAGTGAAGCACTTGTTCCGGATATGTTCGAACGTCAGCAGTTGTGAGTCGTGTGTAAACGGCTTTTCATTCATAAACAGGGGGTGTGGCGGGTGCATGGAATCACTTTTGGATCTTTCTTTAGAGGACGGGCTGAGGACCGCTATGAGGGTTCGAATCTACGTCAGAAACGATTCCAGACCCGCACAGTCGATTAAGGCGCGTCTGGGATCCTCTCGGACGTCGATTCGAACCCTTATCATGGCCATTGTGGATTTGTTTATTTTTCCACTTCCCCTCCTCGATAACATTAGCTCACAAAAGTCTAATATGACCACCATCATAGTGATTAATGGATATTTTATAATTAGTGTTTACGTAATTAGCATTACTAGGTAGCTCTGCTGTGTTACTTTATTTAATTTAGACCAAAAGTGCACATTAAACTTGTGTATATTCCTTATTTCCCAGACGACCTGGAGCGAGTAATGGATCTGGTAGCACAACAATAAGGTTGCTTTTGCCACGTAATCCTCAACTATTTCATCTTTTGACCAGATCCCAAACAAGTCGGGACGAGAGGGGATAGAGCTTTCTGACTTTAAAGGATCACAGGAGACCATCCCACCCGAAGATAATGGAACACCCTTAGCCTGTCTCCTATCCTTTGGACAAAACGAATGATAAACAACTCGACTGCCATCTAGGTTCTCAGCAAATTAACTGTCTCAACATGCACATTATTCTCTTATGTATGGAGCCAGCTTGCAGCTGTGCCAAGCGTCACATACAGTTGTTGCATCGTGCAGCTGACAGCTCCTGTGAGCCTGTCATCCTGGTTACTGATAGCATCCCGGTTAAAGTGTATACACTCCACATATTGACATCTGAACAGTCATTACCTGTTAATGAGGCTCACAGTTAAACAGCAAGAGCAATCGGTTGCACCACCGAGGGCCTCGACTAATAATGCTGCATGAAGTGTTATAGGAAAGTGGTGCTTGCCATGGAGCTCATCAGTCGGCTTCCATAGCCCAACTCCAGCACAGCACGAGCAACGCAGAATGCCGTTTTGTATTTGATGTGTTGCGCTCACCAGTTTACGAGTTCTCTGACCTCCACAAGGTGTGCCATCTGTTCTGGACACCAAATGCAATAAAGGAACAGGGAAGGTGGCACACCAATTTCTTCAAAATCCTCATAAGAAACGCATGAAAGATTGTCGGTGGGGAAAAAGTCCTGTGGGAAATTCCTCTTCCAAGACTATTTACATTTAATCCATTTCCCTAAGTACGTGCCAAGAATTATATTTGTTAGTGTAGAATTTGTATATTTATTAGGAAATAAACATGTCAGTTACGTAAAGAATTACGATTAACTCTTCGACGTAATAAAGAAAGTGACCGGCATACTAACAATTATTCATAAATGAAAACACATTTACGTATGTTCGAAACTTAACGAGTCTAGTCTGAGAGCTGAATTCGCAAGAAATTAAAGCTATAAATTATCATCAAATTTATTTCAAAGAAATTAAACTTTGAACAACTCTCCTTCCGGGGACAGGAAATAATTATTTGGGAGATGAACTGTCCCTCCCGGGTAGAGTAGACGCCATTGGTCCAGCCGAGATCGGACACGCGGGAGCAGTGCTGGAGTTGTCTAGCATCAGATTCCTGTATCACACTGACCCTCGTCTACATGGGAAGTACCTCATTATTCGTGTCTAGTTGTTCATCATACAGGACAATCATTATAAATATATGAAGATGTGGTTATGAGGCATGAACACCCAGCCCGTCGGAGTGTCTAGCTCTCAACCTGTAGGCATTAGTAATTTATTTAATATTTCCTCATATCGACAGTCTCGAATTGCTCTTTGTGGGCAGGCTGTGATCCAAACTACGGTAATTTATGTGGTTAGTGATATCCATTAAAGTGACGCCCCAAGCCTATTGTTGACCAGTCCAGGAACCAGGCCCCACGTGACTCGGGCATCAAATTCCTGTAGATCCCCTCCCATGTTGGAATATGTGGGAATGAACGAGCAGATGTGCTGGCTGCTGAAGGAGACCATATTTAATACTTCATACCCAAGACTTCTACAAATTAGAGGTGTCAGGCAACATCACCGTGACAAGATAACTGAGGAAAGGAGGATAGAGGAACCAGTGAATCTGTACGATGGTACAATATGGTTGCTGCTGGCAATCCGTCATTATGGACGAAGACGAGGTGGCCGCGGGAGAGAATCAGTAACAGCAAGAATCCGTCTTGGATACAAATATCAATGGAGATTCGGAATGGAGACAACAGTTGATCAGCGAAGTTAAAGAATCTGTGGCGAGTGATGGATATTGCCTTGACCACTACTTGAGAGAATGTGAACATCTAAGAGTCGTTAGAAATATCTGTATAGTAATAAGCCCCACATTGTCTGAGGAAAATACCATGTCATATATAAATACTGTTCTTAGAAGATTCCCCACATTTTGCACCCGCAAGATAACTTAAGATTTTAAGGGTTAACAATGTTAATCTTCCTGTTTGATAAGCTTTTCACTTGAGACAGTTAAGCAACTCCCAGCTGTGTCTGGGTACAAGTGACAAGATGAATAACCCAGCGAGTTTTCGTCCTACTGGGGAGTGCTGTACATACTGCTATGGCGGTGTATCCACTCACAGGACAACCCGTCCTCTTAAAAATAACGTCGCTTTTCGCTCGTATGCACGCTATGGCCAAAAGTGGACGTAATTTGAAATTAAATCGACTCACAAAAGTGACGTACTGTTCCGTTTTCTGTTTGAGTCGTCCGGCCTACTCGGAAAGGTTAGGAGAGGAAACTTTCAATTAACATTTTTCATACAAATTTGAAATTTTATGAGAATTTCCTGCCCATCTAACCTACCAGAGGACCCTTAACTTACTATTGATGAAAAAAAAATCAAATTTATTTTTTTTTTCATTTTCAAATTACGTCCACTTTCGGCAATACGGGCAAAAGGCCAAAAGCGACGTTATTTTTAAGAGGACAGGTTACACAGGAGGAGTGGCGCTGCCCAATAAACTCGCCCCTTGGGGCAAAAAAAAAAAAATCATAAGCGTCCTGGACAAAGCTTTAGATACTGGAACAGGTAAACTATTTATTTACCTTATTATAAATAACTAAATTTTCAATTGAAATCAAAATTTAATTGAAATAACATTTAATTTAGTTAATTACCAATAATTATAAAACCCCTCAGGTGTGTGAAATTGTGTGTGTAGTCCTTATAACAGTTCACTACTTCCCATTAAATAAAATTCAATTAAATAATTAATCAAATAAAATTAAACGAAAAATCCCACAGGTCCTCCAGCCACTGGGTGCTGGGGGGGGGGGGTTTGTTCTCCACAGTGCTGGGGGGGGGTTCGTTCTCCACAGTGCTGGGGGGGGGGGGTCGTTCTCCACAGTGCTGGGGGGGGGGTTCGTTCTCCACAGTGCTGGGGGGGGGGGGTCGTTCTCCACAGTGCTGGGGGGGGGTTCGTTCTCCACAGTGCTGGGGGGGGGGTCCGTTCTCCACAGTGCTGGGGGGGGGGGGGTTCCGTTCTCCACAGTGCTGGGGGGGGTTCGTTCTCCACAGTGCTGGGGGGGGGGGTTCGTTCTCCACAGTGCTGGGGGGGGGTTCGTTCTCCACAGTGCTGGGGGGGGGGGTTCGTTCTCCACAGTGCTGGGAGGGGGGTTCGTTCTCCACAGTGCTGGGGGGGGGGTTCGTTCTCCACAGTGCTGGGGGGGGGTTCGTTCTCCACAGTGCTGGGGGGGGGGTTCGTTCTCCACAGTGCTGGGGGGGGGGGGGTTCGTTCTCCACAGTGCTGGGGGGGGTTCGTTCTCCACAGTGCTGGGGGGGGGGTTCGTTCTCCACAGTGCTGGGGGGGGGGGGTTCGTTCTCCACAGTGCTGGGGGGGGGGGTTCGTTCTCCACAGTGCTGGGGGGGGGGGTTCGTTCTCCACAGTGCTGGGGGGGGGTTCGTTCTCCACAGTGCTGGGGGGGGGGTCGTTCTCCACAGTGCTGGGGGGGGGGTTCGTTCTCCACAGTGCTGGGGGGGGGTTCGTTCTCCAGTGTGCTGGGGGGGGGGTTCGTTCTCCAGTGTGCTGGGGGGGGGGGTTCGTTCTCCACAGTGCTGGGGGGGGGTTCGTTCTCCACAGTGCTGGGGGGGGGGCTCGTTCTCCACAGTGCTGGGGGGGGGGTTCGTTCTCCACAGTGCTGGGGGGGGGGTTCGTTCTCCACAGTGCTGGGGGGGGTTCGTTCTCCACAGTGCTGGGGGGGGGGGTTCGTTCTCCACAGTGCTGGGGGGGGGGGTTCGTTCTCCACAGTGCTGGGGGGGGGGTTCGTTCTCCACAGTGCTGGGGGGGGGGTTCGTTCTCCACAGTGCTGGGGGAGGGTTCGTTCTCCACAGTGCTGGGGGAGGGTTCGTTCTCCACAGTGCTGGGGGAGGGTTCGTTCTCCACAGTGCTGGGGGAGGGTTCGTTCTCCACAGTGCTGGGGGAGGGTTCGTTCTCCACAGTGCTGGGGGAGGGTTCGTTCTCCACAGTGCTGGGGGGGGGGGGGTTCGTTCTCCACAGTGCTGGGGGGGGGTCGTTCTCCACAGTGCTGGGGGGGGTTCGTTCTCCAGTGTGCTGGGGGGGGGTTCGTTCTCCAGTGTGCTGGGGGGGGGGGTTCGTTCTCCACAGTGCTGGGGGGGGGGGTTCGTTCTCCACAGTGCTGGGGGGGGGGTTCGTTCTCCACAGTGCTGGGGGGGGTTCGTTCTCCACAGGGTGCTGGGGGGGGGTTCGTTCTCCACAGTGCTGGGGGGGGGGGTTCGTTCTCCACAGTGCTGGGGGGGGTTCGTTCTCCAGTGTGCTGGGGGGGGGGGTTCGTTCTCCACAGTGCTGGGGGGGGTTCGTTCTCCACAGTGCTGGGGGGGGTTCGTTCTCCACAGTGCTGGGGGGGGTTCGTTCTCCACAGTGCTGGGGGGGGGTTCGTTCTCCACAGTGCTGGGGGGGGGGTTCGTTCTCCACAGTGCTGGGGGGGGGTTCGTTCTCCACAGTGCTGGGGGGGGGGTTCGTTCTCCACAGTGCTGGGGGGGGGTTCGTTCTCCACAGTGCTGGGGGGGGTTCGTTCTCCACAGTGCTGGGGGGGGGGGTTCGTTCTCCACAGTGCTGGGGGGGGGTTCGTTCTCCACAGTGCTGGGGGGGGGTTCGTTCTCCACAGTGCTGGGGGGGGGGGTTCGTTCTCCACAGTGCTGGGGGGGGTTCGTTCTCCACAGTGCTGGGGGGGGTTCGTTCTCCACAGGGTGCTGGGGGGGGGGTTCGTTCTCCACAGGGTGCTGGGGGGGGGGTTCGTTCTCCACAGGGTGCTGGGGGGGGGGTTCGTTCTCCACAGGGTGCTGGGGGGGGGGTTCGTTCTCCACAGGGTGCTGGGGGGGGGGGTTCGTTCTCCACTGGGTGCTGGGGGTGGGTTCGTTCTCCATAGGGTGCTGGGGGGGGGTTCGTTCTCCACAGGGTGCTGGGGGTGGGTTCGTTCTCCATAGGGTGCTGGGGGGGGGGGGTGTTCGTTCTCCACAGGGTGCTGGCGGCGTCTTGGGCCAGTTCTCCACAGGGTGCTGGCGGCGTCTTGGGCCAGTTCTCCACAGGGTGCTGGCGGCGTCTTGGGCCAGTTCTCCACAGGGTGCTGGCGGCGTCTTGGGCCAGTTCTCCACAGGGTGCTGGCGGCGTCTTGGGCCAGTTCTCCACAGGGTGCTGGCGGCGTCTTGGGCCAGTTCTCCACAGGGTGCTGGCGGCGTCTTGGGCCAGTTCTCCACAGGGTGCTGGCGGCGTCTTGGGCCAGTTCTCCACAGGGTGCTGGCGGCGTCTTGGGCCAGTTCTCCACAGGGTGCTGGCGGCGTCTTGGGCCAGTTCTCCACAGGGTGCTGGCGGCGTCTTGGGCCAGTTCTCCACAGGGTGCTGGCGGCGTCTTGGGCCAGTTCTCCACAGGGTGCTGGCGGCGTCTTGGGCCAGTTCTCCACAGGGTGCTGGCGGCGTCTTGGGCCAGTTCTCCACAGGGTGCTGGCGGCGTCTTGGGCCAGTTCTCCACAGGGTGCTGGCGGCGTCTTGGGGCCAGTTCAATCTTTACGGTGTTTACCACGGTGCCGTCTAGGCATTAATTTCATGCTTATAAAATGCTCAATTCCTCCCTTTCTCATCTCCTCATCTGTCACCGCATTAATAATTTTTTGTGCGAGTTTATTTTTGACGAATCTAAACTACTTTGAAAGATTTTTAATGCTACCCAAAATATATTTTTAGACATCCGTTCCTATAAATTATCAATTTATAAGAATGTTTATAGTTGAATACTAAACTAATGAAAGTACTAACCATAAGAATCAAGACTCGAGTATTTGCCAGAGTGTGAAAATATGAAGTCTTAACCAAACTAATCAAATACATTTACTAAATCATTGAATAAATGATCAGAGGGTGTGTTAGCTGGAGTGTCGATTGTCTATATACTAATGATTGAAGGTTTCAACCCGTTCTCGCAAATTTAATAAGTCAATATTGACCTATTAAATGTGCATAGGTGACATACTTAACATAATAGATACCCTTAAAAAGATTCATAGAAAACACCGACCTTACCTAACCTTGTTAGTATCTTAAGATAAGCATCTTATTGCTTCGTAATTACAATTATTACCTAACCTATAATAGGTACAGGTTAAGTAATAATTGTAATTACGAAGCAATAAGATGCTTATCTTAAGATACTAACAAGGTTAGGTAAGGTCGGT
This sequence comes from Procambarus clarkii, assembly GCF_040958095.1. Classification (NCBI taxonomy): domain Eukaryota; kingdom Metazoa; phylum Arthropoda; class Malacostraca; order Decapoda; family Cambaridae; genus Procambarus; species Procambarus clarkii. The sequence goes on from NC_091165.1 coordinate 17,143,566, forward strand.
GTTTTCTATGAATCTTTTTAAGGGTATCTATTATGTTTAGTATATCACCTATGCACGTAGTTAATAAGTCAATATTGACTTTACGAATTTGCGAGAACGGGTTGAAGGTTTAGAGTGAACTGGTGACAGACTGTCACCAGGGTTTAGAGTGACTGGTGAACTGGTGACTGTCCTCCGAGCTATGCGAGCTCAGAGGACAGCGTTGGAGTCCCTGCGGGAAGAGCTACGACAGCTGAAACAACGACAAGAGGAAACAAAGAAAGAACACTATTATGCAGGCGATGAGTCGCAATAACGTGGCTAAAGTATGTTGGCCAGACCACACGGGACGACGTTGTTTCGGTCCTTCACCTTCTAGTATGTGGTCTGGTCAACAGAGCATTATTAGAAAGTCTCCGCCTTGGAATGTCATAAAAGACAGGGGTCTTAAGAAGACTGCCAAAGCCGGCTACAAATGTCAAAGACTTCCAACTCATTCGCCGTGTTGGAAGACGAGTGCTGTAGGGAGACTGCAGTTTGCTCGAAAGGGAAGGCAATGAAGGGAGCCCCGGTCCCTCAAGGTGCTCACAAAGTAAAGGAAGTAGCCAAGTGAATTTTGGTTGTGGGAGATTCCCAAGCGAGTTATTTGGATAGAGCTTTTTGTGTCAGAGATAGGGGGAACAGGTTAAGGGTTTGCTATCCGGGAGCAGGAACTGGTGATATAGTAAACATGAATGATATTATGGCTGGAAATGGGAACAAACCCATTATTTGTATCAGTGCCGGTGGACCTGATGCAGGACGAGTTAGGAGTGAGGCACTGATACAGAGGTTTAACAGCCACAGAATTAGTTAGAAGCAATGGAGGAATCCCGATCATTTGCATTTGCCAAGAAAGGGAGTTGGAAATGAACGCTGAGGGCACTGTCAATTGCTGACTGGACAAATATTACAAATCAAATGCAATATCTTTTATTGATAACTGGGAACACTTCTATGGAAGAAATGACGTGTGCGCTCGGGATGGGGTGCATTTATCCAGGGCTGGGGTTGTTGCTGTTGCCAACTCATTGGAACCCGAGGTTGAATTTTAGTGGAATAAACTGGCTTAACAGAACAGGGAATAATGAAGCTGAAGATTTTCTAAAAGTAATTGACAATTGCTTCGTTAAGCAACACATTAAGAAACCAACGCGGGAAAAATAATATTTTGGAGTGTTAAACAGAGAAACGCAAATTGAGACCATCGAAATAGGTAGTGAACTAGGGAACAGTGATCACAAAGAAATCCCATTTAGCATAAAATGGAATAGATTTGAAGGAGATAATTCCGTTAAAGTGCCGGATTTTCGAAAAAATGATTTTTATGGCCTAAGAATTTTTTTGGGGTGAAATAGACTAAAAAGTCCTGGGAAAGGGGGAGGGGGTGCTGGTCTTTGAGCGAGACGTGAACCCAGCGATGGGTGATGTAAAAAAGGATTTCGATATGGATTCAAAATAACTTTATAAATATTCTAAGCAAAACACATGAACGCAGTATACCATACAAATTGAATAGTTCGAATAATAATGAACCGAAATGGATAACAAAGGACCTGAAGAACCTTGTAGGTAGAAAAAAAAGATTTATATAAAAGGATTAAGAATGGGGAGGTTAGGTTATCTTGAGACGATTTCGGGGCTTTAGTGTCCCCGCGGCCCGGTCCTCGACCATACCTCCACCCCCAGGAATTAAGCAGCCCGCGACAGCTGACTAACTCCCAGGTACCTATTTACTGCTAGGTAACAGGAGCACCAGGGTGAAAGAAACTCTGCCCATCGTTTCTCGCCGGCGCCCGGGATCGAACCCGGGACCACAGGATCACGCGTCCAGTGTTCTGTCCGCTCAGCCACCGGCTTCCCACCGGCTCTGACCGGGGAAGTCAGTTTAGAACAAAAATTAGTCCAACAGGTTAGAAATGTTAGAGAGATATGCAAAAAGAAACTATGAAGTTCGCATAGCAGAGCAAGCAAAGTCAAATAGACAAATCCTGAAGGGTTTTGTCAGTTATATCGAACAAAGATTAGGGAAAGGATAAGTCCATTAAAAACTAAGACAGGTCAGATAACGGATAATGAAGAGACGAGTAGTATTTTTACTATTTTATCCCTGCATTTACTAAAGAGGAACTTAACACTATGCCTTCAGCAGAACCAGTCTATGTGGGTGGGGGACGAGGACAGGTTGACTAGTTTAGCCAGGGAGGATGTAATTAAACAAATAGTAAAACTCAAACCAAACAAATCCCCAGGGCCGGATGAAGTGTTTGCCAGGGTGCTTAAAGAAATCAAAGAGAAGCTTTGCGAGCTATTGTTTACCATATTTAATAAATAAATAGTCAGGCAGAGTGCCAGAGTCGTAGAAGGTTGCTAATGTGGTACCAGTTTTTAAGAATAGATCACTTGCGTCAAACTATCGGCCAATCAGCCTAGGGTCAATTGTGGGAAAGTTATTTGAATCGGTAATTGCAAATACAATGTCTTCATCTTGAAAAACAAATTAATAAATGATTTGCAACATGGTTTTACAAGTGACCGTTCATTTTTAACAAATTTGCTATCAGTTTATTAAGACTGTCATAGAAAGGTTTAAGACAGTCATAGAATTAATCAAGAGCAAGGGAGGAATCCCAATCGTATGTGGCATTCTTCCGAGAAAGGGAGTTGGAAATAAATGGTTGTCGAGGTCAATTGTCAATTGCCGGCTGGAAAGATGTTGCAAATCAAATGCAATATCTTTCATAAACAACTGGAACACTTCTATGGAAGAAATGAAATGTATGCTCGGGATGGGGTGCATCTCTCGAGGGCTGGGGTTGTTGCTGTTGCGAACTCGTTGGAACCAGTGGTTAGAAGCGTTTGTTTGGGTTTGGATTTAAACTGTTAGTAAATAGTGGTATGGGAATTAACAGAGAAAGGAGGTAGCAAGGGTATGTGTTTGTGGGAGGGGCAAATTGGCAAAATGATCAGGGAAAGAGTAAAGCCTCAAAATAACAATAAACTTGGGGTATATTACACTAACAGTAGAAATCTAAGAAACAAAAACGAATTAAATGCTCTTGTCTGTACAGAAAAAATAGATATTATTGCACTTACCGAAACGTGGATGAATGTAGAAAACATAGAACTATTAGCTGAATATCAGATAAATGGATTTAAACTATTTCACACACATTAGACAAGGAGGGTGAGTAGCCATATATGTTGGGGACAATTTGAAATGTAGTCTGAGGGAATCAAAACCGAGCCACACAAACTATTTGGATAGAATTAAACGAAAAAAAGCAAATAATCTTATAATAGGAGTTATATATAGGCCACCAGATTTAGGCAGAATGGAAGCAAGCATCTATAGGATGAAATATCTAGAGCATCTAGGACAAAGTATTTGTCTTGGGTGACTTTAATTTTAGCGGAATAAACTGGATTAACAGAACAGGGAATAACGAAGCAGAAGAATTTATTGAATTAATTGACGATTGCTTTCTTAGTCAACACATTTAGGAACCAACGCGGGAAAATAATATTTTAGATTTACTTTTAACTAACAGGGAAACTTAATGACATCGAAATCGGGAGTGAGCTAGGGAACAGTGATCAAAAAGAAATCAGATTTAGCATTGAATGGAATAGATCTGTAGGAGAAAATTCTGTTAAAGTGCCAGATTTTCGTAAAGCTTCCTCCCACAAACACTTTTATTACCTCCTTCCTCCATATCAATTCCCATACCACTATCTGCTAACAGTTTAAATCCAAACAAACCCTCCAACCACTGGTTCCAACGAGTTTGCAACAACAACAACCACCCAGCCCTTGATAGATGCACCCCATCCCGAGAATACATTTCATTTCTTCCAAAGAAGTATTCCCAGTTATCTATGAAAGGTATTGCATTTGATTTGCAGTATCTTTCCATGTGATATTGTTTCACTAATAACAAAGTAATGGAGCATCAAGTGACGACTATGAAGCGACAGGAATCACAGAACTGATGTTTACTACCAGTATTAAAGTTCTAGCAGGTCACAGAGGCCACCCAGTCATTGAACATGTCCCTATTAATTAGTGCAAATCTCTTCAATATTCCGAGTGAGTGGATAAAGCCGTAAAAAGTTAGATTTTTAAATATTCGAGGATGAAACAAAGGCAGAAAGAACTTCGTAGACGAGAGGAACAAGCTGAGAACACAGACTTTCTCAAACAATTTCAAGAGCTAAATTTCCACATTAATGATCTATTCAGATCCAAAGCTGACCACTACAATCAATCCACTTTCCCCCCCCCCTCCCCCCCACCCCAACAACGTCCAGCTCGCCTGCCACCACCACATTCAATCCACCAACCCTCCGCCCCCACCACCACCACCTACCACTACCTTCACTCCCAACCACTATTCCTTCCCATCTCCAGACCATCTAAATTCCTACATAAATCCCACCCACACATTCTAATATCCAGGCCACCCACAATCACCTCCAGGCCGCCCACAAGCACCTCCAGGCCGCCCAACACCGCCCTGGTGAGGCGCAGCAGGACGTGACCAAAGTGTTTGGATGAGAAGCCTTGCTCCGCCTCCCTCTGGGAGTGACTTATCTGTCTCACCTGCTCCTCTCAAGACCCGCTCTCTCACCTTTATCATCACTCCCCTCTTTCTCATTCACCTGCTTCCTCTCCCTAATCTCTCACTCTTAGCGTTCCTCCTCCTCCTCCTCGGCTAGCAGGACCCAGCAAGTATAAATCCTCTGGCTGAATGGACTAATATTGGAAAGTCTGAATATTTTTCTTCGATAATATTTCTAGCATCTTTTGTTTATCGACATGTTGGCTAATTTACACAGCTCGCGCGCCGCTAAATTTATGGTTTGTTCCTCCTCCCACACTACGCTTGCCTGGCATATTGACGACTTGTGGTGAAGCTGCTCCTACAGCTGCTAGTGGTGGTGGTGGTGGTGGTGGTGGTGCTCCTAGTGGTGGTGGTGGTGGTGCTACTGGTGGTGCTCCTAGTGGTGGTGGTGCAGGTGGGTGATGATGCAGGTGGGTGATGATGCAAATGGTTGTGATGCTAGTGGTGGTGCAAGTGGTGATGCTAGTGGTGGTGCAGGTGCTGCTCTCTGCTCTCATCCACATTCTCTCTCGTGCTTGAGAAGGCTGCCTCGTTACTCCCGGCAAGAGGCTGCATATTTTCAGACTTAAAACTTACAAAAACGAGTTATTTAATTCCTTCGTTGCAACAGTTTAATTCAAACCTCGCTCCCACGTGAGCACCCCAGATACAGTAAACAGTTTCACTCTTGCTTGCAGTCACCTGTCACGAGTGGGGAGCACCCCCTTCCTACCACCTGTGTCCTGACATCACCGCCCTAACTTGACGAGCCTAACCCCCTGCTCGAGACCCTATGACTCCCCGTAACACCACCTTCCGATGCTGTAGACACCTACACGTTTCTGGGCTGTGAAATGTTTATCTTCCTGTACTGCTTCCTGGTGTACGACTCGGTATTTGTCGTCATGTGTTTGCGAGATGTTTATGAATGCAGCCTATTTTAATTTTTAAAGAGAACATCCATGTTTATACAAATTTTCCATTCAAACTTGAGGCTTTCCTTCCACACATACAAGATTATCTCTGCTAACCCTTAGACTGGTGATTTGGTCACATTGGATGGTTTCTTCCCATGTAACATCCCTGAAACACTAATTACAGCAGACTTCAATCTTGTTGCTTTCAGGAAATCATAAGTTGAAATATACTGTACTCTGCCACTGGCCTCCTTGTAAAATATATGTAAACTATAAATTCTTTAATTATCGAAGAGTTTCTAGGTATTGTTAGTAACAAGGGTTAGAGTGAACTGTCACGGTGAACATAATTCTTTCATTAACGTTCAAACCCTCGTCTTCCACTCTTGTTAAACAATTTGAGCTGAATGCTTGTTCTTCCTGAACAATCTCTTGCTTTTGGATCCACCTCTCGCTGCGCGCGCACATTCCTGGCCGGGCCTCTGGGGTCCTAACTATCCTGTGGCAAGCCAGGCGCCCTTCACAACAAGTCCAGTAGTACACTCTCACCTCTCCCGAACTCTGACATGCCATCCAAATTGTAAGGAAAACGTGTTACAGAGGAATGACATCACTGAAGTATACTGTCGCGCCAGGCTATGTGAAGCGTGTCCAGAGTTGGGTTAATGTATTTAACATGTTTTTGACAAACGGGCAACTGTTGTGGCCGGCTGTTCCCGCGGAGGCCACAACAGTATATATGGCGGCCAGCTGTTTCCGCGGAGGCCACAACAGTATATATGGCGGCCAGCTGTTTCCGCGGAGGCCACAGCAGTATATATGGCGGCCAGCTGTTTCCGCGGAGGCCACAACAGTATGGTGGCCTGCAGGTAAACATTTCCAGTAACGTGCCTAATGACAGGGGAAGGAAGGCCTCTCGCACCTGCTGTCTTATCAAATGCATCACCTTCACCAGTAATACATTTTTGTTTTGTTTAGTTTTGTTTTTGTTTTTCGCCTCCCTCGTGTATTATTCCTTTGGCCAGCCGGGCCACCCCCCCCCCCCCCCGCCAGCCGGGCCACCCTGCCGCAGGCCTTCCCCCGCCAGCCGGGCCACCCTGCCGCAGGCCTCCCCCCGCCAGCCGGGCCACCCTGCCGCAGGCTTCCACCACCCTCCCCCCCCCCCCCCGCGCCAGCCGTGTTGCAGTGTTAAGTGCGATATAAATACCTTGAGCGTGCCCAAGACGAGATGGAGCCGTCTCGTCCAGAGTCATCGTCCTTCACTTCTCTTACCTTTCCCTCCGTCGCATTCCCTCCCTCTTCCCCCTCCTCCTCCTACCTCCCTCTCCCGCTCCCCTCCCGTCACTCCGTCTACCTCCCTCCCCCACCCCTCCCCTCACTCCTCCTACCTCCCTCTCCCGCCCTTCCAGTGTTTAACACTTGTAGCACGTCAAACCTCACTTCCTCTTGTCTACTCTGAGCAGCTGCCACTGTTCGCCCGTTTACTGTGGCTCTGACTCCCGTCTTGTGTTAAACCTCTCTTTCTGGCGCCTTCACTATAGTGGCACCTGCCTGGCGCCTTCACTATAGTGGCACCTGCCTGGCGCCTTCACTATAGTGGCACCTGCCTGGCGCCTTCACTATAGTGGCACCTGCCTGGCGCCTTCACTATAGTGGCACCTGCCTGGCGCCTTCACTATAGTGGCACCTGCCTGGCGCCTTCACTATAGTGGCACCTGCCTGGCGCCTTCACTATAGTGGCACCTGCCTGGCGCCTTCACTATAGTGGCACCTGCCTGGCGCCTTCACTATAGTGGCACCTGCCTGGCGCCTTCACTATAGTGGCACCTGCCTGGCGCCTTCACTATAGTGGCACCTGCCTGGCGCCTTCACTATAGTGGCACCTGCCTGGCGCCTTCACTATAGTGGCACCTGCCTGGCGCCTTCACTATAGTGGCACCTGCCTGGCGCCTTCACTATAGTGGCACCTGCCTGGCGCCTTCACTATAGTGGCACCTGCCTGGCGCCTTCACTATAGTGGTACCTGCCTGGCGCCTTCACCGTGTAAGGGTGTGTATAGTAGCCAGTCTTCCCCAGGTAGGCCTCTGTATTACAAGTCATTATACCAATTACAATTAGTTCCTGCTGGGTCGGAAATTCTTGAATCACTTTTTTCTGCTGAAATTTATAATTATTTTCAGTGATATTATTGATATTATAACATACTTTATTGAAACGTGTTATAATAGACTTGCAATGTAGCATTATCAGGTAATGTTTTGTCACCAGGAAGTTGGTACATTACTGAGTCAATAGACTCGTAACCGAGTCAATAGACTCGTAACCGAGTCAATAGACTCGTAACCGAGTCAATAGACTCGTAACCGAGTCAATAGACTCGTAACCGAGTCAATAGACTCGTAACCGAGTCAATAGACTCGTAACCGAGTCAATAGACTCGTAACCGAGTCAATAGACTCGTAACCGAGTCAATAGACTCGTAACCGAGTCACTGAGTCAAGAAAAAAAGTCTTTAGAAAGTAAAATTTTATTTCCCTGAAGTCTAGAGTCCGTATATTGACAAATTTATGTATCCGAGAGGTAAATATACGACGTTTTCTACGAGTAATAAATTTAAATTACTTCAAGAACTTTCCACCCGGATGTCACACGCCCAACCACTTAAGCTGGACGGTAGAGCGACGGCCTCGCTTCATGCAGGTCGGCAATCCCCCGACCATCCAAGGGGTTGGGCACCATTCCTTCCCTCCGTCCCATCCCAAATCCTTATCCAGATTCCCTACTCAGTGCTATATAGTCGTAATGGCTTGGCGCTTTCCCCTGACAATTCTCTCTCTTGCCATAGGCAGTCAAGGGTGTGTTGAGAACACGCGGGGTCAGGGTCATGCCAAGTACACCGCTGACCCTTATCATTCACTAATGATCGTTAAGTGACAATCCTCAGAATTATTTTGTAATAATAATTACGAGTGTCTTCATTATTTTTTTATTTATATATACAAGACTTTTTAGATTCTTGTCCAGCCACTAGTATGCGTAGCGTTTCGGGCAAGTCCTTAATCCTATGGTCCCTGGAATACGACCCCCACGAAGAATCTTTTTTACATCCAAATACCCATTTTACTTTCGAGTTAAACAGAGGTTACAGTTAAAGATTTGCGGCCAGTAAATCTTTCCCGACCAGGATACGAACCCAGGATAAAGCGCTCGTGGAACGCCAGGCGAGCGTCTTGCCACTACGCCACGGAGACTGCATAACTTACACAAACAGTAGACAATATCCCAGCCCCTATTATAATCATGGACAGCCGTTACTTCGTTACTCTCCAGACCGAAGGATGCCTAACTACTATGAACAAAATTGACAAAACTGCAGAAGGACCGTTGACCACTGCAGCCCTGTCCTCAGGCCAGGCTCAAGTTGTGGGCACCTCCCCACCCCCCTAGAGACGCAGTCGTCAGTGTTAACATGTTGTGTATTACAAATTGCTTTGTTATACATAAATGTTATACAATAAAATTTAATGTATTGTTAGGAGTTAGTTGGTTCTGTTGGCGATTACTTGTACTTTAATACGTGGGTGAAGCACTACAGCCTAGTGATGCTATCACACGGCATCAACGTTAAAAAAAAATCAAACAGGGGTTTGGCAGCTGGATTAACAAGCCTTTAGTCGTCGTTGATGAGGACGGGCTGGCCAATGAGTGGCAGCTCCTGTTTATGCCAATCTAAACTCACGCTAGTATCTAACCTTCGTTTGATACAGTCTAGCAATCCCTCCTCTAGTAGGCTTATTCTGTAATTTGTAAGGTGTATAAACAGCCAGATATTCAAACCAATATTTACCCAGGTCTTTCCTGGCTAGACTTTCCCCATTTAGTAGCAATTATTTAGTATCTTTTTGTGGGACATAACACTAATATTTCCTTTATCATCAATTCCCTTTTATCAATTTTTATATTTTATTAATTTGTCCCTTCACCCCCCTCCCCCCCCCCCCACCTTCCTTTATAAAAAAAACTACAAATTAAACTTTCTTAATCTCATCATACGAAAGGTTCCAAAGTCCTTTGTCAAATTTTCCTGTACACAAGTGAATTTATGTCCAACCTATCGTCCTGTGATTCGAACTTAACTGAATAATTGAAATGTTTACAGGCATGATAAAGTTTAAAAATGAGATCTACTGGCATGATAAAGTTAAAAACGGCATTTGATGTCCTATTAATAAAACAAATATGAATACGTATCATACTCGCCTTATTTCTGGCACTTGTACATAAACTGGCCAAGTTCCTACTAGTCAACACTACCACATCATTTCACGTTCAGATATCGTCAATGCCAAGAGACCAGTTGGCATCTGGCATTGTAAATGGGGCCTGACAGCTGAGTGGACAGCACTTCGGACTCTTAGTCCTGAGGTTCCGGGTTCGATCCCCGGTGGAGGCGGAAACAAATGGGCAGAGTTTTTCACCCCTGATGCCTCTGTTCACCTAGCAGTAAATAGGTACCTGGAAGTCAGACAGCTGCTACGGGCTGCTTCCTGGGTATGTGTAACAAAAAGGAGAGACCTGATCGAGGACCGGGCCGCGGGGACGCTAAGTCCGGAAATCATCTCAAGATAACCAAGATATAATCATTACCTACGATCACGACCTGTTCCATACATCTAATTGCGTCTGCCTATCTTCTGTCATCTTAAGTCTACCAAAAGTGTCTTTTAGCTATTTTGAGTCTTGCAGACATCAAAACAATCTGGAAACAGATTCGCATATTTACAAATGTTTCTGTTCCATCTTCTTGAACGCTTTTATATGTGCGGTAAACACACACACTCCACGTACAATAGTTACCCCCAACTCGTACTAACCATGTTTTCTAATCCTGTTTCCTTTGAAATAACCATTCCCAATCCAGCATAAGATAACCAGCCAATACTGTGCACCACTTCCGGGGAATTTGTCGCGAGGAAAAGTGTCAAAGCGTTGCCAAAATCAAGGAACAGAATGTTGCAAACCTTTCCACACGCTGAATAGTTTGCAAAATGCACGATGACACACTAAACACGAGTGGTAGTAAGGGAAAATAGTAACAGTACTATCATCACTGATACACTTCATATATGTGCTTTTTGTTTTAATTAGAAACATTTTGAAACTACATATTTGTTATAATTATGTTAAATAAGGTTCAATGATCTATACAATAATTTAACCTAAATGAATTTGCTAAAATTACAAGAGGTCGAAAGGAAAATGTTCGGGCATTTTAAACTCTCAAACTTTAAGATTAGATCTCAACTTCCGGCGAAAGACTCTCCCCCCCAAGACGAGTTCCAATCTTGGAAGCGTTCTGTGACCCTCTGCAATCTGTTTAAATCAATGTGATTTATAAATGCTAATCTAATGTTTTTTGGCTCGTCATTTTTAATTAGCTTCGAGTTTTCTGCTTGTCGGTCGACCTCCACCCCTCAGTAACCCCCATCGGTCGACCTCCACCCCTCAGTAACCCCCATCGGTCGACCTCCACCCCTCAGTAACCCCCATCGGTCGACCTCCACCCCTCAGTAACCCCCATCGGTCGACCTCCACCCCTCAGTAACCCCCATCGGTCGACCTCCACCCCTCAGTAACCCTGGTTGATCGACCTAACCCCCCCCCCACCCCTCAGCAACCCCCGTTGGTCAATTAAGCGACAACAACAAATCACGGTGACAACAATTAACCACACTTCTGAACAGTAAAATATGGTGACGAGGCCAGCTTGGTACAAGCAGCCTCGAACCACAACCAAGAACTTGACCGCGCCTACAACAGTCCGTACAACTAAAACAATGTTTTACAACCATCGTAAGGTCCGACAAACAACCATCCACCAGCCTAAAGTCATTTATATCAACATTATTGATACTGAAATTCAAAATGACGCCCCCCTCAGAATTCTATACCAAACAAGGCGTAACGTTTAACTATTTTGAAATCAATCTTATGGTTGGACTAAAGCGTCAGCGTGATAAAAACAACATTGTATCACTTGAAATGGCAGAAGACGCGCGCAGTGGAACTAGTGATTCTAGATGGATTCAAACTAGTAAAAAAGAATGTTAGGACTGCACGAGGTATGTCAACATGAAAAAGTGCAGGACTTCCTATCACCCTGGGGCTAGATTCACGAATAAGTTACGCAAACACTTATACGAACCTGTAAATCTTCTCAATCTTTGGCGGCTTTGTTTACAATTATTAAACAGTTAATGAGCTCCGAAGCACCAGGAGGCTGTCTATAACAATACCAACAGTTGATTGGCAAGTTTTCATGCCTGTAAACGGTTTAATATATGTAACCAAAGCCGTCAAAGATTGAGGAAAGATGTACACGTTCGTAAATACTTGCGTAACTGCTTCGTAAATCTGGCCCCTGGTTTATGCCTTTTGCCATTCTGACGCCAATATACGGCCAATTAGCCTAACGTCTATTGTGGGAAAGTTACTTGAATCAATTACTTGGGGAGCCGGTCAGCCGAGCGGACAGCACACTAGGCTAGTGATCCTGTGGTCCTGGGTTCGATCCCAGGCGCCGGCGAGAAACAATGGGCAGAGTTTCTTTCACCCTATGCCCCTGTTACCTAGCAGTAAAATAGGTACCTGGGTGTTAGTCAGCTGTCACGGGCTGCTTCCTGGGGTTGGAGGCCTGGTCGAGGACCGGGCCGCGGGGACACTAAAAAGCCCCGAAATCATCTCAAGATAACCTCAAGATAATCATTTCAAATACCCTTCGTCTTCAACTCTTGAAAACAAATTAATAAATGATTCACAACATGGTTTTTACAGATGGTCGTTCATGTTTAACAAATTTGCTATCATTATTCCAGCATTGTTGTGGCAGTTTACTGGTAAGGTTTATGATGTGTACCTTGACTTCAGCAAAGCTTGAGATACAGTGCCACATGAAAGACTGATTAAAAAGATAGAGGTTCATGAAATTATGGGTGCTATATTAAGTTGGATTAGGGCATGGCTATATCAAAGGAAACAGTGTAAATGGGGCTAAGTCAGAGTGGGAAAATGTTGTAAGTGGAGTCCCTCAAGGCTCTATCCTGTGACCTCGTAGTTATAATAAATATAAATGATTTAGATTCTGGTTTGATTAGCAATATTTGCAAATTTTGCCAATGACAAAAATCGGGAGGGAAATAAACACGGAAAATGACTATTACTTTAAGACGATCTAAACAGGGTTTTGCAAATGGTCAAAAGATTGGCAGATGCAGTTTAATGCTGACAAATTTAAGGTTTTAAGGCTAGGTAATGATGATAGAGTTACTAGATACGAGCTAGATGGTGTTGAGGTTACGAAGTCGGATTGCGAAAGGGATCTGGGAGTTATGATTAAGAAATTGAAACTAAAAAAATCAATGCTCAAATGTTCGTAATAAGGCAAATAGGACACTGATTTATTAATCTAAGCCTTAGTATCAAGATACCTGGTGTTCTTCAGCTATATCTAACTCTTTTTAAGCCCCATTTAGATTATGCAGTTCAGTTTTGGTCGCCGTATTATAGAATGGATATAAATTCCCTTGAACGTGTTCAGCGTAGGATGACAGTTAATTCCCCAAATTAGAAACCTGTCATATGAAGAAAGATTAATAAAGCTTAAATTGCATTCACTGGAAAGGCGAAGAGTTAGGGGTGACATGATAGAGGTTTACAAGTGGATGAATGGACATAAGGGGATGTTGGTGGGGTGTTGAAAGTATCAACACAAGACAGGACACGAAACAACGGGTACAAATTAAATAAGTTTAGATTTAGGAAAGACCTGGGTAAATACTGGTGCGGTAACAGGGCTGCTGATTTGTGGAACCAATTACCGCGTAACGTGGAGGTTATAAATAGGAGCCCACTCGTATGGGCCAATAAGCCTCCTGCAGTTACTTGTTCTTATGCCCCATCAAGAAACTAATCACAATCATCATGCTCAGTTTGCTGCTGACGGTCTCACTTCATGCAGGTCGGCGTTCAATCCCCGGGCCCCGACCGTCCAAGTGGTTGGGCAACATTCGTCCCCCTCCGTCCCATCCCAAATATTTATCCTAATTCCTCCAAAAGCTATATAGTCGTAATAGCTTGGCGCTTTCCCCTGATAGTTTGCTTGCTTTCTCCCTCCAGTTGGGTGATAAGTGAAGTACACCAGAACACACAGTCTACAGACAGAAAGCAATATCACACGAGGATCACTCATCAGCTACAGGAGGCCGGGGGTTGATATGGACCTGGGGATTGATATCACGCCAGACCTGTCCCCTGCTCATATCAAGAGGATAACATCAGCGGCACATGCCAGGTTGGCTAACATAAGAACGGCCTTTAGAAAATTGTGTAAGGAATCCTTCAGAACTTTGTATACCACACATGTCAGTCCAATCACACGCACTAGGGGACACAGGTGGAAATTGAGTGCCCAAATGAGCCAGAGAGACGTTAGAAAGATTTTTTTCAGTGTCAGAGTGGTTGACAAATGGAATGCATTAGAAAGTGATGTGGTGGAGGCTGACTCCATACACAGCTTCAAGTGTAGATATGATAGAGCCCAGTAGGCTCAGGAACCTGTACATTAGTTGATTGACGGTTGAGAGGCGGGACCAAAGAGCCAGACCTCAACACCCGCAAGCACAATTAGTAAGTACAATTAGGTAAGTGTACACACACACACGTACGTATACAGGTATTTCGTTGAAAACGACAAAGTTTTAGATTTATGATTCTGGCACGAATCTTCTTGATATTCCTTATATTTTTCTTCACTGAAGCAGGAAGGCTACAGGTATCTGGCTGGTGGGAGGCGACCTCGTGGCAGGTGGGCTGGTGGGAGGCGACCTCGTGGCAGGTGGGCTGGTGGGAGGCGACCTCGTGGCAGGTGGGCTGGTGGGAGGCGACCTCGTGGCAGGTGGGCTGGTGGGAGGCGACCTCGTGGCAGGTGGGCTGGTGGGAGGCGACCTCACATCAGGTCGTATGAATATGAAGTGTAAAGTGTGGGGGACGAAGACAATGAATCTCGTTAGAGCATTAAAATTTCTATTAAAAAAATAATTCCACTTAGATGAATCTAAACACGTTGGATGAAATGGTCGACCATCTTATTACAAATTATACTGTATCTGAAACCCATTCAGTGCATTCATATTTATCTTCTAGTAGATACACGAGAGAGAGACAAAGGCACAAGTTGCGTAGTGTGAAGGAGAAACAGCAGCGCTTCCTGTAACATCTATGATCCTGTAATATCCTCGTATTTTAATTATTTTATGTATTAGAAAAGGACTTTCCTTCATTTTACTTTAAATACATATTGTAATGAGTTTTTTGAAACTAACTGAATTATAAAGGGAAGTTATATGTAATTGTTAACGTAAACATCTCCACCGAGGTCTGATTATGATCTTTGTGCCCTCTGTGATCCTTTTTGCGCTACGGCTCTCAGGATGACTATGGGGTGCATAATAAAGTAGCAGCCTCTGGCGACAACAATTAAAACAATCAACAAATCACAACCCCCATTAATACTGATCTACAGCCAAAATGCTTCAGAAACAAATGTCGAGGTCAATCTTTACTAATTCTCGGTCACTGGGAATGGAAATGTTTAAATTTGTTCACTAGCTGTAGTTTTCATCCAAGAAGCGTCTTAAAAGCTGTTTTGATGCAAAATGGGAAGATTTCGCTATCAATTCTATTGGGTCGTGCAGCCCACATGAAGAAAACTTGACAATACGCAGCTTTTGAGCTGCATAAACTATAGCCAGCATCAGTGGCGGCTTACAGCTTGCTGCTCTTGTGATGGGTCTGCTGGATGGACACACAAAGTACTGCTGTTTATACTGAGTGGGAGAGAGAGAGGCTCCCACTGTACATGGGAGACTGGCCCCCTCCCTCCATGGAAGCCTGGGAGAAAAACGTTCAGTATTCACCACTTTTTTAATCGAACAAGATTTTGTTACCACCTTAAGGGCGGCTGACAACTATGTGCACAACGCTTCGGATTCGTTGTTCTGAGGTTCCAGGTTCGATCTCCGGTGGAGGCGGAGACAAATGGGCAAAATGTTCCTTTCACCCTGATGCCCCTGTTACCTAGCAGTAAATAGGTACCTGGGTGTTAGACAGCTGCTACCGGCTGCTTCCAGCGGGGGTGTGTAGCAAAAAGGAGGTCTGGTCGAGGACCGGGCCGTGGGGACGCTAAGCCCCGAAATCAAGATAACCTTGTACATAGTTAATCAGCAGTTTTTATTTTTAGTTGAATTCAGCACATCAAACTGCATTGATAAACAGCCCTTTCATCTCTCAAGCAAACAACTTTTTCCACTACAGCAACACGCTATGGAACGCAACACCAATACTATAGGAAGACACGACAGAGCTCGTCCTCTACCTCCTCTCCACCCACCCTTGCGAGGGTTCGTCTCTCCCTCCCTTCCTGCCTGCCTGCACCCATGGGGGAGGGGGCTCATGACGCCTGCACCCATGGGGGAGGGGGCTCATGACCCCTCCCCCCCACTTGCAAGGGTTCGTCTGTCTCGTTAGCAGGGTGTATGGGGGGGGGGGGGTGTCCGCCAGGGCCCAGGAGGGCATCCCAGTCCGCTCCCACCACCACATCTTACGTCAACAAGACAATTATTGTGGTAAACAAATAGCTCAGATGATCTGGCCGGTGGCCGCGCTCGTCATTACTGTGACGTTAACAAGACGCATCTTCTCAACCACGTTGTTGTATACACAAGGACAAACTATTACTTCCAAAATGTTTTGAAAAGTTAAAATTACAGTTTTGAATACATGCAAATGTAATTGCAGCTAGAAAAATAATAGCTAAAATACAAATGCTTAATAGTAATGTAGGGAAGGATATAATAAATATAATATATATTATATATATATATATATATATATATATATATATAATATATATATATATATATCGTACCTTGTAGACAGAACATTTCTCGGCCTACTATGCATGGCCTGATTTGCCTAATAGGCCGAGAGGTTTTCTTTATTTTCAAAATATTGTTTCCAATTGGTTTATATGAAATAATAATAATATATTCAGAACAAATTATTAACTCATTTATGTTAGTTTAGGTTAGGTAGGGTTGGTTGGGTTCGGTCATATATATACGTTAGTTTTAAGTCAAATTAAAAAAACTTAACTCATACATACTAATATGAATATCTCATTTCATAAGAAAAAAAATCGAAAATTATACAAGTTCAGGAAAACTTGAGTAATTAGGCAAATCGGACCTTGCATAGTAGTCCGAGAACTTCATTCTGGCTACTAGGTACAACATATATATAAATGTAATATATATAATTATATAAATATTTATATACTCTTGTAAATATTCCTTTGTATATGTACGGAGTATTTACTTTAGTGAAGAACTATCTTCGAGACAAAGTACATTTACTGGCTGGTTAGTAAGCAAGTGTCACAGCTAAATCACACTCTAGAGGTTGGTAGGCCTAGAGGCCAACATGTTCCGGGAAGGTAGTTAAGACTGCCTGTGAAACAATGAGGCGCACACTCCTGAAGTCCAGAATACCTGAATAGCTTCACAAATTCGAAGCCGAGCTCCAAGCCATCAGGGAAGTGGAGAGGCCACTTGTTCTTCACGGCAGTGACGGAGTGCTCCCCGACACACCTCCCGCCCCCCTCCAACACCCGCCCCCTGCTGCTCCTCAACACCCACACTTAACCCCCACCACCAAGCACCTCCCCGCCCCCTCCAACACCCCCAGTCCCTCGTGTTCTTGCTCTCACACAACCACCCCATAATTGGAGAGAGTTGACGTGGCTGTTGACATGTAAGCCTTCAAGTTCAGTAGCATAGAATAAATCCCTATAATCAAAAGTTCTGTTATGTTTATTATTAGACCAAATGTTATTGCGATGAATATAACTGTACCAGGCGTTCAGTGCCCCCACTAAGAGCGCATGGGGTCAGGATGGGGTCGGTGACCAGACATACGAAGAGGACACATTCCCTGCTAGGGAAAAAACAACGTTCAGACAATGAAAGAAGACGTGTAGCTGATGCCGTCAAAGATTCAGACGGAAGTAGAACCCTCACCTAAGAAGAGAACGAGTCAAACAACGTATCAACAGAACCACCCAACACCCACGGAGGTAATTAAAGTTCCGAACCATCGTGGACCCTCACCAAGTTCATTCAGCTGAGGGCTCTGGAGGTGAATTATACCAAGATAGTAAAGAAGAATCTTGAGGACTTGCTGAAGGAAGTGTTCAGTCCTATCACAGTCCTTGAGAGGTTTGGTCCGGGTCGCCCATGACCCTCACAGTTGGGATTTCCTTGTTGGCATTATACTGGGGATGAGGGTAAACAAGAGTGCAAATAAGCAATAAGAGTAAAAGTGCATGAGAATAAGACCGAGGGGCCCCACACACACTTCAATTTGTTACACCACAAAATATCACATTCACTCCAAACATCTAGCACCACCGGGTTACTCATGCCCGTGCCACCTCTTGGGGTGGCTTATCTTCATCAATCAATCAAATCAATGAGAATAAAGTAGAGGCGAGATAATGCGTATGTCAGTTTACCTAAAGGTTGGACCACCACTGTGTGCAGCTGGGCTGGGGCTGGTGTGCGAGCCGCTCACAGTAATTAGCAATAACGTAAATGCCTAGAACAATGGCACAAGAGGCTGAGGAGACATTTGTCAGTTACGGGTCGTGTCTGATTCCCACCTGGTAATATAGGGAAATCAGAGTAATCGGTTCACGAAATTTATCAGACTGGCTAGTATAGGAGGAGGATCCTTCTATGGGACAGATTTAGCATATAAATTGTTTGCACTATCGAGGAAGAACAAATTTTCTGATACCCCATATAATTAACAGCTAATTTACTAAACAAAACGAAAATATATTTTCACATGGAAAAGGGATAATTATCTACTTTACAAGGGGTCATGTGCATATCTACGCATAGTTAGTCTAACTAACAGAACTCTGGTAACGTAAGGGGGGTAGAAATAGCCTAAGCTACTCTATCCCTTTGAGATGTATTTTTTTCTTGTCTCAATAAACATACTTGAACTTGATCTGGTAACGTAACGCAACCTAACCTTAACACTGGTATAAGCACCACCTCGTCAATAACGGCTGCCCAACACCACTGTGGATGCCATCACGTGTTGGCATCTCAAGGCATGACATTTTATATGATTGCAAAGACAGCCTGTAGAGAACCAGTGGTAGAAATTGATATGGGCGTTTCATTAGCAGTGATAGAGAATACTTAAATATCTAATGAAAATCTCACCGACGTAACAAATTCACTAAGACCTGAAAGTTATACCATTAAATATTATGGTATATATCGTGAGGAGACATTCACACATGGGACTAATAGAGCAAGAACCCGGCAATGTGATGTTATAGTGGCCAGAATACGCCTGGGATATAGACGTATCTGGCAGCTTTCTCAAAACCCAACTTTGTGAAAGAAAACATGCACTCCCTTTAACATTATATTGTAGAATGTCCCATATTGACCGACATTCGCCCTCCTGGGCTAAGGTATGCTGAACTCTCTAACTTCTATATGAATAGTGGAACACTTGATATATTGGACTTGTACCCAAGATTGACCATGTAATGTATGAATTATACAATTTATGTATGTGATGTAACTATATAACCTCAGCTTGTAAAAACACCTTAATCACCTACAGTGGTTAAGTGCTTAATAACACACTAGTTTCTCTATCAGCTATCTTACCCTCTGAGAGTAGGAGAGCCATATATGTATGTGTATGCATATGTGTATTGTGACGGTGTCCCACCCCTATATATTTCTCCTAACCCAGCTTAAAGAGCTATATCTCCTTAACCTGAGCGTTCTCCGATATACA